>NW_010972753.1:8766973-8767503 GCF_000737465.1 Haliaeetus leucocephalus
CGCCGGCCCCGCGCCGCAGAGGCAGGCAGAGACACACACCGCGCCGTTCGGGCGGCTGATTAGAAAGGGAAACGTTCGGGTCTCCCTCGCAACGTCAACAGACTTTTGGCAGCCATTGACGCCAGCAGCAGCAAAGTTTTTGTTAACACGCTCCTGGCGTGGAAACGAGAAAAACCCGATGCCCGCGGGGAGGGGGAAGGAGGAGGAGGAGGAGGAGGAAGACGCCGCTTCTCCGTGCCTCCGGGGGAAAGAGGAGAGCGGGGCAGGGCAGCCCGGGCCGGGGCAGCCTCCCCCCCCCCCCCCCCCCACTGTACGAGGTGAAAGTCTCGGCTCTAGGAGAGGGGGGGGGGTGGAATGGAGGAAGCCCGGCGGTGCCGGCGGCTGCAGCGAAGCCAGGAAGCGGGGCGGGAGGAGAATTGCAGCGGCGCACGAGTTCCCTTTTGGCGCCTTTACTCTTTTCCACCTCCCGAGCTCCGCCTGGCAGCCCGCCAGTTTCCACTGCACAAGCCACAAGAGCCAGCAGCAGCAGC
>NW_010972753.1:8767692-8768431 GCF_000737465.1 Haliaeetus leucocephalus
TCGCCGCCCGGTTCCAGGCCACTGAAAGGATCATTTCTAGATTTGTGAAAATCCCTGCGAGAGGAGTGAAAAGCAATCGGGGACTCGTAGCGATCTACTTCGATTAGCCCTCAACCCGCTTATCTGGAGCTTGATTTAAAGGGCAGCGCTCGTACGGTATTTATAAGCTTAAATACGGGCAGCTGCTTATGAATGTGTTTAGGTACCTCGTTTATCTTGTACCTCCGACGTACATATTTACGAGTTATAAAAAACAACGACCTGTGCCATGGGTAGAAAGGAGACTTTAAAGACACTGTATTGCTGCACCGTTTACAATGCGCCGTATAAAGCTCTGGCAGCAGCCAGCGATCTAATATTAGACAAGTGTTTAAAGAACAGGGGTGGCTGCGCTTTTAAAAAAAAAAAAAAATACCGTGGGTTATTTTTTGCAATCTCCACACGGCATCACCGCTAGTGACACGTTTTGTAAACCAGAGGAGGAAGCTGCAGACTAAGTAGCCGCCGCACGGATCCGCGGATTAGAGAAGAAGTTTGACCTTTACCCGGGACGTGTGGCATTTCATTTAACCATAAAGCTAAGCACAATGCGCCAGCGAGATCGCTAAACCGATTTAAAATACATATTGAGTCATGCACGACAGTAGTGCATTTCGATTTAGGCAACGTGCAGGCACCGCAAGGGGGTCGGCGTCTATTTTAAGGCTCCTTGCTGCAGCCGTCGTCGACGTCCCCCCCC
>NW_010972753.1:8770791-8772953 GCF_000737465.1 Haliaeetus leucocephalus
TCCCCGCGTGTCCCCCCCCCACGGCAGCCCCGCCGGGGGACGGCGGCTCCGCGTCTCATGCAGCAAATGGCCGGCGCACAACGGCGAAATATTAAACTTAGGTGCCTCCGTCTCTCGTTTTACCTAGCGCGGCCGGCCTGAAAACCTCCCGCTCCCCGCAGGGCTTTGTCTGCACAGCCGGTCCCCGGTGCACCGGCGGACCTTCGGTGGCCGCACGTAAGAAAAAGTGCTTGGGAAGTTGGGGCTTCTTCCTCCTTCCCCCCACCCCTCCTCCTCCCAACAACAAACAAATAAACAGCTCGGTTTCTCCTACACAAAGCATAAAAAATTAGCCTCGCCCCAAAGTTTATGTCGGGTTTTTACACGGCGCTAACGTTTCTCCTTGGTGGGAAACGCTTTCCCGAGCACTTCTGGAAAGCGCTGGCCAGCCCTCGGTTACGAAAGCAGCATTGCAAGCACCTCGACAAACGTCTCCGCAACTCCGTGTCCCAACCTCGCATCACCTTCTCCAGACCTTCAAAAGAAACGCACGTCCAGGGCGAGCACAGCCAGCGCCGCACACCGCCCGTCTCGGAGTGCGGAAAACATGGGGGGGGGGGGGGGGGAAACCCAACAACAACGCTCGCTTTTTCCGGGAAAAAAAAAAAAACAAGGAAAAAAAATGAGGAAGAAATAGGAAATAAAGTTGCCGGTGGCAGCGATGCCCCGACGGAGAGGAGGGCAGCACGGAGGCCGCCACCGGCCCTGCCTTCCCATCCCGGCGCTCCGCACCGAAACAAAGCAGCGAATCAACTGCGATGCAGATGGGTGGCTATGAATTTTTTGCTGCTGCTTAGAGCTTTAATTACTCGTTCTTGATCCGTGGGACTACGACACGACACCGCCAAGGTTAAAATGCCCTGAACAGCTCTGAGCAGATGTGAACGAGTTGGCAGACGCGCAAATGAGGTCTGCCTCTAAGCATGATAACAAGTGACTAATACATTGCATATCGCTGAAAGAAAATTATTTTTCTCTAATTTGCATTAGCTTTTCTTTTTTTCTTTTTTCCTTTTTTTTTTTTAACGCCAGCGACATTCGCTCCTCAGAGGCAGCAGCATAATCCTGAAAATATTACTCCGTGACTTTAAAAGATTTGGAAGGAGGCAGAGATTGCCAGTGTTTTGGCTATGCAGGCTTGTTTATCTTTCCGCCTTTGCTCCAAGGCGAAACTAGTTTCGCAAGCAGTATTCTTGCAGAAAAATGGCACATGTCATATAAAACCCCAGTTTATAGGAACTGATGCTAAAATTGTTGAATGACTACTGGCGCACTCCCGCCACTAATAGCACAGCGTAATCCATAAAGGACCAAGGGGACAGTCAAGGCCAAAAGAGAAAAAAATAAATAGATTGACTGGAGAGAAATAGATAAAGGCAATCCATCGACCAAAATTACAAAAGGGGTGGTGGGGGAGGAAATAAGCATCGCTCCTTCCTACCTGCTTTCCACCCCAGAGCCGCCTCCTCAAAAAGACAATAGTACGTGGAGGTCACTTACTATATAAAACACAGCGATTCTCGTAGGTAGCAAAACTATGTCAGGTACAAATATAGGCCGGAACCCAGTTCTCCGAGTTCCCTCGACTTTCCAGAGGCTCTTCTGAAAGGGCCGGGAGATCACTTTGGGTACTGGCGCAAACTTCAAGAACAGGCAGCATTTTATATCCTATGCTCAAAAGGCAAACCGAGGGGCTTAGGCTTTGAGGAGAAAACAGCCGCTCGGGCTATTTACACAGGAGGAGTTTTTCACCACGGACCTACTCCAGGGCTGCCTGCACGTCCAGGTGATCGGGGCTTGCGCGCTGCCATCCCGAGAGAGAACAACTTCTCCTCCGCCAACACGTGCTCGGGGGGGCGAACACGCACCGCCACCGCACCCTGCCCTGCCCCACGCCAGCACCGGCTCCGAGCGGGGCTGCCCTCTCCTCCCGCGGGGTTCCCGGGACGCTTGGCCCGCCTCTCCCGCGAAGTCCCCCCCGGGGGCCGGCTCAAACCCGGCGCCGGGAAAGGTTTTTCCCAGCGCCGAAGCCTCTGCCGGGGTCGGGCGCGGAGCGGGCCGCTCCTCCCGCAGCCTCCCTGCGCTTGTAAATCAAGCCGGAGGAGGAGAGAAGCGGGGGGGGG
>NW_010972753.1:8772963-8773358 GCF_000737465.1 Haliaeetus leucocephalus
CGGCAGCGACGGGGCGGCCCCGGGGGCTGCTCCGGCCGCAGCGAGAGCTTTTGTGTGCGAGTGCCGGCGAGGCGCGGGCTCTTCGCGCTCCAACAGCTGTCACATTATTTGCACTGGCTGTAAACAGCCTTCGCCTTACCACCACCCCCCCTCCGCCACCGAGTTAAATCCAGACTAACAATCCCCAGTTAGAGATCAAACCAACAACAGCAGCATTGTGTCTGCCTTCATAGCTTTACCATCAACTACTGCAGCTGGTTTACTCGAAACAAGGAACACCCTCTACCCCACCTCCCCCGCCCCGGGGCCAGAAACGTGCTTGTTCCCGGCGGCCGGTCAGGCGGAGCCGCGCTGCCCCGGGGGGGGGGCTTCTGCGGGCCGGGGCCGGGCCCGGG
>NW_010972753.1:8773517-8780550 GCF_000737465.1 Haliaeetus leucocephalus
CAAACCTCGGGCCGAGGGGCCCCCCCTCCGTCCCCGCCGGCCTTGCCCCGGGCGATGACCCCGGCCCGGCCCGGTGGAGACGCGTTTCCACCTTCAGCCCTTCTCGTAAGGAAAAAAAAAAAAAAGACCGAAAAACCCCAATAACCTAAAACGCGAGCGCAACTTCGCTCGCGGTACAACCACCTGGCAGCAAAGGAGTGGTGCTGCGCGCTCTCAGCGGGCCTTTTGTTGGGCACAGCTGGAATTGGAGTGTAAATCCCCGTACCTCCTTCCCTGGCCTTGCTTATTTTTGCATCAGCGGCAAAGTTAGAGGAGAGGTGGAATTTACTGAACGGAAGCGAGGGAGAAATAAATCCACGCGCGGAAACCTTTCCTCGCCCAGTTTGACTGCTAGCATTGCCCAGATCGTGCATCGCTAAGGGAAAACCATGGCACGGCCACCGTCTCTGAAATCTGTGTACCGCACAAACTCTCGAAGAGGCCACGGGAGCTGGAAGCGCACTTTCTAGGCGCTTATATGCAGTTTGGGAGCAGGCACCAGCAAGGGAAAAGAGCTGGTTTTATTGGAAGCCCATCTCCATCTTGGCCTGACTCCTGCCAAAGGGCAGCGCTCCCCAGGCAGGTAAGGTGCTTCGCACCAACGCGATACATCTCCAATTGACTTCCGAATCGGATTCACCGACAAATGACGCCAGTACGTACTCGCAGGTCAGTATCATCGACTATTCATTGCCTATACGTAGCTAGAAATCTGCTGGCCTGGTAAAAATCACTGCTAACAAAACAATGTCAGCAAAGGCTGCAACACACTCTTGTGAGAGACCGGCGATTCGTGCCTACTGAGGCTCTTTCAGCACAAAGGCTTTTAGAGGAAGAAGAGAGAGAAGGGGGAAAAAAAGGAGGGAGGGCTCTCGTGTTTCAGGGCTGCTGTCCCCTGGGAACCAAGAACCAAGTGTAGCTTCAATCAAATGCTGACTTCTCCTCCGGGAGCTCAGTAGGAAACCTGATCTCACTAGCTCATGCCTGCCTCCATGCATATAGGCTGGGTTTTCTTTCATACCAGCAATTTGTATAAAGAGGAGAGCCAATACAGTTTATTGCAAACGAGATCTCGCAGTAACGGATCTAGAGAGATATTTCTGTAGCTAAAATAAGACAACCTTCAGCCGCCTGCTCAGGGCAGGCCGCGTCGCAGCCGCCCCCGGCTCCGCACACACGGCTCTGCCGTGGGCGCCCCTGGCACGGCACGGCACGGCACGGCCTCCCACGCATCTCCGCCAGCCCTGCATCCTCCCCAGCTGGCAGCAGCCGCCCTGGGTTGGGTTTTTGTGCAATGCCAGGTTACACTTCCATTAAAACGTTTACCCCGGGAGATCACTTCCTGCTTGGAAGTATTGTTCCGGCTTCCCCTGCCGCTCGCAACTTTAGCCGGAGCTATTTTTCTCCTCGCCCACTGTGGCACGGAGAGCCCGGGAATCATCCACCCCTGCCCGCTGGCCCTGGGCTGCCCTGGCACGGCAAAGCCCGGCACGGCACGGGAGGTCTGCGGGGGGAGAAGGCAGGCGAGTCCTCCAGGCGGAGCTCGGCATAACTTCGCACCGGGCTGCTTAATTCTGCACAGGGCTTTGCTAATCCACTTTGTGCTTGACTACTGAAACGGGAGGAAAGGAAAACACCGTGCGGGGAGCAGGACCAGGCCGCAGCAAGGTAAGCCGGGGGGACCGCAGCCTGTGGGAAGGGCTTCCCCCAACGCCCAGCTCAGCCTCCTACTGCTGTGGGCAAGCCAGAGAGGCTTAGAGCACAACCCAGCACGCCGGGGCGTGGGAGCAAAGGGGATTGCTCAGGGATCAGGGATCCCTGTAGGATCTCTCCATAGCCAGGGGCTTTCACACGGAGAAAGTTTGGCTCAGGGAGGGAATTTACACTTAGAAAGAAGAGGAGCTCAGCCCATCCCTTCTCGTGCCATTAGCAAGTTCTCTCTGAATTTCAAGGAGAGCCGAGAATACGCCCCTCCAGCTTTGATTTCACTTCTCTGTCCCTACCTGCCACCGTGCGCAAATGCCATACTCCAGCCGTGGCTAAATGAGCCCCGTAAAGCTCCCCCTCCCTCTCCAAGAGACCCCCGGCTCCAATGCCGCCCCGCTCCTGGGGAGCGCAGGGGAAACGCAGCAGTGGGTGAGGGACAGGCAGCCCCACAGCACCCGGTCCACGTAAGCACAGGGACAGCCATCGGGCTGCCCCAGGCGTGGGGTCTGCTGCCCGTGGAAGTACGGGCGTACTTCTCTCTGCTGTCGACCGTGCCAGGTGCAAGCCACTCCGATAATCCCGTGGAGGAGGAGATCTGACTTTTATAACTGAGGATACAGGCCCAAATGTTTTGTAATATGCAAATACTGCAAGACGCACAAGGCCCCTAGGTGAGGTATTCCCGAGCTTTAAATGAACACCTGGGGTAAGAGCAAGAGCTACTCCAGCTGAAAAGGAAAAGCAAAACACGCTCTGAGAAAGAACGGGCAGGCTGGCAGCACCGGCGTACTGCAACCCACCACGGGCCGTACGGAGGAGCACGGGGAACGACCCCGCCGCGGGGCTGCAGCTCCCGGCCATGGGAGATTGCTTCGAGGGCAGCGGGAGCCGCGGAAAGGGGAGCGTGTTTGGCTGGGAGTGCTCTCGCCCCTCCTGGCCGAGGAGCAGGCAGAGGAAGCACAATGCCAGGCTTTCCCGGTGCAGGCTCGGCCGCGGAGCGCAGCCCCGAGCCTCCCCCTTTCCCCAGCGCTCTATTGAACACACTCGGCTCTTTATACGAGCCATTCCCAGTGTGGCTGGTGGATTCTGCGCTTTCCACTTTAATTGTCTTATCCAAATAAAGCTTTGTTTTCCTTAGCACGACAATCCCAACATTCAGGCCGAGATTTTCATTGGACAGAGGAGATATTTTATTCTCCGATTGTTTAGAGAGTCGGGGCTTACACGGAACAGCCCCGGCTTGTGTGCCTCCGCTCACAATGGGGTCTTTGCAGCCCCGGTCTCCACCATCTAGATTCATTTTCCGGAGCGATCGGGACGAGAATCATTTTTCTCTGAATTTCGTAGCTTTCCAAGTCTACCATAGACTTTAACAAGTCTTTTAGTTTGCACCTAGACAATAAATTTAGTTTAATTTAGCTTCCGGTCTTTAATTTTAGCAGGTCGTCTTTTTGCATGCAAATCAATATGGCAATTACCATCTAAAAGCTCGCCCAGCCCCAGGTCAATGTAAATTGATCATTGTCCGCCTTCTACAAAATAACACCGGGAGTCTGTGGTGCATAATGAGATTATACTGGAAACTGTCTTTCAGATCACAAATTATATTTCATGCTGTCAGGATCTTCTCCAAGTGGACTTCCTTGCATGTCTAATCACACGGCACCGAATCCATTAGCTCACGAGCTAGGTTTGGGGTGCGAGGAGCACTTGCGTGCGGAGGGAAAGTCCCAAATAATTCAGACGACAGTTTAGGAGAACAGGCGGGCAGGTACTGAAGCGTGCTCTCACTCGCTAACTTTTCCAGCAGTGGAAGAGAGGAAGGGGAAAAAAAAAAATCTCTGCTCGGCCAAGAACTGCTGTCCAGCAAACAAGGAAAAATGAATTCCCTGCTGGAAAGCAGCAGAACTTTCCTAAATCCGCATTTGCAACGAGTTCTCGGCCTCCTCCTTTCCGTCCCCACCTCGTCTGCCCGGCCATTCAAAGGAGCGCTGGCCGCCCGCTCCGGAAAACCCCCCCACGAGAGACGCGCTCCCCTGGGGGGGGGGGACGACACACACGAGACGCCCCTGCCCACGGCAGCCTCGGGACCTGAGCGGGTCGGATCGGAGGGAAAAGTCTCTCCGGAGCAGCGACTGCCGTAAGCCGGTTCCCCGAAAGGCCACGAGGATTAACGGGAGCTGCTCACGGCCAAGGGAACTCCCCCTGCCTGCAGCCCGGGCCTCCGCTCTGCCTCCCGCACGCACGCAGGCAGCCGGAGCTGCTCGGCGTAGTGAGCAGGGGTTAGCCCGGCTCTCCCCAGCCAGCTCCGCTTATCGCAAAACCAAGGAAGAAGGGAGCAGGCCCGCTCTGGCCATCAATTCTTCCTGAAGCGACGCCAGCCTAAGGAGGGAGTACTCGGCTCGGCTTCGCGCCGCTCTTTCTAAGCCCGCGCTAAAACACGCTCTATCGCGGTGTTCGGGGGAACGATAGCGTATCGCGTATCACCTGTGCAACCCAACTACGCTGCAGGGTCCCGGCGAGAGCCCACGCCTTCGTCGAGACGCGCAGAAATCGGAGCCCGCTTCCCCTCCGTGCCGAGCACGAATTTACGCCGAGCCACGTTTACTCCCGGGGCAATGTGGCTGCCAGAGCTATGACCTGAGCTGGAGCAGGCCTTTCGCTCGTCTTTGCAGGGGCCGCTCACCGGTCAAAGTTGAGAGACCTTTTAAACGACAGCCACAGATTGCTAAGACTACTTTGGTATGCGCAGCACTCATTATTTTGGGCTGTGGTGGCCCGGGTCCATTTTCTCCGCAAACGGAGACCCGAAAGCATGTCAACAACTTTGTGCGGTCTCGCAGCTGCACAGATCCACAAAGTTCGCTCGCACGGACTGTACAGGAGCCCCTGGAGCTCAGTCGCCTTGCCGCTGGCATCCCTGTTAGGGGACCCTGGCTTCTTTATCAGCCTTAAAAAAAGTGAATTATCATGGGGTGGGGGAAGAAGAGGGCACAGGGACAACAGTTTCGAACGGCCTCAAAAGCTGCAGCTCTCGGCACAGCCTGGTAAAGGCAGATACAGTGCGTGACACGGAGCCTGGATTGTCCACCAGCGCAGGAATAAAGCCAAGGCACCAGTATTGTTTCAAGACCCAGTCCATATTTGGGCATTCAGTTCACACATCCTAAGTATTGCTTTAAATATTAGAATAGAGACATTCGCCAGTGTGGTTCATAATGCACTCAAATGGGAGAAGTCGTTGCCGTTCGGTCTCAGATTACTCGCTTGGTCTTCCTGGTCTTTTGGGGCGGGGGGGGGGGGGGGAAGAGAAGGAAACCCTGCTGAGTCTGTTTGCACTGGTCTCTATTAGATATGCAACAAATCTGCCATTTCCGGCGTTGCTTCTATCTAATTAGAGATGTATTTAGATGTGACGTGTAAATAAGCGCTGAGCTGCCTGCTGCCCTGGCTGCGCGGACTGCTCGGGAGCATTTCCAATAAGGCTGTAGCGCCCGGAACCAGGGCTCAGACAAAGAGGAATGGGAATGGTCTGCGCTGCAGGCGAATCCAACAAAACCAGCTTTTATCTATCGCTCTAAAGCCTTAACTGCTTTTAATCTGTACCGCCCGGGCTTGCACGCCACGATCGCATCTCATCCACCGAGGATGTCTCCGTACAAAAGGAAGCACACGCACATGCACACAGGAGCTGCAAATAACCCCCGACCCACCCAAGCCCCAACGCAGACCCTGCTCTCCGCCTGCCCCTTGCGCTCCACGAGGCGTGCGAGCCCCCGTGGGCTTCCGAACACCCCGAGGCAGGTACGCCCGGCTTCTGCCTGCACAGACACGTGCCGAGGGCTGCCCCGCGCTGTGAGCGCACACGCAGCCCCGTGGGGCGAAGGGCGTCGAGCTGCTTCCAGGGGAGAAGTTGACGGGACCCGAAGGCGGCCACGGAAACTCGCTCCCCCCCACGGGGCTGGGAACCTCCACCACGGGGTTTCCATCATCAACCCATGGGAATGGGGCAGGCGGGGGGCACGGTGGGGCCGGGGGAGGCAGAGAGCTGCTGGGGACACCCCGCTGCCGGGGCTTGCCCACCCGGCCACTCCCGGGGGTCCTGCCACCCCCGAGCCCAAGGGGCTGCGGTGGCTTTCCCGGCCCCACGGCCGCCCGACCCCAGCTCCAAGTGCTCCTCAGAGTTTCCAGAGAGAGGAGACTCCTGGGAACAAAATAATCTGGCGCTCGCCTCATGAACTCTTTTCCTGTTGTGGGAAACAGCTCTTATAAAACCATTAAACAGACGGGGCAGCGCCGGGGGCCTGAAGCACGCTTGCCCCGTCCCCCCCGCTCTGGCAGCATCCCTGCGACCGCTGCTGCTCCCGCATCCTTCCAGGCCGGAGCAGCTGGCCCCGATCCCCTCTCGGCTTTAAGGGTTAAAAACCATTTCACCCAAAAAAAAAAAAAAAAAAAAGAAAGAAAAAAGAGGAAAAAAAAAAGAAAAAAATATCGCGGTGACCTTTTCCTCTCCGACTCCCCCACTCTCCCTTTCAGGCTCCGGTTCCTGAGCTCGCAGGGAGCCTGAGCGGCTGTCTAGACCGATCTATCACAGACGGACAAACAATACCAGGAGAAGCCCCTGCCCGGTCCCTCAGCCTCCGCCACTCACCTTAGAAATGGCGAAGAACAGAAAAGTGACCGCGATACAATCCTCCCCGGTATATTTATAGCCTGCCACACAGCCCACCTTCATGCCTGACAAATGAGATTTTGTCTGCTCTCTCAGCGTACGCTCCAATAAACACACACACACACTTTTTTTTTTTTTTTTTTTTTTTGGTGCCTGTTTGTTTTTGGTAACATTCCGGGCTCTTCCCTCCGACCTCGGGGTGGGTGAGAGCCCACCACGCCCGTGCGGGGAGGCAAGTTTGATAACCCGGGCGGGAGGGGCTGGGGGGGGGACACACGGACGCACTAAAAGGGGACCAGTCCGCTCGTCTACACGCAACCTCCCAACCTGGAAACTTCAATGTCCGTATTCATCACGCCCCTTCGCACCCAGCCCCCCTCACCCGAAGTGCTCCCTGGTCCCTGCCAGCCCTCCGGGTTGCGTATTAAAGAGGTATACGAGGCGAGGAGCCGGAGGTCCAACGCTGCAAAAGGCTGGGGAATAACTAATGAGCTGTGCAGCCCATTGATCCGGTGCATACTTCCTAATTAACTCTGAGTCACCTATTTGTGACAGCAATTCAAAGAACTGCACCAGGGATAAACTGCAACCCCGGCGTGCGAAGGCAACCCGGGG
>NW_010972753.1:8780560-8781795 GCF_000737465.1 Haliaeetus leucocephalus
GGGGGGGGAATTTGCTCCTAATCCTTCTAAAAGCAATTAGGGTGAGCGCTGCGCTGGCTACCTCTCGGGAAGAAAAAAAAAGAAGGAAAAAAAAACCAAAAAAAACCAAAAAACACCCAGCGGCTCCGACAGCAGAACCGAAAGGAAACGCATCGGTGTGTCGCAAGCGCGACGGCACCGGGCTCCAGACCGACAGGCAAGCACCGGCGTCTGGGGGACGAAAGTAGGCGAGAGCGGCGGCAGGAGGAAGCGGTACGGCGGGACCTGCGGGGAGGGGGCGGGGGAACCCCCGGCGGGGGGGGGCGGGAGCTGCCCCCGGGGGCTGAGACCCCCGCACCGCCCGCTCTCGCCCTCAGCTTTGTTCCCAAGCGGCCCTGGCGGGGTACGGCTCTCCCCGGCCGCCCCCCGCGGTAGGGCCATGGGGAGGAAGCGGGAAAGGGGGAGGGAAAAAAAAAAAAAAATTAAAAGGAACCTTTGGAAAATCCGGGCTTTGCTACGGGGCTACGTGGTGCGGGCTGGGCTCCCCCCCCCCCCCCCCCCCCTTTTTTAATACAAACAGGAATACAAAAGCTGCAGGCTCCAAAGAGCAGATGAAAGCAATGAACGGAGTTTCTGGAAAAGATTCATTAGTGGGAATTAATGCTGCGAGGAGCTCCGAGGCGATACCATTAAAGCCAGTCCCCACACTTTGTCAGTTTTTACATCGCTCACCGCGGTCGGGCCGCTTTTTTTTTTTTTTTTTTTTTTTCGGGGGAGAGGGGGAGGTGCTCTTCTCCTCCCCCCTCGCCCCCTCCGCGATCACCAAACCCGGGATCCGACAGACATCGCGGAAACGAGGGAGAGGGAGGAAAGGGGGGAGGAAAAAAAAAAAAAAACAAAACACCACACACACACATCGAGAAAGAAAGAGGAACGTGAACGCTCCGCAGCCCTCGCCCCCGGACTCGCTCCGCGAACATCAAATGCATGCCTCATATGCTGCGCAGAGCCGCCCCACTTGGCCCCGGCTTCACAAAGCAGCCTCCGCTGCCTCCCTGCCTGGCCGTCCCCCCCCCCTCCGGCCGGCCCTTTGATGGCAAGCCCCGAGCCTCCCTCCGGCTCGTTCTCCCCAACTCCAAACTACATTTTAGGGCTGACTAAACTTCCCGTGTCACGCCGGACCTCACGCCAGCAAAGCTCCGCGCACGGGAAAGCCCCGGGCCGCCCTGCCCCACGTGCGCGGCGGCGCCCGCCCC
>NW_010972753.1:8783226-8786413 GCF_000737465.1 Haliaeetus leucocephalus
GGGTGGCGGGGGGGGACCTTATTAAAGCGCGTTTTCGCCTGATCCGGCTTTGGCAGCCCTTAACGCGTTTTTTTTTTTCCGCGTGTGAGCGGTGTGGCAACCCGGGGTGGGGTGGCGACTGAAGCGTCGTTTCCCTCGCTGGCATTTCTACGGCTGCTTTAAGATTTCTGCCCGGGTTGTGGAGCCCTTTAATCTCCGGGTTGGTAGTTATCGGCTGCATCTATTTACTTTGGCAAGGCAACTTTTGGCTCGGCGAGCTCGACTCGTAAATTTCACGTTCGTAACGCCCATCCCCGCCGATACTTCCAGGTTCGGTCCCGCGGAGCCCGCGGCGCGGAGGCACCCGGGGCAGCCCCGGGGCGGCCCCGGCTTCAGGGCCAGGCGGGCCCTCGGTCCCGCAGCTCCCCCGCACCTCCCGGCGCCTTCCCGGGGAAGCGGGAGTTTTGCCACCTCAGCGCAGCCGGCGCCGCATCCAGCCCTGCTCGCCGCCGCTCCGTGTGGGAGCGACTGCCAGCCAAACGCCAGGCGATTAACGCGGACAGTTCGCCCCGGGGGAGGCGGGGGGCGGGCGGGAGGGGGGGGGGGGTTTTTAATCGCCACGTCCAAGACCCTGCGCGAAAAGGCTGCGGAGACGCTGCGAGCTGCAAAAGCTTTTCCTCGCTGAGAGCGCACAAGCAGCGAGCAGGGCGGTGAGGATTCAGCGGCAGAGCGGGACTGCTGGGGCTGCCTGCCTGCTTTCCGCCGCTGCTGCTTATCTCCGAAGATGGAAAAGCAGGAGTTCTCGAAAGTGGTCCCTACCAAAGCGCCCCCCCCCAAAAAAAAAATAAAAAAAAAAATCCAGAAGTTTTTAATCGAGGATCTAAGCCACGTCTGGCAAAAACGCGGGGGTTGCCAGAGGCTCGGGAGGGGGACGCAGAGTGCGCACACACAGACACACGCAGCAGGGTCACGGTCAGAGGCTTGGCATTTCATGAAACTGCCATCACGGAGCTTTGGGTTTTCGCTACGTCTCTCTTAAAAAAAAAACAAAACACTCGCCTGCCTCAAAGCAGAAGTGAAATATCCACCGTCTGAAACCCGAAACTCCAGCCGCACCGCTCGGCTTCCTCGCAGGGGAGCCCGGGGAGCCGCCGAGCGCGGCGGCCGGGGCTGCGGTCCCCCCGTCCCGGCCGGCGGGGCACACAGCCCCGGGCAGCGGCCGGGTTTGATCCCGGCGCGGCGGGCCACGCATCTGAAAAGGTTCCCACACGTTTTTTTAATCTCCGATAACAAGCAGAAGGACACCTGGCCTATTACGCTGTAAAGCTATTTTTTATAAAGATGTTTTAGGGCTAGACATTAAAAGTTATTAGACTGAACACACGTGAGTTACAGGCACACAGCTGGAGGAAAGGCCTCTTGTTTTTTTTTCTTTTCCCCTTTCCTAGGGAAAACCTCGTTAAAATTGCTTCTTTCGGTAGGAAAGCAGAACTAGCGCGTCTCCGGGCGAGGTGGCCGCAGCCGCGGCTTCCCGGCTGCATTGACCTGGGCTTTGTCTCTCCCCGCAGGTCTGGCTGCACGGTGCCATCGGCCCGCACTCGCATCACAAAACTCGCCCGCTTCCCTTCCCCCGGGCTGCAAACTCCGGATCACATGTGTGAGCCTACAGCGTGGGGCTGGGTGGTTGGGGCTGGGTTGGTTTTTGGGTTTTTCTTCCTCCTTTAACTAATGACTTCAAGTTATCTCGGGGTAAACTCGCTCCACTTTTATTTTTAACCGTAGTTAAACTTTCTTTCTTTGTGAACGCAGTTTCCTCCGTGGCGGGGAGGAACAGACCAGCGCTTGTTCGCCTCTGTGCCTTTTTTGTTCCCCCGGTCCCCGAGCTTTGCAGCGGGAGGCTGGCGGCTCCCGGCGAAGACATTGGGGCTTCAGTTCGCTCCTCCCGCGGCCTGGCTCGGCCCGGCTGCGCGCCGCGCCGCCTTCCCCTGCCGCGGGTACGGCGGGCACCGCCGAGCTAACCCCGGAAAATTCAGAGTATGCTCTCGCCTGGCGGATTACCGGGCCGCCTCTCCCCACCACCACCAAAGCCCCGGAGGGAGCTGACCCCCGGGTCAGGCCGCTGCACACTGCTTTCTCCCCGGGAGCGGAGCCGGGGGAGGGGGGTCTCGGCGCACAGATGCTCGGGGCTCCGCGATGCTGCTGCTGCGGCTGCTGCCGCCGCGGAGCCCGGCGAGGATGCGCTCGCAAAAACGGCTGCTCCGATAATGCTAAGTACTTAACCTCCTCGTAAAGACAAATCCATTGTTAATGGCAGAATGGGCTTCTCGCAGGAGGCTTCCAAGTGGGATGGCTTTACGCCGGCTCTCATTTACCTCCCAGCGCCGCCTCTAATTGGAAACCTCCCCCCACCCCCCCCACCCCCGGGCCCGCGCACCTCCGAAAGTTGGGGGGTTAAACCGGAGGAGCGGGGAGGCCGGGCCCCAGGCCCCCTCCACGCCCCACTCCCCTGCCCACCGACCGGCAACCGGAGCAGGCGGGTCTCCCGGGCACGGGAAATGAGCGAGAGGGGAGACGGGCGCTGCGAAGGTAAAATGAATTAATGCGAGCGAGGTGCTCAGACAGCCTGGTGATGAGTGCTAGGAAAAGCCTATAAATAACAGATCACTGTCCTAAGCTCTGAATTGCCCTGCTTGAGTGTGTCTTAAATCAGACCTTTATCATTGCTTATTGTAAGGCTGTTTTTAATGGAAGTGTAGAAATCTGAATAACAAAACAAGACAAGCCTCAATTGGCGTTATACAGGGTCTGCAGCGCTTTCAGACCTGACACGGTGCCAGCATATTGTTACACCACCACGCAAACTCCCCGTGCAATCAAGGGGGTTTTGCATAGCAGAAGTACTATAATTTTACTTCGTAGTTCAGGGCTACTCTGTTGACAGGAGATCCATTATTTTCTCTCCCTCTCCCCAGAAGAGCCCGAGACGCGCTCGGTTCACGGACTAAGCGCCGCTATCTTTCTTATAAAGGCGAATGACAAATCTCTCCGGTTTGTGTTTGCTTTGCTCCGCAAAAGAGCGGAGATGCCCGCGGTCCTCCGGGCCCCGTTTGCCGCTCGGAGAGGACAGCAGGACAGCGGGAAGGACAGGCAGACAACCACACGCTCCTCCCGGGCCAGCCTCCAGCGGAGAAGCTCGGCCTGCCGCCCG
>NW_010972753.1:8787250-8788534 GCF_000737465.1 Haliaeetus leucocephalus
GGAGCGGCAGCGAGCGGCGGCTCGGCGGAGGCACGGCAGCCACCACGCTCCCCAGTTTAAATATAATACGGCGGCCGGGGGAACCGCCATGGTTTGAAGGTGTGTTTGTGCAGACTACAGCTTGTATGTTAATAATTGGATACAGTCGATGAATCACCTCCGTCCTCCTTCTGGTTTTGTTTTTGTGTTGTGTTTTGTTTCGGAGGGGGTGGGGAGAGAAAAGCGAGGAGACGATGCCGTGGCTCGGCGCTGAATACCAATTCCGCGCCCGGGTTCATAAACACTGGGGTTATTCACTCCGCCCCAGAGGTGACAGCGGAGGCCTCCGCCGCCCCTCCGCGCCCGCGCCCCGCGGCGCGGCCCCCGGGCTCGCCGGCGTGCGGAGCGGGATTTGCGCCCCGGCTGGAAGCCCGGCAGCGGCGGGGGGCTCGCCGGGGGGCATACATATGAAATGAGAGCCTGCAACATCAAAGCGGCAGCGGAGCGGGGGCAGGGAGGGGCTCTCGGTGCGTACACGTGTGTACTTTTCCAGAGAAAAGCCCCTAATTTTTCAAATCGGATCTTTTTTTCTTTTTTTTTTTCTCTCCCCTTCGCTCGCATGGCAGACACGCGGAGAGATGCTTTAGTCCTGTACTTAACACTTCACAGTGTTTTTAGCAATTAAGGCGAGAGGGGGGTGGGTATAAAGATAAGCCACTTTTTCGCCCTGCAAGTGTGAAAGATAAGATAACAGTAAGCTGGGGCAAAACGTCTGCTTACAACCTCCCCCCAGCGATTCTGATCGGTCACCTCTTATCGCAGAAAATGTTCATTTCGAAAGCAGCTTCAAAAAGCCAAGGGAAAATAAAAGTCTTTTCCGTTCAGAAATGCCATTTAAAAACCCCGTCCTCACTTCAGCTCCCTACGTCGTCGTCGTCGTCGTCGTCCCCGCCGGCGCGGTACCCGAAGCAGGGCACCAGCCGCTTCCCATCGCGCCTCTCGGAAGCCAAATCACGCAGGTAATCGGAGGACTGAAACCTGCCAGGCGCCGAGATTAGCAGCGCGCCCCGTTCCCCGGCGATCCCCGGCCCTGCCCGCCCGCCTCCCCCGTCGCAGGCGGGGGCGGGGGCCCGCCTTACCGGCCCCTCGCTGCCCGTAAAAACGGGCAGGGAGCTGCGCCGGGGAGAACCCCACGCCGACACTGGGTGACGCAGAACGAGAGCAAGGCTGCCCTTTCCAGGCCGTTTCGCTGCAGCACCTCCGACGGCATCGGGGCGGTGGGGAAGGGGAGGGGGAGGCGGCGAT
>NW_010972753.1:8790543-8791046 GCF_000737465.1 Haliaeetus leucocephalus
GCCCCCGCCCGCCTCGCAGCCGCCCCCGGGCACCGAGCAGGTCTGCGCGGCGGCTGCTTGTGCGACTCCGATCGGAGCTGCCGCCGTCGCCGCCGCTGCTGCTACCGGGCGGGGAAGGTTTCCCCGGGCGCCGCCGGGAGAGCCGGTGCTCGCTCGGAGGATGCCAGCCCGCCTCGCCGTGCCGTGCCGTTCCGTGCCGTGCCCCTCCTCCGCGCCGCGGCTGCGGGGAGAGCGCCCGGCGGAGATCTCCCCACCGAGGAGGGGCCGGGACGGAACCCGCTCTTGTATCGCATTAAATTAATCGCCCGGCTCCGGAGGAGGCAGGTGATTCTGCCAAACACAATGAGGGGGTTTTGAGCGCTGCGGAATAAAGCGCCCTTCATGGGGGGTCGGTGGGCGGCCGTGCCCGGGCTCCGCCGCGGGATCACCGGCTCCCGGGGGATCCCGGTGCGGGGAGCTCCGGTTCGGCGCACCCCACCCTCACCCTCGGGATGGATAAAAGC
>NW_010972753.1:8791279-8791880 GCF_000737465.1 Haliaeetus leucocephalus
CGGCGGTGCCCGGGTTCAGGCGGTGGCAGGCGTTGTTTTTCCTCGGGAGAGCGGAGGAGGAGGAGGAAATCTCCGGGTTTTTAATGAGGGGGTGCAGCAGGGCTGAGCGCTGGGGATTACACGGCGCGGAGACAGAGCTGCGGGCTGTGTGTGCGCGCAGGGCTGGTAGTCTCCGCCCGTCTGCCTGCTAATCGCACGTTTTCCGCTGTTAAAAAGAAACCGAGACGCTGTGGCCGAGCCCAGCGCTGTCTCTGTGACTGTGACATGAAAAGATGGCGCTCTCTCCCCTCCCCCAGCCTCCCTCTCGGCTTACACTTCCTCCCCAACAGCTTTTGCCTTCCAGTTTTTTAAAGCCCTCTTTTCTCCCTTCCTTCCCCCCCCCCCTCCCCCGGCCGGATACCACCAGCTTCCCAGCCGATCGGTGGGTCCCTCGCTTGCGACGTTGGGTTTTGTTTTTTTTTTTGTTTTTTTTTTTTATCTCTACCTCGCTATTTTCGCCTCTCCCTTTTCTCGGAAACCTCGATCTCCCCTCTCTTTATGTCTCGCTCTTTTGTGAACTTCTGCGGCTAATGGGAGGCAGTTTGCAGGAGGCGGGGGGGGG
>NW_010972753.1:8792000-8795139 GCF_000737465.1 Haliaeetus leucocephalus
CGCGCTGGGGCGGTGCAGCGGGAGGCATTCCCGTCGGAGGAGTTTACCTGTCTAGAAATGTTTTACGATGCTGAGCGCAACTAAGGGGGTCCCGGCTCCCGGGACTGGCCGCGGCCCCTTTCCGAGGCAGGCGGGCTGCTCCGCCGCCTTCCACCTCGCTCCCCACATTCATCACCAGACCGTTTCGAGTGCTAAGCGGTTGTTTTTTTTTTTTTCCCTGTTTTTTTTTTTTTTAAGCCTGCAAATTAAATTCAGCGCCGCTCTCTCCTATTTTAGTGTCTGTTATGTTAATTGCACTTAGCGCTGGGGCGCTGCTCGCCAGGGATGCATGAAGGCCTCAGAGATTAACCACAGGCTCCTGCTCGGACTTTTCTCAGCCAGCAGCGAGTTGGCGAGGGGCTGCCGAGGAGTTTACACGATCCCGTGCGTTTTCGGGGCGTGCTGTGGCCGGCTGGCCGCTCTGAATCCGAGGCCAGTGACTCTTGGCTGGCAGGTCAGGGTGGCAGCGGCTCCCTGTGCGCCCGCAGATCTATTTGCGTAAGGATTTGCATTGCGGGAGGACAGGTATTTTTTCCTCCCCGTGGATGGTAAAAATGCAAAATTAGCGCGACTGTTTCTAGGCAGAGACGCCACGATTACGTGATCTCGCTGAACCTGTCGGTTGTGCTTTCTGGAGCAGCAGGGAAACCGGACACCTTTATCAATGACTCCTGGAGCCGTTCTCCCGGCCGCTCGCCGTATTTATCACCATCTAACCCCAGGCAGGCCGCGAGTGGCGTGTTGCAGCCCCCTGCGCTGCCCGGGGCACGTCTGTCCGGCCGGCTGTGCCCCGTGGAATTACCCGGCCTCGCCGCAAAGGAGTGGGCATGTGTGGCCTTCCCAGACGTGTCCTTTCTCCAGCGCCTACTTCATCTATTCGTTATCAGGGGACGGCGTGTGGAGTGACTGAGCCTAATAAGTTGTCCACTTGTTCATTTCAGGAGCATTGATTTCTGGTTCCAAGGCACTCTGTTCTAGCACTGGCTACAGCTGCGGGGCATTTCGCAGCTGGTCCTTCGCCTAGACAAATATCAGCGAGAATGTGAGCGTTATTAGCCACATAAATAAATCATTAACGTCCACACAAATGTTATTTTAGCGTAACTTCCAAGGAGAAAACAGCCCGGCGGGGCAAGACGGAGAGGTGGGTTGCGCTGGACGGGCCTCCGCGCAGCCTGGCCGGCAGAGGCAGGCGGGGGTCCGCGTCCCCCCCCCCGGGCTCCGGCGCGGGCTCCGGGAGGAGAGGCACGGCGCTCCCCCGCTCCCGATTGAACATTAACAGGGCCGGCCCGCCGTGGCACGGCCGCGGGGCCTTGCCTCGCAGACCTTTGTCTGCTCTCCTGAGGCCGGGCGGGGACAGCCGGGCGTTTTTTTCTCCCCAAACGCGACGGCGCTAATGAGATTACCGGCCGGCTGGCCGCAGCTGATGCTTGCGAAGCACCGAACCCGCGGGCAGAGCCCGGCTCAGCCCAGCCGCTGCGCCTCGTTAACGCGGAACCCACGGCAGAAACGACGTTTGCTTCTGGCCTCCCGCGAAGGGCTGCCGGCTCCCCCCCGTGCCCGGGGAGCGGGGAGCGGCAGGCCCCCCCCCGGCCGCCGCCGCCCGGGCCGCGCTCGCCCTGCCCCGCGGAATCCCGCGGGTGCCAGTAAAGCCCTGCCTGGGAGCCCTGCCAAGGCGCTCTCGCTTTGATAATTCCGCGCCACGGCCGCTCCTCCGCTTGCTCCTAATCACGCAAATGGGAGCTTGCTCCGGCACTCGCCGTAATAAACAGGGAGAGCGTTTCGCCGGGCACCCGAAGTCAATAGCGTAGCGGGGAAGCGCTGGAAAGCTGAAATCTTTCACTTTTTTTCGCACGTAGCAACCGACCGGAGCGTTGTGCGCTCCCTCCCCGAGCCAGGCTCGGTGTGATTTACTTCTGGTTGCGATGCAGATATTCACTTGTCAGTTCAAGGGCAGGACAGAAACTGTGCAAGCGGAGTCTTGCGAACGGAAATCTCCCATTTACGAGGTTCTGCTCTACCACCAAAAGCCACCCTCCAGCACCTTTGTTCTGCATGCAGCTGCTTTTATCCCCCCCTCCCCGCCACATCTCCATCCGACCCTTCTTCCCACGTCTCCCTCCTCAGATGGATTCCCAGTCTTTTCCCGACTGACCCTGGGGGAGGCGGCGGGGAGAGAGGGGGGGGAGAGGACGACGACAAGGGGGAGGGAGACCGGGGAGAGGTTGATGATGAATGACAAGGCAAATGATAAGAGCCGAAGCGACAGCAAAAGCAAACAGAAGTGGTCTCTGCTCTCTCGCAGGGCCCAGCCCCGGCCGCAGCCCCGGGAGTTGTGCCTATGCCATGAAAGCAAGGTTGGCCTCCGCAGGCAGCCCGGCTTCTCCGGGGCGAGATAAACACATTTCGGTCACGTGGCGAGCCTATACGGTGCCATGCTCCTATTTGCCTTCCCCGCTCGCTTTTCACAATAACATGCCAGCCGCCAGCCGGCTCCGAAGGCTAAACCTCACCTCCCCTGGCGCCCGGCCAGCCCGCCCGGGCCCGGCCATACGGGGAGTCACCCGCGGCTTCCCCGGGGAGGTTGCACCCCGGCCTGGGGCTGGCTGCAACCCCGACCCCAGCATCCCCGGTTTGGGGTTGGGGAGGAAGGACGGAAGAGCTCCGGGGGGAGAACGCGAGGGGGACCAGGGGCCGGGGCTGGCCGCATCCCGGCGATGGGGCGTGGGGGGAGAACGCGGTGTGTCCCCCCCCGAGGGTCGCGGGTGGGGTTTCACCCGGGGACCGCAGGTGCGGGGTGTGTGCGGGTGGTGTCGGCTTCGGGGACGGGGACGGGGGGAGCCCCCTATCTCCGGGAACGACGGCCGGCCGCGGGGAGGAAGGGGTAGGGGGACCGCCAGCTTTGCCGCTTTAAAATGGCTGAAAAGGGTGTCCCCGGGCATCCCGTCCCCGGTAGCAGCAGCGGCGAGCCCCGTCGCCCCGAGCACGGCGGCCGCCTGCGGCAGCCCCGGCTGGTGACGGGAACAATGAGGCACCGCGGGCGCGCCCGGTGCCTCCCCGCTGCCGGGGCCGGCCGGGGGCAAACGCCGCGGGGCCGGGG
>NW_010972753.1:8795149-8796009 GCF_000737465.1 Haliaeetus leucocephalus
GAGCGGGAGGCTGGAGCCGGCCAGGTCCCGTCCCACACACAACACCCCCCCCCCGGCCGGCGGAGCGAGCGTGCCGTTTAATCCCTTTATCCCCGCTCGGTGGTGGCGGTGCGAGCCGCCGGGCCGGGAGCCACCCGCCAGCCGCCCGGGGAGGCGACGTGGTGGCTCCGCGGCGCAGATGTCGCCGGGTGGGAGTAGGGAGACGATCCCCACCGGCACCATCTTCGCAACGGTAGCAACGGGGGGGAGGGCGGCCCCCGGGGACCCGGGCACCGCTTAGCCGCGCACCGGGGGGTTCTCGCCCTTCGGAGCCCCCGAGGGCTCCCTGCCGTCGGGCACCGGAGCCGTGGGCCAGCACTCCCCACCCGGGGCCCCGCGGCCTTCGTATCCCCGCTCCCGTGGCAGACCTCGCCGTCTCCCCGCGGGGACACGGTCCGCAGCCTCCCCTCTCTCCGGGGCCTCCCGCAGAGAGGAGCAGCCCCCGGTGCGGTGCCCAGGTCGGGCAGCCACCGCTCGGCTGCCCGTGCTCCGAAATCCGGCAATTATGCAAATGCCCGGGATGCTTCTCCCCTTTGATCTGAACTTCCTCGGAATGATCCCCTTCTCATCACGGAGCATGAAAATGCCTCTCGGACGCGTCAAGTGAACTCCAGAGCTCCTTTCATCCCCTTTTGTTACCCGCACCGGGCTCGTCTCTCCAACCCCGCATTCCCCAAACGCCGGCAAAAGGGGACGGAAAGGGGCTCCCGGGGGGAGGCGGCGGGACGTGGGAGCAGCCCGGGCCGCCGGTTGTCATGGCGAGGCCGAGCGTCTTCCCAAGTTATGTGCGACTAATGGGTTTGTGCCCCGCTCGCCTCCGG
>NW_010972753.1:8796235-8805876 GCF_000737465.1 Haliaeetus leucocephalus
CGACGGGAGCGCGGTCCCCGGGCGGCTTTTCAACTCCATCTTTTGCTGCGCCCCTCACCACCTCTCGCTTCGGTTTTGATAACTGAGACTAACGAGGCACTGAATGTATCATAGGTTTAGTATGTCCACACAACCGTGGATATGATTTTCAAGGCCCCCGAGAGCCACGGCTGGGATTTTTTGTTATCTTCTTTTTTTTTTTTTTTCACCCTTTCAAGGAGATATTAGGAAAGTTTGTGCTGTCTTGAAAACTATTCCTCCCGTGTAAGAAAAACATTCTGACCATTTGCTGGAGGCCATTTTATGCAACCTCAAGGAGGTTAATAGCTTGCATAATTTCAGCAATACCAGGTGTCTCCTTAATACCTTTTTTCCCTTTCCCTGCCATTCATTCAGGCAAGCCAGGAGCTCTGTAGGCCAAGCGCTCCTGTGCCAGACAATGAATTCCCACCTGAGGGGCCTGCACTAGAACATGGATGGACTTCTTCCCTGCTCTGCTCATGCACGGTGCGGAGAGAAAGCCTGCAACGTATCTGTGAAACGAAGGGATGCATGTGAAGGAGGGCATGGACTAAGGGGGGCTACCCTTAGTACATAGGTTGCTTTTTTTATTTTGCTGGAATTTGCAATGTCGTCTAGAGAAACAGTGGTAGATACGGCACTAATGAAATTGTGCTGCTGCAAAACAAAGCTGAGCAAACGGGAGAAGGAGAATTATTTGAATTGTTTTTAAAATGTTGTCATGTTTGTTAACAGCTGCTTAACTCTGGTGCCTAGCAAGCTTTTGGAAAAGAAGTTTTATTAATTAAAAAAAAAAAACCAACACAATCCCCCTGCTTGCTTACAATTAAATGATGACAGCTTATAACGCATTCCTTCAAGACCTCCAGTAATATCGGGGCTCAGGGGACTTGAAATACCTAATTCATAGTTTTTTTAAACCAAGAACGGACCGTTATGATCAGCTGGTCTGACCTGCTACATATCATGGGCCAGTGAATTTCAGGCAGACGTTCTTGTATCAGACTCATAAATTCTGGCTGAGCTTTTAGCCTGGCATCCAATCTTGCTCTGAAGACTTCTAAGTAACAGAAAACCCACTGCTTGCCTCAGTTGTTCCAGTGGTTATGTCCCCTCACTGGTTTAAAAAAAAAAATGCACCTATTTCTGCTCAGAATTCATAGAGCTTCATTTTCCAACATAGGATCTCATTATGCCTTTGTCTGCCACATTAAAGAGATCTCTACTATCAGAAATCTCCCCATAGAGACACTTAGGGCACTTAAAGACTATGATCAAACCAAGTCATAGCCTCCTCTTGGATAAATTAATAGATGGGATTTCTTTAGTCTTTTGCAATAAGATGCGATTCCCAGACCTTGAATCACTCTTGTAGTTCTTTTCTGATCCCATATTAATTTGCCAATGCACTTTTAACATGCAAACCCCACAACAGAGCCGGACACGGTATTCCAGCAACGGTCTCATTCATGTCGGAAGCATTAATGGCATCATTAAGTTTACTTGTTTAAAACCCTATGCAGATTACCTTTATAGATAGCCTTGGCAATACTGACTTTATTAAAACCCCATTTAAAAAGTCTCCTGTCTTCATGCAGACTAGTGTTGTTCATCAAATTCACAACGCTGAGCATCACTTGACCAAACTGCAGAGCTAGCTTAGTTTTTCTAGCTGGGGCTTTTTCAGTGCTCCATCAGCCCTAGCCTTCAGTAGGGCTTCATAATTTTTTTTCTTTTGTCTGTAAGAAGCAACTGCTGCATATTCTCATAATGGCACTAACCCTGGCTGTGCACTAACAGCGAAGTGCGTACACAGAGCTCCACTACACCATTCCCTCTTTTCCCTCTTCCTCTCTTGCAGTGCCGAAGCCCCAGTTAAGTTCCAGCAAGACTCAGGGTGGTTCAGTCCTTTCAGTGGCCGTGGTGGAGCTCAGTTTTGAGACACTCCTCCCCAGATAGTTCACTGACAGCTTCTTCAACCACAGCAAACGGTCTGCTTTCACACCCGAGCCCATTCCCCATCCACCTTCACATGAACGTCTGCTCCAAAAGACAGACATTAAGCAGGTTGGGGCTTTCCCACTAGATACCAGATGAGACATGTCCTCTGATAAAGAAATAGGAGATGCCCTTCCTCTGCCCATCCTGGTGGTGCCCATCCATTTTTCAGTCTATCTCAGCTTCTGAGATAGCCTTGCTGTGCAATAGCAGCATGGAATGGCAGGATCTCGGAGGACCAAGGTCCATGTGTTACACAAGCATTAACCGCACCGCTCCAGTAGCTTCGCAATCTCTGATCTTCTCGAGCTACACCGGGAAACGCTGCAAGCAGCGAGTGCCATTGCACCGGGGGCTGCAAGCCTGGACTCTGTTCCGCATGAGAGAGGGCCTGAGCTGTAGCTGGATTATCTGGGTGAGACTGGCTCCCAAAAGCCTCAACTGTAGCTAGGACTGCATTGTGCTGGGCCTCATATAACAAGGGTGAAACAGTCTGTGCCCCAAAGATCTCTTTCCGTATCATTTGTACCCTCAAAAGCAGAAAATCATATAGGACAGACACAGTCTTGGAAACGGCTGGGCCTCAGCTTCAGACACGATCCCTGTGCTTCCTAGCAGGACTCATACTTGAGCAATGCTCCTTTATTTATTTTCCTCCCAAATGATAGGCCTTTTTCCATAGTCCCAGATGGAGATTCACGTTAATCATGATGTCGCAGTCGTGTATCAGACCAAAGGCGCTTTTCCCACCAAAGGCAATCAGACTGGCCCGCGGCGTCTTCTAGCTCGCTCAGCTCCCCAGGCTGTTCCCACTGACATCTCTGCCCTAACAGAGGTCGCGGCACATGCTGGAGACGGGGTGAGCATAGTGGGCCTGCACCGTGGGCACCTTCTGGTGGGAAAGCAGCTACGACCCGCCCAGGAAAGCTGGTCCCCATGTAGGAGTGATTCTCCATCTGCAGAGACCTGATTAAGGGACTCGTACACCACTTATTCTGCTACTGCCTCCAGGGACATGGTGCCAATACAGCGTAAAGCCTGTGTAGCTATGCTTTTTACCCTGGGGTGAACTATGATGAAGTTCACATTATGTTAGAGGAGCTCGAAGCTGCTGCTGCAACACCCAGAGAAGGCCAGCCTGCATAAACCAACACCAAGATGAGGGCAGCACAGGATTAAGGGTTAAGTTGCTTTTGTGTATATGCTCCACCTCATGTTCTGTGCCACACAGTTGCACCACAACTCCCCCTTTAAGCTTAAATTATCCACAATAAAATTATTTTTCCCATGACACATGGCAGAGCCTTCATGTCCTACTAGTAGCAGCCCTCCCCTCGTTTATACTTTCCACGTGCCCTCATTTTACTATGAGTCAGACACACTTGCCCTCTCTTCCTATGACTTACACTTTCCTACCTCAGAGGACACGTATATGAGAAGATAAATCTGATGGCCCAGTTTATGGGCATCTTCTCATACAATTGGCATCACTCCTTTCCAAAACCACTGCTAGATAGGCATGGGGTTCAAATCAAATTCTCCGTTAGCCCCAACCATGAAAAAGCAAGCACAGAGAAGTCACCTTTGTTATAACAAAACACCCCTGAGTTGCACTTAATTCTAGCAAGCAGCACATTACCCTCACTTGCTGTACCAAAATGCAATTTATAATTTTAAAAAGCAATAATCGTTCAAACCATCAGACCTGCAGCTTTGAAGCACGGCGTATCGCCGGATGGGATTGCTTCTCTTCTTTCTAATTTACCTGCAAGCGCACATCGCCCAGCCGCTCGTGACAACCTGCTCTTTCTTCCTTCCAGGCTGCTGCACCCAACAGTATTTGGGTCTGAGCGGCTGTTTTGGGGTCTGCTCTCCTCTCACCCTCCAAGGGGTTTGTCATTAGTTTTCATGGAGAGCAGAACTAGGCTCTATGTGGAAAACCAATATTGACATTTCCTTGTTTAAATATCATACATCAGAGGGGGGTCACGGGAGCCAAGGCCACCAGAAAGGGTTCCCCCACAAGCTATTATTTCCTTTTAAAAAGCACCAGGGACCCAGCAGTCTCCCCTGGGCCTCACACCCTCATGTCTGCTCTTCTCAGCGAGCTGGCTGACTGCTGCCAGTGCCACTTAGCAAATACAGATGTTCAGGTCTCTTTCTTTCACCACGGGTCTTGCTCATCCCCGCGCCGAGGCCGGGTACTAAATGAATGCCTCGTTTAAGCCCTCTTTTCAAGGCTGTGCGAAATACATACCCCATCTGCGCTTCACCTTGGTCTTTGCTTGCAAAAATCTACAGCGCTTTCCTATCAAATTTGAAACAAATGGCATTCAAACTTATTTTAAAAATTAATTGAACCAATACATCAACAACTTCCATGTTTTCAGAGCCTGCACAGCCCTCGCCTGGGAAATTAGAACTGCGGGAGGGTAATTTTGCATTTAAATCAATGGAGCTCTCTTTCCCGACAAGATTGCCTTCACACTTTGTAAAGCCAAGCAGTCCTACCACGGTTCAGAAGAAAGCCTGTTAGGTGTCCTGCCCCCAATCTCCCTGCCAGGGGGAGCTTCCTGGGGGGGCTGTGGGGTGTAACCCCCCCCCCATTAGCACCACCCAGTGCAACGCTGTTGGGGGGTACTTCTACACCCTACACCCCAGTTCCCTTCTCCTCTCGTTCATCCGAGCACCTCGCCTGCTGTGTCTTATTCCTTGCGTTTTCCCCTACTCCCCGTGTGAGAGCGTTTCACCCTGAGAGCGGGCAGGCTCTCAAGGTGAGATCGGATGCTGAGCTAGGAAAAAGGGTGTTTGGGGAGCGCTCGGAAAAAGGAGCAGAGAAAGCGACAGAAGACCAGCCCTTTCCCAGGGAGGGAACGGCTGCAGGATTTCTCTTTTTATCTAAACCCCTGAACGGATTTGCCGCTAAAAAAAAAGTAATCCACATTATGTAGAAACAAAATTACATTCACATGAACACACGCATACAAACGCACACTGTTCTCTTCTAACTGCAGGACACAGGCTTTGGGAGTGGTGGCCTCGGAGAGCCATGGCAAAGGAGCCCGCGGCTGAAGCCCGGAGCTCACCTGCCTCCCTGTACCATTGGCATCGCCGTCCTGGTCATCTGCCGTTGTAGTTTTTACAGTTTTGCTTCCGTTTTTTTGGGCAGACAGGAACAATCTGCCTTCTGTGCCTACAGAGTGCCCAGCACGCTAAAGCTGCTGTCAGGTAACACAATACTTGTGAACCTGGAAAGATAAAATAGCACTGAAATTTAGTGCATGTCAATCCCCCTATTTATCCCTCCGCATCCTGAACCTTACCCTAGTCCAAAACTTCTCCCTGCTGTTTTGTGTTTAGATGATAGCCACAGTCCATTAGGCGATGCAAGGCAGAGTCATACCCCGAAGAGCTTACAAATCTAAACAGAGCCCAGACAGGCAGCATAAACAGAGTTTATAAGAATATGAAGACATCGTTGAGGTGGTCACGTAGAGGTCTTTAAGAGTTTTTGGTGACAGAACTTGTGAAATCGTTTTTCTCCTTCTCGGGAGCATTCCGGAGGCAGCGAGTTGTTAGGAAGTGGTGAAAAAGAGAGACGTTGCGACTTGATAACTGTTACTGGGCAAACGTCAAAGGTGTAAGCCCAGTTGCAAGAAGGCCTGCAGGCTGGTGAGGACGGGGTGCCCGCAGCCTGCTACTGCTGGCCAGGGAGGGCTGGGGCTATGAGAGGAGCCTGGGGTATGCCTGTGCTCCAAACTGAAGCAGCTTTCATACTTTTCGGTGTCCCTGCCAACTGCACCAAGCCATCGGGGTTTGCTCGTTCTGCTTTAGTAGTGTTCTCCACTGCTTTGTTTCTGAGGCTTAGCCATCGCCACATAAGAGCACTTCCAAGGAGATATTAAAATGCCTTTGGGGCAGCGAGGGACAGCAGCAGGAGGACTATCCGAACCACTTTGGTCTGAGACATTTGGACTTAGATCCATCCAGGCATTAATTCAGTGAAAGCCAGACAGGATCAGGCTGAAACTGGCATTATGCGCCGTTGGAAGCAAATCCAATTCACATAGTTTTAAGCACACGCAAACCGTTTTCTATGGGGACCTGGAGTGCTTTACAAGAGCGCTCGAGGGACCAGGTGACTTTTAGCATGGTGAATTTCAGCAGTGTAACCAAGGCTTAACATTGTGGCCATAGCCCTCCCTGAGGTAGGGATGACTGCCAAGGCCAAGCCAACAAGTTGGAAAGGGTTTTTTTTCTTTTTCCATTGCCACTGTCTTTTTTCCAGCTTCTTGTTACGTATACTGCTTGGAGAGAAAAGTGCTGTATCATATCATCACGACACAAGCCTGTGTTTTTCTCTCCCTGCTAAAATGCTGGGGGTACCTAGCAAGACAGCAGCTCTGTGCAGAACCTACAGGGAGGTGCAGAGACCCTGGGGCCATTTTTGCCTACTGCTCTTTAGGTTGCTCAAAAGTTTCGGTCCTACTTTCAGTCAGTGAAGGAGGCCCAGGGCTAGAAACAGCAGTGGTGTATAACACCTATGCAATACCTCTCCTGTCCCAAGGCAGGGACCCATCAACTACACCCAAACCCCATCAGGCCCCTGGGAAATGGGTTCCAGCACTGGTTTGCCACAAATCTTGCCCCAAATACGGAAGAAGGACCTCGTCTCAAGCCAACCTGAAACGGTTGCGTAGACACACAAACACATATCCGCTGTCGTCTCGTTCTTGCACTCTTCCTTCAGGTGCTTCCTTGCCATGGGAGGGGGTGTCCCCAAGCCCTCACTCGCATGTACCTACAGGACCGCTTCCCAGCCACAGCTTATACTCAGCTTTCCCCAGACAAGAGTTGCTCTGACATCTTCACACACACACACACAGAGGGATCTTTCTGAATGCCGTGTTCACGGTCTTTTGCTCTCCCGCTCCCCGGCTGACCGGGGCTCAGCCTGCCCAGACATGTGCCACCCCACACCTCGTCCCCACGCTCTGCCCAGACTCTGTCCCCATCTCCCGCTCCTTCCGCAGCTCCGACACCAGCCGCGTCTTGCAGCACCAGAGCAACCGCTTGAGGTGCAACAAGGGCACATGAGTCATTTACCTCCTAGCCAGCCCTGCCTGCTGTGCTCCACCTGGAGTGACACAGTGCTCTTGCTCCCGGTTCTTAACCGGCGCTCAGAGGTACAGGGCAGGTTACAGATTTTTGCCTTTCTCTGGCTTTCGGGCTTAGCAGCAGTGCTTTGTACTCAGCAGGCCTCGCGGTCTGCTCGGCTGCACGGGCTGCTGGCTTGCTGCTTTCCCCCTTCGCTTCCTCTGCCGTCCCCGATGCATTAAAAACTCCTCCAAGGGCCAAGTTGGGGGGGGAGGCGGGGGACGGGGTGAAGGGAGAAGGCAGGTTCCGTGGGGCACCGGGGCTGGGAATTGCTCCAGGGTGCTGGTGACAAGCATGAAAGTAGCTGGCCTGCTCTGCAAACGCAGGGCAGTCGGGAGCAGGGGGTCGCAGGCAGGGAGGTGTCGCTTGCATGACCCGGGACCGGGGCCATCATCAGGTCGGGGGGGCACACAAACCACCTTGGCTGGCTCCGGTCGGGCTCCCGCGGTGCTGGGACATCGCTCCCAGCCCCACACCGTGCTTCACGGCCTCCTCGGGGACCCAGGCACGTCTCTATCGGCCCCGCAGTCCTCTCGGTGAGCTGGTCCCGTGGGACACCGGGTGCAGGCCTGCCCCACTGCTGCCGCCCCCCGTCCCGGTCCCGGTCCCGGTCCCGACAGTGCGGCCCAGCCTTCCTCCGGTAGGGCTGGCGCCGGGCAGCGGGACATGGCCTAAATCGTCCCAAGCCACAACCCTGACGGTGCAGTCACCGTGTCGTGGGGGGACGCCGCGATGTCCCGCCTGGCTGAGGATACGGGGCGGGGGGGGGGGGCTCCAGAAAATCCCGAGTGCGTGCTTGGACTGCATCAAAGGTATTTATTTGGATTGTCCCTTGGCTATAACTTCCATCGTTCCCCCTTTGTTTTATAGCTGCTCAAGTTTACTTGCAGAATTAAGACAGATTTTGGGGGGAGGGGGAGGAAGGGGGGAGGAAGCCTTTGTTCTCCGGAGTGTGCTTGTCTTACTTTTGCATCATGTGGCCTGAGCGGCCCCCCCCCCCCTCCCCGACCGTATTTACTCTATCTCGAGTGAGTCCTTTGAAGGAGAGGGCAGAGTCGTCGTTAACCCTCTGCGTGCCTGCTGGGCCCTCCGCCGGCAGAGCCCGCCTTGGGGACGCAGCAGCTCCTTGAAGCCCAGGGTATCGGTTTGACGGACGGCATCGGTGTGTCGTGTGTGTCCTCGTCCCCCCCCCCAAAAAAAAACCAACTCACAGCGCCCATCCCGCGGCTGGTCTCCGCAGCAGCCGTGCGCACGGGGAGCCGGCGGTGGTGGGCCTCTCGGAGAGAGCCCGGGGATACCCCCTTGATCACTAGCAGGCTAGCCTGCTTAACACGAGGTTGGAGGTGCCTACAAACTCGAAACAGCTGCCGGGCTTTGCTCTGGCCTGCCTGCTAAAATACGCCGATCTCCTTTTAATCTGTTTCATATTCACAAATTAAGCACTTAGCCTAGGTAATAAATCATGGAGCAGTTTACGAGGCTAGCAGGAGACAAACAAGTGGAAAGGGAAAACAATCGCCTAAAAGTGCTGCATTCAGTGGAACTGGAAAGACGCGCTCGGATAACCCAACCCGCGCTCCCCGGGGCAGCGGCAGCCCCCCCGGGGCCCTGGCCCAGCCCCGCCGCCGCCGGCCCGGGGAGGAGGGGGGGGGGGCCGAGCCGAACCGAGCCGGCAGCCCCCGCACTTGTCCACGCCGCGGGGCTCCGGACGCAGCCCGGGCTCCCGCCTTTGTCTCCCCCGGTACCGGCCGCCCGCACCGGCTCCACCTGGGAGAGACTCCCGCGGCAGCCGGCCTGGAAAGAATGACTCGGGTTGGCGATAACCTCGTCTCGCACACACACACACACAAACCGGCTCGGCCTCAGCCGGGGGGGGGGAGGAAAAGGATGCTGGAAAAAAATAAAGTGCCCCCTCGCAAGGGGCCCGCGGGGGACGTGGCGCTGCCCGGTGTCCCGGGGGAAGGGAGCGCACACGTCTGCTCGCTTCGCCCCGGTGCTGCCGGACGCGGGGGGGGGGGGAGCTGCAAAGTAGCGCTTTGGTTGCCGGAGTTGCCCCCCCGGCCCACTTTCCGCGATGGCCGGTGGAGTGACTGGCGAGGGACCCCCACACACACACCTTGGGCCACTGTCACGCTGAGGGACGGCGCGGGCAGGACGGGGCTCCGGAGGGCCGGGCTCACAGCCCGAGCCCCTCGGCTCCTGCGGCCGCAGAGGGGAACCGGCAGGCGGGCGAGCCCGCAGAAGTGCCGCCGCCCGGGCGCTGGTAGCGGGGGACCGGGACTCCGGTGCCCGCGGCGGCGGCAGCCCGGGACGCCCCGGTGCTTTCCCCGGAGGCTCTTCCCGGGAGAACCGCCAGCCACCCCGGGGGACGCAGGCGAAGGCCCCAAGACAAAAGACCCGGCGCTAAGACCCCTCCTGGCAAAGGCGCAGCCTGCCGAAAGTATTTCAGCAGAGACTTTTCTCTC
>NW_010972753.1:8806668-8807753 GCF_000737465.1 Haliaeetus leucocephalus
TTTTTTTAATTTAAAACGGTAGACACCGAGGCCTGAAAAGCATCTGCAGCCCGTGCACTTTAACTGCTCCTCCCGGCCGCGGCGCGGTTAACCCCTGGGTGCCTCGGCCGCCCGCCCAGCGCCATCCCCTGCCCGGGGGGGGCTTCGGGGCTTTCCCCCCCCCCTCCTCGCTTCGCCACCAAACTTCGGGGCCGGGTCGTAACCGCCGGCAGGATGAGGCCCCCGGTGCGGAAGGGCGACTGAACGACAAGCGGCTCGTTGAGGGGAGCCCCCGCGGGGCAGCGCCGGGGACTTGGGCACCGGGAAGGATGCTCGGTTACTCTCTCCGCCACCAGCCCGATCTCCCCCCTCGGTCCGGGACCCCCCCCCACCGGAGCGCTCCCCTCGCCAGCTGGGCGTGCTGATAAGGGGGGGGGGAGCCGGGGTGCGGGAAGGGAAAGCTCCTGAAACGAGGAGCGCAGGGAGCGGAGCCCGAGCTAACTCCGGGGAGGATGCCTCAGCACTTTCTCTATTATGCATTTCCAGCACAAGGAAAGCTAATTCCTCCGCTGAGGGCCTCAATCAGGCATTTATTTGACACTCATGATGCATGAACGGCTAAACACTAGTCTAAGCGGAGGATCAGCCGCTAGTTTATAGCTCGCGAGGTTTTTTTGATGCAGGTGAATTATGCTGATCTCTGAATGCCTCGTATTCCTGGGGGGGGGTGGGGAGAAACAAAACAAGAAGGGAGGGGAGCGTGGGGGAGATTAACTTCTTCAAGCTCTTCTCCCGCACACCCGGGAAACTCTCTGGCCGGGAGTTTTGGTTGGCACCCCTCCCCACGGCCCTCTCCCGACCCCCAGTCTTCCCCTGCTGTCCCCCGTGTGTGTGTCCCCCCCTCGCCCCTCCGCGCTGCCTCCTGACCCGGCTGAGCCCGGCAAGCATCCCGCCCGGGTAACGGGCCGCGCTGCGGGGGCCCCTCCACGTCCGCGGCGGGGAAACGCTCCCCCCGGGGCCGGAGGCGTAACATGGAGCGGGGAGAGTCACGGAGACAACATGGAAGGGGGGGGGGAGAAGAGGAGGAGGGGAGAAACCATATGGAG
>NW_010972753.1:8807819-8808943 GCF_000737465.1 Haliaeetus leucocephalus
CCGCGGCCTACGGGGGGCATGGGGGGGGGACACGGGGACGGGGAGGGCAGCCGGGCCCTGCTGCCTGCGCTGCCGAAGACCTGAGCTTTCTCCCCATCTCCCTCGGACTTTCCCGGGCACTGCCCTTTATTCCTCCCGTGGAGAATTTATTTTTAATTTTTTTTTTTTTTCTTCCCCGTCCAGCTGGCCTCTTTCCAACTGTTGTTCCCGGACCGAAAAAAAATAACAATTAAGTAGGAGTCATGTCTTGTGACTTGCACAATCTCTTCTAACGCCTGAGTTCAATTTTACACAACATTTAATACAAATATTAAAAATCAATATATCAAGGGGGTTGTTAATGAAATGTTACAGTGAGTGTGTGTCACCAGATAGAATTTCGGTGGGAAACGTGTCTGATTTAGCAAAAGCTGAATGCGGTTGTATTCTTTATCCTCCTGCTAAAAAACAAAAGATAAAGGTGTTCATTAAATCATATCAAATCGAATTAAGCTCTATTGGCGGGTCCCTCCAGCAGAACAGAAGTCTGAAAAGCAGGGGATGGCAAATGAATCTCAATGCATCTCTTGATAACGGAACAGGAATCGGAACGCATTAAAAATAAATCAGAGCACTGCTGTAGGTCACAACGCAAGGATTAGACTGTACTGAAATAATGGGACGGGAGACAGAAAGGCAGAGACTACCCTGCAGGTACACCCTGGCACTTAGAAGGGGAAGCCAGATTTTTTAAGCGATAGGTCACGCCAGGTCTGTAAGAGACAGTCTTTGCCCCATTCAGGCTGCTTCTTCATCGCCCCTTCCCTGGCTCTCGGGACTGCAGTACTCCCCAGCTTCTCGGCATGCTGCCAACTCAGCATTTCGCAGGCTGCTGGCTTTGCCTCCCCCTTCTCCCCCCCACTCTTTTGCACCTCTCCCTTTCCTCCCCCCCAGCCGGTCCCCGCTCTCCCTGGCTCGGCTGAACCTCTCTCCCGTTAGCCCGGCCTCTCGCACTATTCAGCTATTCCCCATGACCCCTCTCAGCCCTTGCAGGAGTCCTTGGGAGACGTTTGCAGAGCGATCTGCCAAAGAGCCGGCGGGTCCCCGGGGGGCGAGGCCCGGTAACACCGCTCACAGCCGCCGCC
>NW_010972753.1:8811151-8812027 GCF_000737465.1 Haliaeetus leucocephalus
GGCGGCGGCGGTGCCCGCCGGGACGCGCTCCGGTCAGGCCGCCCCGGCCGGGCCCCGGCTCACAGCTCCCTCACCCTTGGCACTGCCCCGGGCTCCGAGCCTCCTCCGACACCCGAGGGCGGCCTCTTTCCCCTTCTCCTCTAGGACGATCTAGAAGTCGTCCGAAGCAAGCTGCTTTTAGTGCAGATACAACAATAAAGTATATTGAAATAAGTCTGCGGTTGGTGAGTTTCCAGCGATACTTAATGGCACTCGCGGTAAACAGTCCCTCTCTGTGCTAGCGGGGAAAATCATCCAGACACAAGCACATTCCACCCTCTTTAGGGCTCCCTGGCTGTTATTATAGTTATTGCATTACTCTGGTGTAAGCCTTTTGTAACTAAGCTTCTATAAAGCCCCGCTTACAAGCACCCTGATTAGAATTTTCCTTGCCAGTACCCAAAGGCCCCCCGCTTTCCAGTGCTATACAGAGGGAGCCGTCAACAGCCACCCCTCTGAATGTACGCTTTGTTCCTGGCAACAAGGAAACGAGTGGGCTTCTATTGGGGAGAATGCAACCCTTCTTTTAAATATCACACAGCGAGAGCTGATGGGGCACCGGGCTCCGGAGGGGCCACGATGGAGGGAGAGAGACGCGGCGGGGTCACGGGAGCGCGGAGTGGCCGAGGCCTAATGCTACCCACGAAGCGGCTGCCACTCAGCCGACGGCCGGAGGATCATCTGGCTGATCCCGGCTCAGGGACGGGTGGGGACGGAGCCGGGGCCTGGATGGAGAAGAAAAGGAGGACACCGGATCATGGTTTCCCAGCGGCAGACACCTCTCCGGCACCCTGGCTTCAAGCTCCCCGGGAGGGGGGCGGGCAGCAGGTTTGGAGG
>NW_010972753.1:8812037-8815229 GCF_000737465.1 Haliaeetus leucocephalus
GGGGACGGATGCGACCCTCCTCGGGGGACCCACCTGGCCCACCAGCATCCCCTCTCCCCCTGTCCCACCGCCCCTAGGTGCCCTAGGAAAGCAAACGCTGGGCGGGCTAGGACATGGCTGTTTCTGCAAATGCAGCTTGGCTGCTGGGCACCCGTATCCAGGGTCGAGGAATCCCCCCGGGTGGTGGGGAAGGAGCTCGGCTCCCCCCAGGCAGCTGCAGCCTGGCCGGACTCGCCCCGGTGGGCTCCGGCTATTGTGAGCGCCCGAGAGAGCCCTTCTAGCCGGGTGTAAGTAATTACTGAGATACGTCCAACGTGTATGTTAGTGACATTAGGAAGGAGGTGAGAGCTTGGCGCTCAGAGGGCCAAAATGCTGGGCTTTCGCTTTCATTCAGGATGTGTGTAACGCAGAGTCTTTTCTCAGCTCGCCTGATTTTTAACTTCCTCTAAACCTCTCTTTCTCTCTCTCTCTTTTCCTTTGCTCGGAGAGCAGCAACGAGAGACCGAGAGGAAACACGCTGCTGCTGTGCAAAATGTGGACCATGTGTGGGAACTATTTACTCAGAGTGCAACTGCAGGCACCAGGCGAGGGGCTGGCAGAGCCGGGGGGCGGTGGAGAGAGAGGCTACGTCTCTCTCTTGCTTTTTTTTTCCCCCTCGTCTTCCCTAAAGCCAAACCACGTCGCTGTGTGTGTAACGGTGCGTTTTACTGACTTCTCGCTGGGCGCGTGTTGGGTTGGTTTTTTTTTCCAGTTCAAGGCTTTCGCGATCTGCTTTTGTGCTTACCCACCTCAAGCCTCCGCGGGCAAAGGGTTAAATCTTCGGAGCCCTGCAAGGAAGCAGCTGAGTTTCAACAAAAAAAAAAAGAAGAAAAAAAGAAAGAAAAAATGGGGGGGGTAGAAAGGAGTGGGAGCGTGAAGAAGTGGGCAGAGAGCGCTGCACGGTCCCCTGATCGTCCCTTTGGCTGCTGTAGAATAATAAAAATAATTAATAACAATAATAATCCCAGCTTTTCTTTTATATTTGGCTGTATCAGGAAGTGCCTCTGGCCTTGAAGCTCCCTATTACCTCTCTTCCTCCCCCCCCGTCCTTTCCCTGGGAAGTGAGAAGAAAAAGGTCTGCAGCTGACAAATATTATCCATCCTTTTCATCGATCGGAGCATATACAGATGTGATAGCTTGATGTACACTGCAAACCGGCTGATCCATCGCTTTCTCCCTCTCTCGCTGGCTCTGGTTCGGCCCCCTCCTCCTCCTCCCCCTTTGTTCCCCCCCCCCCCCCGCCTTTCCCTCTCTTTAAATAGATTTCAAGGCGCTGCCTGTTGGAGAGCAGCTCTCTAGAGAGAGCGAGCTATTGCTTCCCTGCCGATAGCCTCCCCCCTTCTCCGGTTTCCAAACAGAAAACAATCCCCGGCCCGAAGAACCTGTGCTGGGGCTGCAGGAAGGAGTTAAACCAGCAGCGAAGAGCGAGATAAGGAGGCAGCTCCCAGCACCATCTCTTTTGAGTCCTGTGTAAAAAAGAAAAGAAAAAAAAAATAAAAGGAAAAATAAATAAAAATGCAACCCGGGGCTCCCCGTCGCGCACCATCCCGTGGGGAAGGGGCAGTTTGTCCCGGGCCAGCGCCCGACCTGGCTCCTGGCCCCGGCGGGAGCTGCCCCGAGCCCCGGGGCGGGCTCGGCTCGGCTCGGCTCGGAGCGGGCGGGCGGCTGGGAGGCGGCTGGCAGCGCGGAGCGAAAGGGTTAAACCTCCCCTCCACCGCCCTCCTCTCTCGCCAGAGAAAAAGCGCTCGCACGAAGCGTTTCTGGGGAGGCAGGCTGCGAGCAGGCCTGTCGCCGTGGATCCATGGCTACCTCGCTGTCCGTCAGTGAAATGATGACCCCCCCACACCCCCCCGGTGCCCCGTGCGGGCCGCACGGGCTGTTAAGAGGCACTTGCGATCAGTTTTTTCGAAAGGTTAGCCAAGGTCCCCGGTTCTTGCAGAGGGGAGGCATTACGAAACCGCCTTTGTAGCTGCATGCACTTACATTAAAAAAAAAAAATAGGCGAGGAGGAGGCGAGGGGCAGAGAGCAGCCCTCCCCGGGTGGGGAACGTGCCGGGGCGGTGGGCTGGGGGCTCTCCCCCGGGTGGGCGTGGGGACCCCCACGGGCATCTCCCTCCACGGAGGCACCGCGCCGCCCGGCAGGCAGCTCGCCCGTGGAAGAGCTGGGCTGGCCCTCGCCGCCAGCCCCCCCCCCCCCCGCGCCCTGCCCGGTGCCCGCCCGGTGCTGGAGAGAGCCAGCCGGCGGCGGGGCTGCCGAGGCGAAAATGGAGTGGGAGGAGGGAAAAGTGCTACCCGGAGAGCTGTTGTGACAGATGCTAAGCTTTGCCCTACGCGTGCTGGTGAGAGAAGGAGTTAAAAGCAAGCTGCTTTTTCGATCGAGCTGCTTCCCCGAGCGTCGGAAGGAGCGGCTTGCTAGAAAGCCGTCCATCAGCAACCAGTCCAACCTGCCCGTGATAATATGCGATCAACACCAAATCACCCCCGCTAGGCACGATCCATCATCGCTACGATGCAATGGGCCCTTGTATGGATGTGTCTACACGGGGGGCGGGCGGGGAGAGAAGGGGAGGGAGCGGAAAAGAGAGAAGGGAGAGCGTGTGTGGATGTGTGTGCGAGGAGGGGGCCGCATCATCCACCGGAATGGGAATCGCCGCCTCCCCCGGCTCTCGGCGAGCGGAGCTGGCCGAGCCAGCGGAGCCGAAACTTGCTGGGCCGGGGCTGAGCGGGGAGCCTGGCACACGGCCCCGCCGCCGCCTCCGACTGACATCAGCCTCCCCTCCCCCGCTCCTCGCTCCTCCTGGGCAAGCTCGACTGGCGTAAAATTAATAATTAATAGGGTGAAATTGATTAAAGGGCTGGGCGCGCGAGGGGGGCGCTCGGAGAGCCCTTCCCCTTTCCCGGCCGCTCCGCATCCGCCTCCCCGCCGGCAGCGGCCCGGGAGCGGGGACCGGCCGCCGCCCCCGCCGCCGCCGCCGCCGAACCGGGGGAGCTCCGGGGCAGCCCAGCCCGAGCAGGAAGGAAAAGGGCGGCGGGGGACCGGGGAAGGGGGGAGGGAGGCGGCGGCTGCAGCAGCAAACCCCGCTGGGTGGCTGACTGGAACCGAGAGCGGCCGCGCTAGCGGCGGCGGCAGGCGGGGGCTGGCCCCGGGGCTG
>NW_010972753.1:8816594-8817539 GCF_000737465.1 Haliaeetus leucocephalus
CCCCCCCCCCCGGTGGGGGGGAAGGGAGATCGCGGCCGGGCCCGTAACGACACAAGGGATAAACACCAAAGTTATCACCAGCCGTGACCAAAATAAATGCCTGTGATAAAAAAGCACTGACAGGATGATCCATTACGCGGGTGTCACTGCCTACAACGAGGTTCAATCAGATACGCCGGTTGCCGTGGACAACGGGGGAAGCGGCGGTACCGGGCTGACGACTTTTCTGGAGAGGCGGGTGGTGGTTGCCATCAGGGAGGTGACACGGCGCGATCTGCACAAGGGTGGCCCGCCGTCGCGGGAAGGGACAGACCGCGGCCCCTCCGACCGCCGGCCCGCCCGGGAGGCGGCCCCGAGCCCACCGGCACCGTCTTCGGGGAGGGGAGCGACCTCCCCCACAGGCGGCCCCGGGGAGGGGGACGTGCGGCTGTGCGCTCCGGGGGAGCGACACCCTCCCGTCTGGGATGCCGTCGGGTACCTCCCCGGTTCGTGCCCCCCCCCGTCCCCCGAGCTCGCCTTCCCCGCGGCGCTGCCCGCTCCCCGGGCGCCCCGCGTCCCTCCGCAGCCCGGCGGTGGAAATCAATGAGCGTTTGTTCCGTGCGGCGCGACCGTCTTTCTGAGCGATGCCCTGTTATTAGCGGGGAAAGGGGAAGGGGGAGGGAAGAAAGGCTCTCTGCGGGCTCGGTGCTGCACGTCCTCGCCTCCGGCGGAGCCGCCTGCAGGTGCCGGAGCGGGGGCAGCGGGGGCCGGGGCTGGCTGGCAGCGCCGCCGGGGAGAGCCGTACCCCGGGGCGTCGGGCTAATCGCTTGGCAGGTCAACTCGGCGGGACGCCCGGGCCCCGGGCGGTGCGATTAACGAAGGCTCCGAGGCAGCGGGGACGGGCTTGCGGGCCGGTCCCCCTTGTGCCACATTCCTCCGGATCGGGCCGGGCCGGGACTCGCCCCT
>NW_010972753.1:8817549-8818938 GCF_000737465.1 Haliaeetus leucocephalus
GGGGGGGGGGGGGGGGCGGCGGGGACAAGGTCCCCGAGCCGGACGGGGTACCGGCCTCTCCCGCCCCCCCCAACCCTCCCGGGAGCAAGCAGCCTTTGGGAAAGGCCGTACCCGAGGTGGGGGGCGGCGGGGCACAAGGGACGGTCCCCCCTCCGCCCGCGGGAGGAGCGCTGCCGGGGCCGTCCCCGCCGGTGCCCCGGTGCGTGACACGCCAGCCCCGCGCCTCTTCGGGGTGAGAAACTTCCCGGCTGCTAGCGACGGGTGGCTGCGCCGCCGCAACGCATCCCCCGGTCCCGAGCCTTCCTTCCCCCCCCCCTCCGCGCGTAAACGCATCCCGCCGCCCCCTTCCCGTCACGATTTAATGCTTTTCATGTTCTTCGGCAACTGCGTTTCCGCAGAGAAACCCCGGCGCGCTCCCAGCTCGGCTGCTCAGCTGTATTGTGGCGAGCTCAGGCACAGCCGGAGTGAATCCATTACGCCTCGATCCTACAATACAGGTTTATGCGGATACCCTCTGATTTACATTTAAAACAGTGCACGGGCATTGTCTGCTAGCCTGGAAAGAAAACACAGCCCCGTAACTTCAAATGACCTTCAAAGCAATGCAATTAACTCTCGTAATTATCAGTACACGCCTTTTAAAAAAAGACACAGGTGCTCGCCTCGGTGCTGTTCCACCTGGTTAAGCAGCCTCGTCCTACCAGGGAATGAACCCCTTCCCCCCCCCCCCCCCCCCCGCCCTTTGCAGTCCCCAAATCTGGGACTCGCTCCGCCGTTCCTACATTTCGAAATCTCCCTTCATCCTCCCCTTCCCCCGCCCGGGCTGAGGGACAGCTTGCTCAGCGCGGCGAGGCTTTGTCACACCGCCACACACACCACCACATCGCTGGCTGGTGCCGGCGGCGGGCGGCGTGTTTGCTTTCCCGGCTCCCACAAAGCCGTCCCCTCCCGCCGGCCCCCGGACCGCAGGCCACGCAGAGCCGAAATTTAGGTTAATAGGATGGGCTTTGATCCGTGGTCCCCTTCGCCCTCCCCTCACCCCGAACGACATCGATCCGCTGCATTTACTCCCGCGCCGATCGGCCCTCGGCGCTCCCGCAGTCACGCTCTGCGCGACCGGAGAGAATAAAATAAATATTCCCCGAAATACCCAGCCGGTGGCCGTCCCCGGCCCTGCCCTCCCCACGGCCCCACGGCCGCGGAGGTACGGACGAGTGGCCCGGTCGCCGGCGGCTGAATGTGCAGTGTCATGATGGCTCCCACGGCCCGCGGGCAGCACCGGGGGCGGCATCGGGGGGGGGCGGCGGGGCCGCGGGCAGCTCGGGGAGGGCTGCCGGCCCCGCAGGGACCGCTGCTGCCCCCCCCCCCCCTTTTCACACACCCACCCGG
>NW_010972753.1:8818948-8820431 GCF_000737465.1 Haliaeetus leucocephalus
GCACGCACACACAAAATAAATAAATAACGAGGCGGCTGGAGCCATCTGGGGTTGGATGGCTTCTCATCTCATTACAGAGCATTAGGAGAAACAGGCAAATATACAGCTATTAAAATTAATCGCCTCGCGCTGTCAGCTGAACATAATGGAAATTATTTATAGGCTGCCTACGATGCCTTTCTCGTCACGGAGGCTTGGTGCGGAGAGGCGCACTCGCGGCTCCCAGCACGGAGAGGCGGTGCGGGGCCGTGCGGGGGCCGCCGGGCACGGCTCGGCCCCGGCCAGCGAAGTTTGGGAGCTCGGTACGGCGAGGGAGGGGGGAAAGGGAGAGGAAAAGCAAGCGGCAGTGGCCGATTTGCAGGTGACTGGAGGGGAAAGAGCAAACGGGGCGAACCGCGGTGCTGGGGGGGTCTCCCCGGGCTGCCCTGGCGGAGTCTCCCCGGCGAGGCAGAGGGTCGAGCTCCTCCAGAAAGCAAACCCCCTCGGCAAACGGCGCTGCGTGTTTAGCAGCCACCGTGCGATGCGGCGAGGGCACGCCGCGGGTGGGGGGGGGCGGGAGGGGAGGGGGGCGATGCGCTTTCCCGAGCGATCTGCCTGCAGATCTCCGCTACCAGATGAAATGTTGTCAGCCCTTCCGCTTCTGCTTGGGGTTTCGGAGCTGTTTGCTTCTGCTCCGGGGGAGACGGGGGTCTCTTCCGCTTGGGGGGGACACACACACCAAAAACAAACCCCAAACTAAGCCCGGTCGGCTATGCCAAGCAGAGCTGGCCTGTTTTTCCGGCCGAGAGCGCGTTTGGGAAGCGGGGAAACGGTGCCCGTCCATTTCCTCGCTCCGTCCGGGGCTGTTTCGGCCAAGAGAACCGCTCCCGGCTCGGCCGGGGCGAGCCGCCTTCCTTTCCCCCGCAGCTGTGGGGCTCAGCGCCGTGCTCTGATGGCGTGAGGACCGAGAGGCTCCTCCGCAGGGGCCGGAGGAGCCAAAGTACGGCTGCCACGGGCAGCGGCAGCCGCCGAGCAGCCCGGGTGGCACCGGCTGGGAGGGGGGGGGGGGGAAGTGCGAGAAAGCCCGAGCTCCAGAGGCTGGAAGCGCAGCTCCGCCAGGCTTGAGAGGTTAATAAATACACCCGTCCCCTCTCCCCAGCCCGCCTGAGGCTAAGAGTCGCAGCTCAGCGGGTAATTGACAGTCTCAATCCAAAATTGAAACATGTGTTAACAACAACGCCACGCATCCTAGGAGCTACCCGGGAGATCGCCACCTCACGGTCTTTATATATTATTTGAATCCACCGGAGGAAAGTGTCACGAGGTTTTCCGAGCACGTTTCACCCCTACCTGTAAATCAGCTCTTATCACTGCTGGCTGCTCAGACAGCGCCAGCCTCTGTTTTATAGCGCAGGAGGAGGAGAGCCATTGCTCCCTCGCAGCGCCGTTTCCGTGCCGCCTCCAGCCAAAGCCCGCCGGCACCCCCCGCCCGACCCGGCCGCTT
>NW_010972753.1:8820703-8821026 GCF_000737465.1 Haliaeetus leucocephalus
CCCTCGGCCCCGCGGCGCTCCCGCCCCCCGCGCCGCTCGGCAGCTCTCGCCCACGCGTGCACTCACACGCACGCACGCTGAGTCACACGGGCACGCCGCCTCTCGCACACCGTGTCACGCATACGCTCCGTGTGGCACACACACACACGCTGCCTCTTCTCGCTCGCGCCGTGTCACGCACACGTTCCGTGTCACACGCACATTGATTCCCACGCACTGTCGCACGGGGACTGCCTCCCCCGGCGAAGCACGCCAGCTCTCGCACACTCGTCGCCTCTCTCACCCGGGACACACGCCGAGGAGCTCGCACACAGCCACACGTT
>NW_010972753.1:8822268-8824007 GCF_000737465.1 Haliaeetus leucocephalus
GCGGGGGCGGCAGAGCCCGAGCGGGGCCCGGCGGCCGCGGGCGTCCTTCCCCTTCCCTTCCTCTTCCTTCCCCCTTTCCATCCCATCCCTTCCCTTTCCCCTTCCTTCCCCCCTTCCGCCCCCCGGGGGCCACCCCGAGAGCGCACTCAGCCGACTGCATCTCGCTCTTAAATCAAGCCTGGATATTTAAAGCTTAACTCCCAGTTTATTTTCGTCCTAGACCAAAGGCGCTCGCTGCTTACTCGGGAAGCTATTTAAATGCCTCCCCCGACCTCCCCTCGAGGTTACAAACGTTTTGCTGCTAGAGAATTTCACCAGGGGGTTTGGTACCGTCGCCCCCGCTGACCGGTCCACGCCGCGGGAGCCGGGGAGCATTGCCGAGGGCGGGGGACACCCCCCCCACACGTGTTTTGGGGCGCCGAAGGGAAAAGACCTCTTTTCAGCCAGGGAATCGCGGTGCTTCACACTCACTTCGTGGTTTATTACTACAGGAGGAATCTGTTTATAGTCAAACCGTATTACATTGGGCCGTATCGATTTTCCAGCAGTACTCCCCACCGATTTAATTGTTTTTAGGAATGTCAATTGCAGCTCTCATGTTCCCTGAATTCATCAGTGTTCAAATGATAAACCTCATCATCGCTCTAAATCATACGGGAATCTGCTCGTTACTTGCTGCGTGTGCCGTGTCCCGGCCCCCCCCGGCCCCCCACGGCGACCGGACCGTACGTGGCTCAGGGTGTATTAAACTTCATTAAACCCCAGCAGTGTGCTCCCACTCTCTCCGATTCATAGCCCCTCCACTCCATCTTTTAAGTTTTACTGTCCTAAAACGAACGCGCTGAAGAAGTACACCCCTAAATTAGTCACGGTTCCTGGTTTCGGGTTCTACAGCTCAAAATCCCCACTGCAGCGCAGAGCAGACAAAAACAGAAGAAAAAACCAAAACCCAACCCAAACCCAACCAACCAACACGAAAAAAAACCCACCACCCAAAAAAACCCAACCCACAGAGAGAAGTCATCGACTCTTTAAAAAATAATTAGGAAGAAAAACAAGCTGAAACTGCGGACAAGGCGCTGGAAGCTCCACGCTGCTGCTGCTCGTGGCTGCGCTAATCCCTGCAGGCGAGAGCAAATAAATGCCTAAATGCCTTGCCCACCGCCCTGCCCTCTGACTCCGCACCCGGCCGCCACGCCTGACGGCGCGTACACGCGTGGGCAGCCGCGGGGGATCCCGCCAGTCCCCGGTCAAGGTCACCGGGCTCTAAGCGGCGCTGCGGTTACCCCCAAGGGACACCGGAGGGTGGGGGTGGGACGGACACGGACACCCGCGGCAGGGATGGGCTGCCGAGGGCCAGCGTGGGGACCGGCCCGGGGAGGGCGAGCGCTGCCCGCGGAAGGCGAGGGTCGCGGCCAGTCCCCGCGGGAGGGCACGGGTGTCGCCGAGCGTCGCTTAGCGCTATTATTTCGGCAGCTTTTCCTCCTGCTGCTGCTCGGGTTCCACTTCTCCCCGTCGCGGCTCAGCCCCCACGGCGGTTTCCCTCCGCGACCACCTTTAAGCGGGCTCCTTCCCTAATGCCCTCGGCGCGTTAGTTCCCAGAAATAGAGCGAGGAGCCTTAATGGAGAGCAGTTTAATTCGTGCTACAAAGTTAGCTGCTGTCGCTTGGGGCGGCCGGCGGGGGTGGTGGGGTGGAGGGGGGGGTGTTGCGTGGGGGGGGAGCGAGGGGGGGGGTGCG
>NW_010972753.1:8824017-8917099 GCF_000737465.1 Haliaeetus leucocephalus
GTGGGTGGGAAGCGAGGTGGGAGATGCGAGGCCGGCTGGGAGCCCCACGGCGCCCGTGTTTAGAGGGATCGGGGCCGAGCGGGCGACCCGCGGGCGGGAGGCAGCTTCTCCCCGCGATCTTTGGGATCCTCCAGGACGTTTCAGGCGACGGCAGCGACCGCCCTGAAGGCAAGAATTACCCTGCAAACTCAGGGAAGACCCCCCCCCCCCCGACTAATAAGATGTGTGGGCAGCGCTGCCCGTTATCCCCGTCCCCCCCCCCAAAAGTTTTCGCGCAGCGGGGGGACCCAAGCACCCTAAAACCATCACCCGCGCGTAGCTCCGGGGGAAAGCCCAGGGTCTGACCCTGCGCTCCGCTCAGGAGCCCCAGGACTTGATCCCGTTTTTGCTTTCAAGCCATCCCCTTTGCACGGCATCCCCCCCCTCCTCCTCCGGGGGAAGGGCAGGGAAAGCCTTGCTACCCGCGCAAGTTGCGCCCCCGCGGTGTGCCAGCGCGGGGAAGCGGGGTACCGGGGTGTACGGGGGGGCATTTCGCACCTCGCTTCCCCCCCCCCTCCCCGGGCCGGAGCCGAGGAAAGTCGCGATGGGCTACACGCCGGGCATCCATCACCTTGCTCTGCCGCCTCCCGCGGGCAGCCCTCGGCTGCTGTTTATTTTGTTATCAAATCAATTAAGCTGCCGCTCTCGTATAAAACGGGGGCGGGAGGGGAAGGAGGAGGGGGTTTGGAGGAAAACCGTGGCGACGCCTTTGACATCGTCTCACCAAAGCAAAGAGCTCCTCCTGTTGGGGAAATGTTTTCCTGCCGGATGGGAAACCCTCCCAGCGCGCAAACCATTTCATTTTATTTATTTTATTTTGCATTACGTAGCTTTATGTTATACCATGTTATTGTTTTATTTTACTTTATTTTATTCTACTTTATCTGTCGGCGGTCCCTGCACCAGCAACCATGCCAGGCACCTGGTTCAAATGCTCTTGGGGTGGTCTACTTCTCTATTGCCGTCATGTCTGGCCACCGATGCAATTGGGAGGCCTGGTCAAACATTGACCCCAAAACGGTGGACCCTTCCTATGCCATGAGTAGGGACCCAGCCCCGGTAACACCAACGGTGCCCCGACAATACTTGGCACCTTGTAAGGAACACTTAGCAGATGCAGGATTTCTTGGCTTGCTCCAAAGTCTCCCACAATCTGCAGAAATCAGCGTCCTGGTCACTGGAAAGATTTACATTGCCTTTTGGAGGCTATCAGGTCAGCTCTTACACAGGGTAGTTCCTAACCTGTCCGCTAAGTTCATGTCCAGGTTTACCTTAAAGTTTTTTTTAGACTTGCGGTTTCTGTTAAATGAGCTAAGCTGAACTGGGTAACCAGTGTAATCACAAGCGGTATCTTTTGGGGAAACCTTGGCAGAAGAGCCAAGTATTTGACGAGCAAAGAGATTCTCTTGGAGCCTTGCGATTTGCTGGGAAGCGCTCCTCTGAACGCGGTGTCTGGCTGGAAGCATTGATCTGCCTGCCAGAGGAGAGCTCCCGGCCAGCCCGCCCTGCAAAGAGCGGGGCCGCCGGATTTCAAGCAGGGGCTTTTGCTCCTTCTGTTTAAATGACCTCTGCTCTTACCTCTCTAGTTGCTGCCAATGATTTAAGACTGTACCCTACTAAATAGTGGTATATCATATTTGATTCTTTTATAGCAGTGCGAAGAGGATCACGATCTCCCACTCTCAGAATGCTACGGGTGGAAAAGGAGGTACTTACCCATTTCGCTCTCTCCTAGCTGATGTGATCTCACCAGGGGGACCAAGCCCTGTAACTGGGCTACTTTAATCCCAAGGTATATTGCAAGATGGACCCTGGCTTCTCTTCCTACCCTGCCTTTCCCCAAGGTATAGGACTGCTTACCCCAACAGCCTCCCCCGCTTCTTTCACTCATTTGCTTCCTGGGAGCCGCAGACACTGCATCTCTTGGGGATCCCTTCTGCTTTGGCATGCCACTGGAGGAAGGAAGAGTTGTATGGAGGGTGCAGAGCTCCTGCAGCTCCCTGCTACTCAGGCGGGGAAGGTATCCTGCAGGTCCGAGGGAAAGAGTGGGATCGCGGTGGGGGGAGTTTGGGGAAGGCGGAGGGGAGGTGGAGGTGCAGCAGGGCTGGGCATTGCAGAGCAAGGCGAGGCGACAGGGCAGCTCCCAGCGGGTGTAAGACAAGTATTGCTCATGCCTGTATCACACCAAGGGGCACCTAGTGATCAGGGGTCGTGCACATTTTGAGCTGTGATACCACTGGGATAGCAATGCCCATTACAGATACTGACATCAGGAGAAAAATGGTGCTCTTGCTCCCTCCCTATGTTCTAAGTACTCTGAGGACAGAGTCCAGTGCACTGGATAGGTATCTTATGGAGACGCTTTCTGAAATAGCCACTGATGATGGAAGCCTTAATTTCTGGGCACTCAGCTACACCCTGTATGCAAAAGCGGGTGCACTTGCAATCAGTGACTATTAAAAAAAAATATCCTAGCTTAGTTCTTGTTGCCCAAAAATACATAAAAATGGTAAGACTTGCAGGCTAGGTGCAGTAGTGTTGGAGGATGGTGAAAACTGTGAGCAGAGGGTGCACTTTAAGATATTTTCTACTGCTTCTGCACAACGAGTTTACCCCTTTTCGAATAATTTACCTTGCTACCTTTGCTAAGTACGGTTGATTTCTGTTGTTTAACCAACAACTGCACTTTCTCAGGCCATCTGCTCCTCCTACCCAATCCTGCAGCAGCCCAGAGCTTCATGAGGTGCGAGGGCCATATCCTAGCCAACACACAGTGTAATGGCAAAAAAGTGCTCTTGCATATTCACACCAACATGGGGAGAGAAGTGGGAGGGGGGAAAAACTTAGTGAAGTCAATAGTTGTGACCTTAAGGTGTCAATAAAACAACACTTTGGAAAGAATGACAACAAAATATTATTTTGTTATGTTTTGTGGTCACTCCTTACTGCCAACTCTTGTCTTCTCTCAAAATTTACTGAAAAGAGAAAAAAAAAGTCTCACTTACGCCAGGCACTACCAGAGCCATATAAATAATCAATGACTTTGCCAGTGTAGTCCTTAGCCAGCTCTCGCAAACTGCAAGCGTGATTTCACCTTCTCCACATTACGTCACCCACATCCACCACCCACAACCCGCACGCCTCCTCCCTCCATCCCCACACAAGCTGCGTAACCGTAAGCTCAAACCGTGCAGTGTGGTTTGCAAGAGGAGCAACTGTGTGGATTGGCAGTGTCCTGTGAAGCAGCTGGGGTTCAGAGTATATGGATTTAGCTGCGGGTGGAAGGGTGCTGTGCAAGAGGACTGTGGATGATGCAAGTCATTCGCTTGCTTGTAAGTGGGAAATGATTGTAGGAGAGTTCATGGTTTTGAGAAGTTCTCATCTGCTCCCTGTGCTAATGTGTGAGTTAGGCGGTGCACCGAGGAAGTATGGTGTTGCATTTTGTTTTCTCGGCAGGAGAGGTTTGGGTGCAGGGTTCAGGTTAAAGGTTTCGAGTGGGGAGGGAGGGAGGAAGCCTGTGGCTTCTAGAAGTTGGTGGGGTGATGTGCGGAAGGTGATACTGTGGTTAAGGGCTTCAAAACCCGAGCGAAGGCTTGGCTAGGGACTTCATGGCTTTCTAATGTTTTTGTTGGTGGGATGTGCCATGAGCAACTTTAACGGATTTTTTAACAATATTTTTGGTTTGGTGGGATTTCTATGCAAACATTGACAGATGGCATGGGTAGCTCATGTATTTTCATCTCTGTTCCTCCCGTAGTGTCTTGCAAAGCCCTAAATCTTCACATATCACCTCACTTTTGGTATGACCTCTTTACTTGACTGCCCTTCTCTGTCTCCTTTTCCAGACCATATCCTGGATTAATTCTACATGCTGTTGTTCCTAGAGCCCAGACTAACCCTTTTCTCCTGTTTTCTGACGGTCAGCTCTTTCACTGCTCATTTATACAGAATCAGTGGACGTAGCCATAAGAGTTGATATGTTATGGGCACCGAGAAAAAAATAAAGGTGGCAAGAGAGTAGGGAAGGAGAAAGGGGATATGTACGGAATAGTAAGGAGGGCAGCATGACGAGGGGTGGTAAAGACATCGAAGTGTAGGTGGGGGCTTGTCTGTAATGTGCTCTGTGGGTTTCCAGGACTGACAAGCTCCAAGGGGGAGGGAGGTGTGAGAAAACTGGCTCTGTAGCGAATCTGGGCCTGAGCAGGGAGAAACAGAGGAACTGCGTGTTGGCAAAGCCTGGGCAGCCCCTCTACTATGAAGATCGCTCATGTAAGCTCTCCCTCCCCTTCCATGCTGCCCCACACAACCCTACTGCTGCAGCTGCGCTGTATCCCCTCTGCCCCTGCCAGCCCAGCTGACAGTGGTGCGGCTAACCAATATGCTGGGGGGAGAGACCAAGGGACCAAAAACAGGGCTGGGTTCCTGGGGGGGGGGCAGGTAAAACCCCAGAAGCCTATATGCCCATGAGGGCAGCCCTCAGAGGGTATCCCTCGCTCTTGCCTCAGATTTGTGGTGCAGTCAGGGCTGGTGCGCACTGGCACGGAGATGCAGCTCCTTTGGCACGAGCTGAGCGCAGAAGAGTGGAAGGTGACACGGGCGAGATATCTGCAAGGAGAGCTGCTCAAGCGCTGCTGATCTGGTGCAGTACCTCAGGGCCCCGGGCCAGGCTTAGTCCTTTCCTCTCTACTGCAGAGACGCTGGAGCACTTGGGGCTTAGCAGGGCTTAACCACTTACATCCAGTGCTCAGCCACTTGCTTGTCACATCATGTGCGTACGCACACACGCGTATCCCACTCATCTCACTCCCCTGTTACCTTGAAAACCGCCTCCGTAATTTCTACTATCAGGTGAGCAGTGCAAGAGGTGGAAGGCTTTTAACCCCACATTGCTGGCAAACCCAACCAATCCCGTCGGCTAAACTCAGCGTAACTCGGATCTGCCGCCTAGAGCAGGAGGAATGATTTGTAGTGCCTGAGATTCCCAAGGGACAAAGCAACAGAAACCTTGAGGTGCCATCAGATCTTCCATCTGTAAAGTTGGGTATTTTACAATTATTCAGAAATAAATGTGAAAGAAAATGAGCAACATTTAGAAATTTGCAGATATGCCAGAAAACAATGTGTTAACCCCTCCCTGCCTTATGTGAGAGCTAGTGTATAAAACCTGGAGATTAAATTAAATCATGAAAGTTTGATACAGAGGGATTTGATTCCTGTTTTGGCTGCAAATACCAAACCAGCTTTAACTATGGCCTCAATACTGACATCCTCCCTTTTATTAGATTGAGCACAGTTTATTTTAGCTAGTATGCACACCAGCTTCCCCTGATATGAATCCCTGCCATAAGAAATCACTGACATCCCTTCGAAATGCCACGGAAAGCGTTTGGTCACCTCTTGAGAGCAGACAAGGTATTTCAAATGGAGAACATGACTGAAAGCAGGACATGGAAAAGGAAGAATTTAATGGTCAAACCAGGTTCTGAATTCCCCCAATTACAGAGGCACCGGGAGTGAGATTCGGCCCTTGCTTGGCACTGTCATACGCACCTCTGGAATTGCCGTGTCTTTTTTGTGGTGGAAGCCAGAAGAGGAACTGATCCAAGCTTTCGAGCAACAGGCTGCACCTTATCAGCATCACAGGGTAGCTGGTTTGTTTATACAGCTCCTAAGGGAGGTGATGGATTAGCACCATTTTTTGCACCCTACTGATGCTAACAATGTTTCTGGCCTCATCTTGAAGGAAGAAACTGTGTATTTGCCTCCATCTTCAGTGTTTTGAACAACATGGCCAGAGCTGGACAGAATACAGGTGTAAGCTGAATTACAAGAATGTAAACATTTATGACAAATCATTCCAGTAACCTTTTTTCCTCTCTCTTGACTGCTTAATGTTGCTATAGACCTTAGCCTGTATGGGACACGTAAGAAGACTGGCAGGGCTTAGTTAAGCATCATTTTAAATGCCAGATTAAAAAAAAAGTGAAATTTCACTAGGTTGTAGAAGACTGGGCTCCCCTTTGTCAGCGATTCTTACTGAAGACAAACTTTAATGGTATTCATGTCTAAAAATACTTAAAACCCTGCTTCTTGTGGAAGAATATAGACTCCAGGTGCCTGACCACAACAGTAAATTGCTGTCAGTGATGCAGCCTGTGCATATTTAGGGGACCGAATGTTTCCTTCTCCTTGACAGGATAGTGGGTTGCCTTGGGGTTCATCTGCTTGTATCACTCTCATCTGTCATGACATATTCATATGGGACCCAGCTGCTGAAGCTTACACTAAGAAAGAAAAAAACATAAAAATAATTGGTTGATGTTTATGTCGTTCCTTAGGCTACACCTGCACAGTCCTTTTCAGGGCTCGCTATTTGAAGAATCATTAACCTTACATATATATACTGTCCTATATCTTAAGTAATATGCCCTTCTGCTGTTAACCTTTAAATAATGCAAGTGCAGAAAAAGCCTTGTCACTACCGAGCACCTCCCAGTAAAATTTGGCTGCAGTTTAATGTCAATACTAAAAGCATCATAACATTTTAGTAAACTCGTTTCTGAGGTGAGATTGATTCTCTTAGATTTGCTGGGAGATTAGACATCTTTTCAGCTCGAGAATTTTAGAAACGCTCGTTGCTGGAGCCAGCAGTCTGAAGATGATGAAAGCTTTTGTACTGGGGCTGAGCTTGTTCTGGGCCTGTCGCAAACTACCTAAGACAAAATTGTGTCGCACCACAGGCATCTGCCTCAGACTCACTCCCTGCAACAGAGGCATTTAGGATCTCCTAAATGTCACGGTGGGTCCTGCCTCCTCCAGTGCTGGGGGGAGAGATGACACCCCGGTCCTGCCCTAGCTCGCCATGAAGTCTGAGGGCTCAGACCTCAGCAAGGAGCAGTGAGGATGTTGGTACTACACTGTGTATAGGAGTCATCCTGGAGACAAGAGGGGAGCGCAGACTGGGTAAAGCATATGGCAGTGGCCGCTTCCCTCTGAAGTGGTCTCCCAAAAGGATTCAGGATGAACGATGCCAGATCATTGCGGTAACAGCAATAACAAAGCAATGATCATTGATTTGAGTATCCCCAACACAGTGCTGGGTCTTAAATATTATCATTAACCTGGCTGATACAGTTATAGGAATAATGAAGTGTGTACCCGCCGTCTTTCATTTAAGAGATCGACTGAAATGGGTAGCTATGGAAATAGGTAGAAGAGAATGCCTGTCTGTATGATAGGTAAGAGAAACCACATGGACTGCTTCAGGAAAGTCAGCAAGCAAGCAGTAAGCATAGCACCACTTGTAGCAGGACTGAGAAAATGCTCAGAGAAAGTGCTCTGGGGTTAAAGTGCTTCCAGAAAAAAGTTGAAGCTGTAGGCAAAGAAATTGCCTCCTCTTGCTTGATTCCTCCTGCATTCTAGTAATCAGGTGTTTGCAAATAAAGGGGGCTGCACCAAAGAAATAACTCACTGTTTCCAATTTCTAATAGAAATGAATGCTACATTTTAGCCATGCCACCCATCAAAAAGGGCAACTATGTTTTGAAAAAGATGCAAAAAATATAAACACATTTTCAAGGAATGAAACTTGTCCATGTTCCTTTTCGATAACTCCCAAGTTGTGTTTCCTGTGATACCTCGCCTTTGGTTCTGCGAGGAAAGAGCAGTAGAAAAACCTTGCACAGCAGCGATATAGCAAAATGCCCTTATTTATGGTCTTTGAGGCTTGCAAATGCCGAGTCCCTGTCTATTCTAGAGAAGCGGCCTCGGAGCAGCGCTACTGCCGGGTGACTCTGAGCCAGCCTAAGCTCCCGTGCACGCAGGGCTCTGGCTGCTGCTGGCTGTGCTCGGCACTGCCTTGGCTCCCAGCGGAGTCAGCACTGTCAGCAGCGCTGGCAGAGCCTCAGCTTGGGTTATGCGCTTAGGCGATATATTCTGTATATAGCAATATGCTATAGGTGTATGGCGTTTGCTTAGGCGTTACATTGGGAAAGGTTTAAGCGGGGGTGTGGGGGTGTGTGGGGGGGAAAGCACGGCCCCTTAACATAGAGAGTCACACAGCAAAGGCTCTATAAAGGAGAGCCCTATATCCCCGAAACACAATTTCAGATCTATTGTTAGAGAGTAAAGAGGCAGTAATTACGATTGGAGACCAATTGTGCTCTATTGCCAGGGAAGATAATTCTCACCACAGATACACAGCTAGCTCTATTTTTATTCTATCATTTCTTTTTTCAGCATGCTGAAAAACTCAGAGAACGAGTGACAAACAGAATTCAGAGGTGTCCAAGTAAAGTTACTTTTGAGCAACACATAATCCATCGGGATACCATTTACAGTGTCTATTTTAGTAAAAGCCCCAAAACCACAGTTCTTTGGAATTAAAATAAATATTAATATAATGCGTAATCTAGGCAGCTGGTTTCTGGATTGTACTACATTCTGCTGCAGCTACTTATGTTTTATACCGAGTTGTTTGTTTGTTTTTAACCATATTGTGTTAGATGGGGAACACAAACTGACTGTCAAAGGGTGAAGTCACATATACATCTTTTACCACTGCTAGCCTGAACGACTCCTTGTGTGAAATTGTATTAGATCAGATCATATTGTGCTTGGTGCATGTCATCAGCGCCTACAAAACCAAGGCAGGCCATGGCTGGGCACTGGGATTTGCTGAAGTGTGGTGCCAGAGGCTGCAGGGGTGATACGGCCTTTTGGGAGTCCTGACCCATTTGTTGCTGCACATCGACCAGTCCAGCGCCTGCCTGCCACACCAGTTCAGTGACATGCTCAAGCTGCGTTGCGTTCGTTACCCTGGCTCATATGTTAGTAGGCTCTTTGGACTTGCCTTGGTGTACCTAGATGTGCTCTCCTTGAAACAAAATGCAGAAGAGGGTCACCCTAAACACATCCAAACATTATTTTTGGCCCAAGTGAAAATTCTCAGTGTACAAAAAAGAAGCATCACAATGCTGAAGGGCTTAGGAAGAGAGATGAACCAGAAATATATTTGTTAGGTGAGCTGAAACTTGTGGTTGTGTCATCTGAGCTATCGTTTGTTTTAGAATACAATAACCCATGATCACAGCCCAGAAATAAAGAACATCAAAGTTTGTGCTCTCCACAAGTATATTTCTGTATATCCTGGCTGCTACCTGTAGCCTCCTATGGTGGAGCAGAGAAAACAAGATACCTGTTCAGAGGGAGCCCTGGTTTCCTCCAGTGTCAGCGTCTGGAGGGTACAGCCAGAGCAAGCCACATCAGGACCAGCATTGATGAGGCTCAGTGACATGTTCGGAGAGATGGGGAGCAGCTTCAGAGAGCTGCACAATCAGCAAGAGACCTCCAGAAACCAGAACGGCACGTGAGAGACCCTGGAGGCAGGTTTAGGTAGTTGGGGATACCCAAGAACTGACAAGCATCTTGAAGGAGTCTTCTGTGCCACCCTGCCCATTTGGGAAACAAGCTTTCTTCAGGACAATAACTGCAAGGGCACCTTCACAGACCCCTAAAGACTGCTTTGCTTCTCTGGGTTAGAGAAATAACATCACTCTTACTTCACTGTTTTTTTTTTTCGTTTTGAGAGAGACAGATGTGGAAGGGGTTTCTTCCTTTCCTGTCTTGTAGAGAAAGACCGTTTTCTCTTCTAATCACCATTTGACAAAAAAATGGAAGAGCAAACGACCTACGTTTTTCCACTGTGATGTTCTTTGCTTCCTTTTATACCTTTCTCTCTGAAAAGCGTCCATATCCCCCTGCCCCCTATTTCCCAAGGTTTTCCTGACGATTGTGTGTTTATGTGCGGATTATGCAGGGGAAACTTGAAAGCAGCGAGAGAAGCCTGCAGGCTCTGTCGGGTATGAGGGATGGGCTGTTATCCCTCACACCTCCTTGTTGCAAATCCCATTTGGCGGTGTGCTAGTGAAAAGAAAAGCTGCCCTTTGCAAGCGTTTGGATCAGTAAGGGGAGAAAAGAGCCTGTTGTCAGGGTTGGTTTTAGCAACAGAAGGGACTGACTTTGCTCCCACGCCAGGCAGCTCCCTCCTCTGGCTGGTGAGAGCCTTCCAGAGAGCCCTCGCTGCTGCTTTGTCCTGCTCCGGGCTTGGCTTTCCTACCCACAGCATCTTTCGTGCCAGGGAAAGGGCCTGGGCTGGGCGCCCTGCTCCCACCCTTGGTGCTGCTGCCCGGTGAGGCAGGAGCTGTGGGAGCGCAAGGTCTCAGCAGAGGCAGCCGGACCCAGGCTGAAAACCTGAATGCTGCAGGGAAGGAAACAGGCAGCTATCCTCTACTGTGAAAAAATCTCCCTGTTGGGTCCCATCCTGCCTCTGCCAGCATCAGTGGGAGCTTGGCCTTTGATTTGGATGAGCCTACAATTTTCTGAGCTCCTTCTATTAAGTTCAGGCTAGTTAGGAATAGTCCGATCCATTGTAATAGTCTGTCCCTGCTCACGGACTACGCAGGAGCAGGTTTCTCCTTGTACAGGCTTGTGATTTACAACTCTTCAAGGCGACTTAGTACCAGTGCTCTTTAGCAAATTAATTTTTTTTCCACAAGCTAGTCTCTAAGGGCATTTACTACTTGCTATTCACGCCACACGGTTGGTCACTGAATCCCAAGGTATTGTCCCTGTTCCAGGACCGGCCCCACCTCAGCTCTATAAACCGGAACCCCCTCTCTGCTCGCAGATTGTCCACAAACATATTGGATTGTTCCTTGGATCCATTGTGCTCACCAGGAAAAAAAAACAAAAGGGAGATTTCCAAAACAGCTGCAGAACTGCTTCTGATACAAAGGCTCTCACGGGCACGCGGTCATGCCAGTGCATTTTATTTCCTACAAGCACTCTGCGGAATAAAAAACTGGTGTACCTGGGCACCAGCAAATAATATATATAAAAATCACTAATAAATATAATAATAATATAAAATAAATAAATATAAAATAAAAGAGAAGGCAAATAGCAAAAAAGCTAACAAGGAGGCTGATTCCTAGGACTGAAGTGAAAGCTTTTCTGTAGCATTCACCTTGCTGACATAGGAGTAGTGCTAGAAACCAAACCTCCTTCCCAGCCAGCACAAACGGTTTAATAATATGTTACGTAGACTTCCTGAAATAGCTGCCCCTTGATTCCTCAGCCGCGCTCGGGGAGGAGGTGGGAGGGAGTACATACGGATGGTAAATGCCACCGCAGGCTCCCCTACGCAGGCACCCCCATCGATGCCAATTTTTGATCCAGCAGCACAGGGCGGATTAGCAGCGGAAGATTAATTCCTTCCTGTCATCTCCCCGGGGAGGTTAAATGATCTCAGGAGCAATTTCTCTTGCTAGGAACACTGTAATCCCGAAGCAGACTGCTAACCGCTACAGTTTATGTGGGGCTGTAATGATGGCAAGGAGGTTCCAAGTTTGGAGGAGGGTCATCGGCCAAAGAGATGTTTATTTAATTAAATGGAGATTTCTTGCAACCCTTCTCTTGTGTGAAACCTGTAGCTCGGAGGAACTGTTTGAGTCATTTTTAAAACGTCTGAAGGAGAAAAACCTTCATTAACTAAAAAGGGAGTCCTACCGAGTATGAGCAGTTAAACATGGTCCATGGACTTGGTCTTAGCCATGCATGCTACCCATCTGCATCCTTGCCCCACTTACCCAGTACAGCTACTTGAAAACGAAACTCTGGTTTAAACTTTTTGGCTCGGTCGTACAGTCTCTCTGCACCCACAGCTTCCCGTCAGTATGCTCCTCTGTAGCCTGTCACGCCAAACTGCTCTGAGCCTGGTCCCCAACCCGTGCTAGAAGGTGGCCCAGAGGAGAGCAGAGCAGCTGAGACTTGCAGGCAGCTGTGTGACACCTCTGCTCCTGTTCTCCCTTACTCTCAACGCAGGAGGCTGCCTCACCGGTGGGAAGAAGACGTGAGAGTATTCTCAACTGCAGAACCAGGGACAATAGTTAAAAGTTCATCACGGCACTGTCCTGTCTGCCTTCAGACGATGAGGTGCCCTTTTCTCCAGGCCACTTCTGCACGGCAAGGAGCATGCCCTCACATCATTTCTGCAGCGCAGTGAGTACACGTGGGGCTTCCCTGCCCCAGAGCACGCACTCGCAGACAAAAATAAAATGCCGACCAAGAAGTGAACAGTAAGGAAGAGCTGAAGAGAGATGAGATGAGGGGAAGGCTTCTGGTAATCATGGGTTTGAAAGGGAGTCTCAAATAGAGACGGTTCTTGGCAGCAGGAAACAGAAGACAGCTCTAAGTGGGGAGAGCCACGTGAGTGACATACAAATGGGAGCGTGGGAGCAGCCAGCCCCTGCGGCTGGAGCAGCACTGGGAAGGGGAGGGGGAGCCGCAGGAAGGGCAAGCGGAGCCATGGGTGGACTTCGGATATGCCTGGCGCTGGAGGAAAGAAAGAAGAAGGTGAACTGGGGTCTGTGGGCACTTACATCGTGAGATGTACCGGTGTGTGGATCTACAGCACGTCAGCCGGTCTAGTACAACGCCTGTGTGCCTGCTTTCACCTTCGAGATGTGCAAAGCAGGGCTTGCAGAGACACGGGGTGCAAATTACCCCGACGCAGCTGACGCTCGGTGGCTCTTTACCCCCCCCCCCCACAAACCCCTCCCCCCTTTGGGGTTTTTTTTCAAGGGCCCAGCTTCAATTTCAACCTGGCTTGTAGGGGTTTCATGTGCACTTGCGAATTACTGGCTACTTAAGACTTGTCCCTACACAGAATTTGTATCACTTTAATTTAAATCAGATGAAAAAAACAGTGGGAACCCCTCTGTAGGTACAGCATTCAAGTAGATCCCAAGGGTTTATTTTGCCCCGTATGTTTTCAGGTATAGCACAAACTTGTATACACACTTCAACCTTTATGTGCCTATTTGTAGAAATGGACTGTTCTTACTGAACCGCCTCACCATCCTGCATTTGGAGAAATTGTGGCAGGGAACATCAGAACAATAAGGATGGAGGAGGGGGAGGCAGGCAAGGATATTTTGAAGTGAAAAGCAGAATGAGAGATGGGATGGGGATTACCGAGATGAAAAGCAGACCATTAAAACCAGGGGTCTGATCCTGCTCCCTGCTAGGAATTAATAGCAGTAGTTACAGGTATGTGAGGGTATGGAATTGCATCTGCATTGCAAAGGATGAATTTGGGGATAATAACCAGCAGCAAAGGCAAGAACTCAGAGGGCTTCTTTGCTGACCGTGTCTTCAGTTCCAGTCACTTTATGTGCTAATCCAGTCAAATAGATGCTTAGCTGTAAGCACGTGAACAGTTTCACTGATTGCAAAGGCACTACTCAGTTGTTTTAAAGGTAAGCATAAGCTTGAGTGCTTTGCTTGTTTCATCAGGCTTTCTAAGAGCTGGGTACAGAGCCTTTAAATCAGCACCTTAAACGATACCCCAACACTGAAATGCAGTCACTGAGAATTAGAATAGAGGGAAATCAGAGACATACAGGATAGAACATTTTTAAATAAATTGAATAGGCTGAAGGTGAACTCCCTGTGTATTAACAGTTTATTGCAATGGTTTATGTGTGGATTGCTCCTGTAAAGTTGCAAGATTGCTGCTATTCTCTTAAGGTAACAAATCACTAGTGGCACCCAGTGGCTAGAAGGGTTAATAAAAAATTTACCTTTGTCCCTCATGATTCCCCTCACACAAAAGTTAGCGTTTAAATGCAAACACCACTGTCTTGGTATTACACGTATTAAATCCAGACATTGCTATTCTTGAGTGAGGTTTCAGCTGGAACGTATCTGCTGAGTAATGATTGCAATTTTTGTTCACAGAGGCATTTAGCCTGCAAGGTAAAATGCTTAGGCTTCTAGTACAGCACACGGCAGGCTACAAACCCACTGCATTTTGGCGCAGTTGTGGGATAGTTAATGCTTATTTATTCTGTGAGAGCACTAAACCTGCACAAATGAAAATTATGCCTGTTGTAAGAGTTCCAGGACTTTCCTCCGGAGAACACTTTCCAAAATTTGCTGACTTTCAGTACTTATGGAATTTCAAGAGCCAAGTGATCCATAAGAAAGTTAAAACCCAGCTAGTAAATGAAACGAGCAATTAACCAAACTGATGAGAGGGAACGCCAAAACTCCATAGCCATGGTTTCTGGATCTTTAGCCTCTAGTTGGTGCATATATAATGAAAAAATGTGTCTTCTAAAAGACAAGTAAAAATGACCTAGTTTATTACTGAACGATACATTAAATTGGCTTAAAGTACATGCCTGATCCTGCAGGCTGCAGGATTTCAGTAGGATGAATCGTGTGACTTGAGTTTGTAGGGTTTTATGCGTTACAAGGTCAGGGTGCAGGCAGAGGCAGAGGTTTGTTATCCCCATTCACTCCACGGGCCGTGCCAAGGCAAAGCCCCTTCACACCAAGTTGTGCCCCTCTGCCACCCTCTCCTCCAGCCGGTGGCTCGCAGCACGTCAGAGCCACCTCGTCCCTACCTGGCGCTTCTGCTGTCAGGCTGATGACAATTTCTATCAAAACTCACAGCTCTATTCGTACACCATTTTCTACTCCCCCATCTCCCTGTCTGTCAAAAGCTGGCGTGGCAAGAGAGGGAGAAGATGCTAATCTCATCCCTGCTCCGTTTTAGAGACAGGAATCCTGTGTGTGGTAGGAGGATAATGCCAGGGGCCTCAATTATTGGGTTTGCTGTGGCTCCCCACGGTGCTGCAGGAGCAGAGAGAGGCAGCAAAGCCATTTCGCCAGGGTCTTGAGGAATGGAGCGGCTGAGCAGGAATCACATACTCATACCCTCCAAGCCCCCCCGTGGCATCCGAATAAGGGCCGTGGGGTGGAATAACAGGCCACGGCCAGGACATTGCTGCAACCTTGTTGTCCCCAGCTGCCAGAGCAGGCTTTTGGGGCTGAGGGGCGGTGCGCCCAAGCCCGAGCGGTCCCGCAGCAGCCACTTTTCAGAAGTCAGCTGCCAAACACGAGATGGAAAGCGATGCTCCCTTTCTTCTGACACCAGACAGGTGGTTTCTGTTGGGGTCTCCTGGGCCAGTAACAGCTGGTTTTGCCTGTGGTGTGATGTTGTGTGGGCTGCTACGGCTTCGGGGAAGCACGGATTTAATTACCCGTGCTCTCCATGTAGGACACCTCTGGAAAGTTTTACTTGCAGTATTCAGACCTCACTGGACCAGGAGTAATAGGCTAGTAGCAGTCTTCATTTCTGTTTCAGCCATTTTGTACGTTGCCTGCCATCACAAGGACCTAGACCACCAGTCATGCCCTTTCCAGCTCCTTTATACAGACTATAACATTTATGGCTGCAGGTCATTTACTACACTTTGTGATGGGTTGTAGGGAAGTGTTGGTGACCCATATGTGTGGGGTAGATGTTTTGCAGATCCTTCATATATCTCTATTCCTGGCTTTTCCAATACTGTAGAAATGTAAGTCTTTGGGCAAGAACCTCCTGACCATCAAGGTCAGATCTCTGCAATCACAGGTGTTATCTGTCTTTCCCTAATGTAAGTTGACTTCTCCTTGCAGAAACTGGATAACCTTTCTGTGCCTCAGTGTCCCTGCCCATAAAATAGGTACGTCATCAGATGGGAGTTTGGTAATGGGAGGGCAGTGCTGTGCGATTACACTGCTTGCCAAGCCCTTTGCGATCCTCCACTGGGACGTACCAGGAAAGTGCACGTTAGCTTTTAAAACTTACATACCCTTCCAAATGGTCTCCTTGAAAAGTTTTTACATTACCGTCATCGCTCTCATCTCTCAGCACATTCCTTAACTGAACTGTGTGGCGTTGCCTTCATTCATCCCCTCGCCCCCCCCCCTTCCCTGCCTTCTCCCAAGGCGGGTGTGAAGTGTGTGTGCAGCAGAGTGCTCTGCCATGGTTCATTGATTTCTCTTGTTTGTTGCTTTCTCTTGTTTGTTGCTTTCTTTTCTTTCTCCCCAAAGAAAGAAGAGAGTGGAAATGCAATAGGTGATGTAAAATTTGCAAGCCAAAGAGAGCATACATTCATTCTCATGTGTGCTGCTTAACAGGAGGCTGAAAACTGTTTGCTGGCTCTTCTTGTCCGTGCAAGAAGAGCTCCTCGCCTGGCTGGTGAGTACGGAGTTTAGCCCATGTGGGCATACCGGTATAACAGGGTTCAAATGTCCTTTCTGGCATGTCAGCACGTCCTACCTCAGCCTCAATTATATACTTTCCAGCTTTTCATTAAGAAGTCACAGTTCTGTGTGATGTCTCGTGTTTGGAGGTGGCTACAAAAACCTGTCGGGCACTGGCTGCTTTCTTAATACAGTAATCAAACGCAGAAGTGCTAAACCATTAATTCTAGAGAGAAACATTTTTTGTTTTTTTTCTTTTTTTTTTTCTTTTTAAGCCCCAAGAGTATAAGATCCAAAGAAGACTTAATACAATTATTCCTAGGGGATGGTGTTCATAAGTGTTGTGACCATCTGGGCATACAGCTGGCTAAACATAGCCTCTACTACATCTCCTCCAGGAGGGATCCTTAGAAGGGGCAGAAAAGGGCTAAGACATTACAAAAGCTGACCTCTTTTCAGTAAGAGCATCCTCCCTGTTTTGGAAGTGTTGATCGTTTGGCCTCCCCCAGCCACTGAGGCTGCTTTGTTGTGTATTTATTACTCAGATGAAGGCTGGAGCCAGAGTTCCTTGGCCCATTTATAAAGCAATTTAAATGAGACGGCCGCTCTGGGCGGCAGTGCTTGGGACCAGGCTGAGCCGCCGCAGCAGGCGTGCCAGCGGGAACTGCCCTCAGCCTTCGGAGCGGGGATTTACGGTTCACAGGCAGTTCAAGCACGGCTCCCACTCTGGGATTATCTACGTGGCCAGCGACGGGGCATGCGAGACAGGCTGCTGGGCAGTCCTGAATCCCACAGCCAGGGAGGGCGGCTGCTGGCACCAGGCTCCTGCGTGCCCAGGGACCTTGTTGCCCATGCAGCAAGGGAGCTCCGGGACACGGGAGGTCCCGCTTCGTCTCCCCAGCCCTCGGCTCTCCCCGCTCCATCCCTGGTGGCTGTTGGCTCTCGGGAGCTGCCGCTGCGTGCTGGCAGGGCTGACCGGCCCCCCGCAGCCCCGGCGGGGAGGGAGCGCCGTTTCGGAAGAGGACCGTGGTTTGGTAGCCAAGCGGCGTGAAGGGACTTGCAACCTCCTCGATGCTGCTGCTCTCCTGCTAGAGACAACCAGGCGATGCCAGCTTTTCGGGCGGCCGCCTCTAACCCCGGGGTTTCACCGCTGCAGCACGCAGCGGCGCAGGTGGGGCAGAAGCCCCGACGGGACCGGTGCTGGCCGTCCTCCCCGCTGTCCCAGCTGGTCCCAGCCCCAGGACCAGGCAGCCGTTCCATCCCATCCATCGCCACACCTCAGCTGCGGTGTTTCGGCACGGGGCCTTCGGCCTCTGGCTGCGGCTGCCTGAGGAATGGCTGTATTCCAGCAAATCCCACAGCCTGCCAGGCCTCACCGCCAGCTCGACACAGCCCTGGGGGGAAGTATAACTTGAGCCATAAACAAGTTAGTGAGGAACTAAGGGATATGTGCACGGACCATCGGTGGGTCTAAATCATCCGCTGAGAATAATTTACACCACAGAAAGATTGACATATATGTTCAAGCCAGGAAAGCCCAATTATTAAAAAAAAAAAAAAAAATATCCAATCTGTTCCCGCTTACAGAAACACCTTTCTTATCAGGGCAATCCTTCAAAATCTAGCAATCACCAGCAAAGCCCAAATTCACTATCGATCCACCTTCAGCTCTCACATACCTTCTACACCGACATCATGCTGCCTTCAAAGCCCCCTGACCGTCTCTTCCCCAGCCTTGCTTCCAGCACCTGCAGCCTGGCGTGAAACCCAACCTCCCCTTCACTCCGATCTCCACCGGCACGGCCACGCAGGCAGCCTCCTGGCACGCCGGGCTGCAGCGGTATGCTCGCTGTGTTTTTCCCAGGTAGGAGTTTAGGACATTTCACAGCTTTCCAATGCAATTAAAAAGCACTGGGCGGGCACCTTGTGTGCTGTAATATGTCTAAACAGAGAGGGACTAGGTCTTACAGATAACGTATCAGAAAATAAGACCTGCTGTGTCAGGTCAGATCAAAGATCCATCTGAATTGGTCAGGCAGTTGGACTAGATGATCATGGTAGGTCTCTTCCAACTGAGATTTTCTATTCTATTCTACTCTATTCTATTCTGTTCTGTTCTGTTCTGTTCTATTCTATTCTGTCCCATCATCTTGCCTCCCTCAGCAGCTGGCCACAGCTGCACAGGGAGGAGTACAAGCACAGGACACGCACACAGTGATCGCACTCAGAAATACCTGCTCTGCCTCAGCAAACTGGCTCAACAGCTCCTGCCTTACAGGTATTGTCTTGGCATATCTGGCTTTCGGCTACAGAAGAGAGGTGTCATGGCAAATGGAGGATAAGGGTCAGGGACTGTTACGGAAGAAAAAGGTCATATTTATCTTAAACAAAAGAGCCCAGTGGTAGCCAAACTCACCTCCACTGCAGAGGCCACTGCTAAGGACGCCAGCCCCGCGGTGCTGCCAGAGCAGTGAGCCATGGTTACACATCAGAGTCCTGCTTTCCTGGCCGTGCTGCCACACCCCTGGGTTTTGGGGCATTTAGGCCACGATCGGTTTCGGAAGCACTCCATACCTTGGCTCCATGTGCAGAAGGTGGCTTTCGTATCCTTTTGCAATAAAGCCTGGTTATTCTCACCATTCATTAGAGTCCTCTTTCCTCCTTCCTCCTTCTTCTTCCTTTTCCCCTCTTCTTCCTTTTCCCCTCCCTGCCCTGCCCTGCCAAACACTATGTCAATAGAGTCACTAGGCTCACACAATTAACTTGCAAACTTTAAGCCAGAAAATGCAAGAGTTAAGGCCCTAGGACAATGTTATCTTGGCCACGGGCACACCTGTAGTGCTTTCTTATTTACACCTTTTGGGTCTGAAGGTCTCCAGACCAGCCAGACTGCCTGAGCATCCCTCTGAGCTCCTGCACAAGGCAGGGCAGAGCGCAGCACCCCACCAGTGCTGTTTGCCTTTAAGAACACACATTTCTGTTGATATCGGTAACAGAAAAGAAATACAACACCCGAATCGATGTTTCTTTCATTTTATATATAGCCTAACCTTTTAAAACTATGCCATCTCAAAATTTCAATTTAGGGCCTTTATTTTGTTGCTTGTTTGTTTGTGCTAGAGGGAGAGAAGGAGGGCAAAAATCCCCCTTTTTTTTTCTTGAGGAGGGTTACTGGGGGAGCAGCTGAATGCTGCCCTGGGGGTCCTACCTGGCAGGCAGTGGCCTGGGGAAGTGTCGTCCTCCCCTCATACCCCTCAGCTCTCCTGTTTGTCTGGGAACACCTCTCAGCAGCATTGGGTCAGCAGGGCAATGGCATCCCTGTCTGCAATGGAACAGCTCAATTCCTCTCATGGAATAAGACAAAACCCCTCCCCACATTTTTTTCTTATTAAAAAGAAGGAAGGAAAAAGCTTCAAGCTCCGAGAATATTTACAAATAGTGCTGACAGACCCTAACATAAAGGTGGTTTTTTTTTCTTCTGCATACCTTTTTTTTTCCCCTTCTCTGGGAAGGAAATAGTCTTATTTGCTTTTTTTCCCTTCCCTTCCCCTGAGGCAGAGAGGACCAGAGAGAGTTACAGAAGTTTCTTGCTTTGTTTTGCTGAGAGACTTGCAATGCCTCCCAGGTAAATTGTCTCATCATCAGTCAGGCTGAGCAGAGGAGTTTGTTATTAGCACAAAAATGTGGGGAAAGTAATTTTTCATTTTTACTGAACCTAGAAGTGGTTGAACAAGATCTCTTCATATTTTTCCTTTCAAACTTTGCTGAAACACAATGTTTAAACGCCAGCATAAAAGTGCCATGCTGAAGAAAGTTAGGCACGCTGGAAAAGAATAGCTGTAATGGAAATGGCAGCCTGAACAGTCGTGACAAGTAGGATAAATCTTCTAGTCTGCGGATGATTTGTTAAGCATTTCGCAAATATATATACATATTGCAGATATATGTTATGTGTGCGTGTGTATGTATAATCAATAAAGTGTGTGTACGACAGATGGACGGATTAGACAGATAATTATGTGATTGCGGGTCTCCCGTTATATTTATGTTCACCCATTAAAGCCACTTGTGAGTTATCCCTCCTCTCCTTGCTCCTGGAGATAAAGGTCATTAATGCCATCAGCCGTCAGGTATGCTTCACACCCAGCACAGCCACAGAGGCAGCAAGCCGGAGATCCCGACGCCTGCTTTGGCAGCACGGCGCACCTCAGTCTCCTTCATTTTTGAGGAAAATGTAAGCTGGGAAAAAAAAGCCCAATTTTTTTCACTGCCCGCTGCAGCGGCCTGAGGTGGGATAGTTGTTAGTGGTGCTATTTGTGAGGAAGCAGAAAAGCCTCACCCAGAGGGTGACCTTGCGTAGAGGGGAGGGATGCCCACCCGCTCCGGGTGGGTTGAAGGCTCGGCTGGGCTGTGCCGGTGGGTACGGAGCCGCGGCGGATGCCAGGAGCCGCTCGGACTCTGCTGATGGCCTCAGCCCGACAAACGCTGGAGGGTCCTTGATGGACTCAGCTGGAAAACCCGACCTCTGGGTGACGGGAGGAGAGCCGGGATGGAGCAGGCACAGGAAACCCCCCGCGACGTGTCAGCCAGCTGCCCACCGCCTGGCAGGGGGCCGGCAGCCTTCCCCCGTCCCGGCCGCCCGCCAGCCTCCTTGGAGCCCGGCAGACTCACCGGGAAGAGGATTTCGGTCCACACCCATTTAGTCACCAGCGTCTGACTTGGAAGTCTCTGACTAATTAGGGGTTGGATGTAACGTAACCCAGATATAGGTTGCATTCCTGCCACCCCAGCCTTTCCCCGCACAAATACCTCGAGTCCACGCAGCAGGGTGAGGGTCCAGCAGAGAGGGGGACAAGCCACATCTGGGTCTAAGCCAGGATTGCAGACAATATCCTGGCCCCTACCTACACCAGCTGGCCGCATTGCTGCAGCCACCTACCCCTACACGGCTCACCTGGGACACAGGGGATGGAGGGGAAGCCCTCCCTGTCTCCAGGGCCAGTGTCACCAGCTCCCTGCCACCAGCTCCCTGCCACCAGCCCCCTGCCCCTGGCAGCGCAGACCTTTCTGGGCAGGCACAGTGCACTAAGAAAGAGTGGAAAGGGATCAGTAAGCCTCAGCAGTGCACTGATCCCTTGGGGTCACTCTAAACAGCCCCATCTAACACTTCGTTTTGATTCTTTAAAGCCATTTCTGGATCTGGCTCAGCCCCTGCCTGACCTCAGATTAAGGGAAGCAGAAATGGGGCACAGAGCAATGTTTTCTGAATTCTAGAAAGGACCTTACTTCTGAAAAAAACCCCACCAGTCGTGGACCATCTTTTTTCCTATTTTGCCAACAGAGAGAGTGAGAAGGATAACTCCAGTACTCAGCACTGCAGTAAATGAACTGGTGAGGTGGGTCCTGGCCCCCTACCTCCAACCCAAAGTCTCCAGTGGAGTTGCCTTGCTGGAATGGAAGTCAGCATTTTAGATGTAGACTAGACTTTAAATTTCTAGTTAATAGGTTTTGAGTTCAAATATTGAAAATAAAATATGTGACCTTGGGCTCACATCCTGCTATACCACCAGCGGGAAGAGATGGATTTGGGAACCAGCAGTTGCTTTCATGGCCGTGGTCCTATGAATCCATGTGCAACAGATGAAACAACATTGGCCAAAGTCATTTTACCTCCTGCCTCTCTGCAAGCTGCAGCTCAGCTGGGCCCATGGGTATACCCCCCTGCATCCCACCCCCCAAAGAAAATACAAAGATCGGTGATTTCTCTGCCCATGGTCTGTTGATGGACACAAATGACCAGTTTAGCACTTTCATTTCCACACTGGGAATAGGGGGATTAAAATGCCACTATCTCCTGATTGTAATGCTTTTTATGCAAGCCCTAGGTAAATACTACGCTAGTCAACAAACCACTGTTAATAAAAATTGCTAATTAAATGAGGGCCAGTGGCTTGCTTTATTGACATAAGTATTTATAGGCTTTTTCTGCTTTCTTGTATTTTCCAAGGCTCTGTATGGTTTGCATTTGCTTTTGCTCTCTGCTCCTGCTTGTCCTTCTAATTATTTCTTTATAGGGGTTTTTTGTTGTTGTTTTAACCACCCTGAGTCAGACATAAGGATCTGCCTTATATCAAGCCTGTTCTTTTCTCGAAAGAACTTCTCTAACACAATACAACACAACATTTTGGAGTTTATAAGGAATACCATATATTTCTTAGATCTAGCTTTTGCAGTGTGTTGCTAGCCAAGACAGCTTGTACTTTGGGATAAGCTTTCTTTGGGATAACTTTGGCTTTTTAGTACGCATTTGTCTACCTCCTCAAGAAATGGGACCTTAAACCCTGAGTGAAAGGAATTTTTATTCAGTTGAGCTTATCTGTGTTAATTCAGGATGTGCAGTTGACTACCAGATAAAGGCAGGCACCCAAACTGCAGCTCAGCAAGGGACTCCAATGTATTCAGTCATCCTTCTGCCGAACATGCAGACCATCATTCTTTAATTATTAGCATGTGCTATGAATTCTGTGCAAACCCAGCCTGGACACGGCACGCAGGACTGAAATGGCACACAAAAGCAGAAGGATGACGATGTCAAGTAGGAGTGCCACACTGCTTTATCCCTCAGAAGACTCCTGTGTGATAGTGAGGTCTGAGCATCACGTCAGCAGAAGAAGATTCCTTGGCAGAACATACCCCAAGGACGTGACACTGCTGCCGGTTGCCGTGGAAGCTAGACTTGCACTAAATCAACTTCTTCAGGTGTCCCATATGCTGCTATGTGCTATCCAGCCTGCCTTTCTGCTCAGATACGCTGAGAGGCTGACACGTCCCGTGGCTTCTGCCTGGGCAAGGTTTTATTCTAGAAGGCACCAAAGCCTGTTACCACCTTCACATCATGGCCCTTTGTGGACTACAAATGGGAAACCCAACTTGTCATCAGATGTGCTTTGCAGACTGATCTTGAGTAAGCACTGGACGGGAATATAGCGATATCATTGAGCCAACACTGTTGAGAACGTAAACAAAATTGAATGGAAGTGAATATGATGTAGAGCTTGTGTCCTTGAAAGCTAATTTAAGCTCTCTTGGTTCTGGCTAAGTTTTAAACATTTCTGGTGGGATGAGGGAGACAAGCAGCTGCAATACAAAAGATAAGGGCTGGAGCCTGATTAATATTGGTGTTTTGAAGGAAGAGTTTTCACAGCCCATCTGGAAGTGATTTATCCCCACTCGGAGATACTACCAAACACAGAGCCATTCCAGAAACGAGCAGCCCCCAAAATGATAGTCCTCAAACTGTGGTGAAGAGAGGGGCAAGTGCTAACGATGCTCTGAAATAATCACTCCAGTCAGCAGGTGAATAACAAGAAAGCCAGTTAATTAAACATAGCAGGAACTGCAATTCTGACTTTATTCTTAAAAATAAATAACAATAAAAGGGCATTAAAAAGAGGTAAACAGCATCTGAGTGCTAGGCAGAAAGTCTGGCACACTCCAAAACATTGCAGAGCATCTTTCAGTCCCAAGGGAGATCGCGGGTTTGAACACATGAAGAACTTACTGCTGGGTAACGAATTATCAGGTGTCTGCTGATCCATGGCGACTATCCCTACTGATTCGCACAGTGGCATGTGTGGGATAATTTGAGATCTCTGCATCCTCCATGGAAGATGAGAGAGGTCTATGCTAATATGAACAACCTTACATTTTCTGCAGCCTAAGAGTAGTCATGCAGACAGTTGTCTTCTACCAGTTGGCTGGTGGCAACTGGTTCTCCTGTTGTTTCTTGTTTCTGTGGCTGAGCCTGGATGAGCATGTCATTGCCTGTGTTTTGGCCATCTAGGCTTTTGTTACTGCGATGCAATTCTTTCCACCGTCCCCAGGTAACCAAGCCAGTGAGCCCGGTGTTGATCCCCAATAACGGGACTGTTCCTGTACAGAGGGTAAAGGGATAAGCAGACTGTCCAGTGGTGAGAAGTGATTAGGGACCTTCTGATAAATAACCACCATGGTTTTGACATCACTATGGCATCCTTCTAAAATGTAGGTCCCATGTGGCTGCTGATTCACCTTCTATCTAAGGCTCCACTTGGTCTGTAGGGCCTGAGCACATCTCTTTATTGGAAACAAGGCGAGAAGAACAGTTGTTATACAAATGGGAGCTGCATAAAACTAACATGAATTTAGATTTCATTACAAACATGGAACCTGGTAAAGATTAATTGAAACATTTGCCAAGGGCCAATCTAAAGTCCAATGAAATCAAAGGGCGACTTTAACTTTAACGGTCTTGGGGTCAGGTTGTAAGGCAAATTGGTCAAGCTTCAGGGTCCCTAGGTCAATGGATATATATATTTTTTGAAATCAAAACCATGCCACACTATTAGTTTAAAAGACATTTCAGCTATCAGCCATAGAAATCACTTGGTACCAGTTCAACAGGAACTGGATCAGCTCCTGCAAACCATGGAGCACAGCCTGTAACTCCTGGCTCCTTGGGTGTTCTTATCACCCTGGTGGAAAATGACTGTCTCTCTGGCAGGGGGGTAAGGGAGAAGCCAGGCATCATGTACTGATGGGTCTGAGAGTCCCAGACCTCACCTGGGGTGACCCATAGCAGGGCACGCTCAAGAGGCAGCCCTCATGGATGGAGGTCTCCACCGGAGAAGGCGGCTGCCTGAAGACCTACAGGGCACAACACAAAGCCGGTCATCTCTTCCTCTATGGATTTGCTTGAGGGAATGGGTGGGTGGGTTGTTTATCTTGTGGGGAGGAGCTTTTTCCTTTTGACTCTTGGGAAGAAAGGAACTGCATTGTGTATGTTTACTGAAAGTCCGATGTGTTCCCCGAGACATGAAGATAAGGCACATCCTTATAAATCAGGGTGGAGAAAAAATAAAAACAGAAAGAAATGGGCTGGGACAGCTGCAGAGACTGTGTGTGTGTGCGCTCAGCCAGCAAGGGGAATGACACTGATACTGTTTCAAAGGAAGGTCATCGCATAGACCATAAATCTCAAACACTTAGAATTTGCTTCATCTGTCTTCGTTAACTCTTTTTTATAAGAAGTTCAGCAACTATCGGAAAATTTTGAAATGATTATTTATTTATGTGGCCCTGCAGCTGTTCATGGCTAGTGATTTAAAGTTTGATGCATCCAAACACAGCACGACCGACCTGAGCCGGCCGGTGAAGGACCTGTCCTTAGCAGGGCTGTCAGTGCCTGCAGCGGTCGCATGAGCAAGGGCCGGGGTGCCCAGGCGAATGGTAATGGCACGTGCAATATGAATGCCCAGGAGCAGCACTGGTGTGAACGTTCCCTTTGCCTGGGCGCAGGCAGGCAGAGAAGGAGGAGAGCCTGCTGGGAGGGAGCAGACCTTTGCCATGGACTTACACCCACCCCCAGGCCTCCACTTTTGGGTGCTCTGGGGGAAATGGACATCTGCTTTGAGGTGGTGGAGCCATTCTTATGTCTGCTGCTGGTCTAATTTTGTCGCTTTGACTCTTTGGGCCCATGAGGTTTTGCTGAGCACCAGACATGGTTCATGAGTCAAGTTCTCCAAAACAATTTTGCTCAGAGAAGAGGGGGAGGGGAGAGTTTTCTCTAATTGATCATAATTAATGTAATTAGTACTTCGCAGTTTTTCCTATCCATGTCTCTTTACCTTCGAGACCTTCATTGATCTTAACACTTATTGCCATTCTTAATTACTTTCAGTGAGCCCACAGCAAAGAACAGATACGTCATTCTCTCCTGTGATCAGCTGTGTGAAAATATTAGAAAGAGACAAACTGACCAGACTGAGCATTTAGTCAAATTCCAGCTCTGCCACTAACTTGCATGATGGTCATGGCAAGTTGTTTCACTTTGCTCTGCGCTCTTTTATTCATATAGAAAATGGAAATAGCAAACTGATCCATATTAAAGGTCTACTCCAGGCCCAACTAAGATAATAGAGGCTTGGCTTTGCTTGGTAAGTCTTTTTGGAAATTTAAGCCTTATTGTTTTGAAAAATCCCTGTTAATCACACAAGGACAATCTATTGTGTTGTTTAAATAAGCAAACTAAACCGAGGAAAATAACTGCAGCCTTCTCAACAACTGAGAAGTAAATTCTGCAGGCCCATGTTTGTAACATGCAGTGCATCCTGATCTCGGCACGCTTTCCACCACTGCCTCAGTTTCCACCAGAGCACTAAACCACTTCCTTCAGAAAGTCCAGATCCACCAGAGGTCAGAGAGGACCTTGATTTAGAAGAAGTTTAGTTTGCAGTCCAAGAGCTCCTTCCCAAGCACTTGTATAAGCCCTTGCTAGCTAACTAGGAGGATTAATGACCAATTCCATCTTCTGCTACCAACCACCGACTGTCATGCTTGATCGCCTCTGTTTCCAAGACCAAGGGGCTAGAGACATCTAATGGCAACTGCACGCATAGCAGAGCATCTTCTCCCACTGTAGCAGGCTGTCCTGCAAGATACGGGTTCCAACATTTAACTCCTTCAGTACCTCAGAAGCGTATGTGCTCAAGACTAATCAAATGACAACGGCTGTGTGGGTGTATGACATCATGGCATTCCACGAGAAGGAAAAATAAGTGATGCAGGTAGCTCCGGGGCAGAAAATGGACAGTAGGCAGTGAACGCATTCAAAATTCGTTCAGGTGCCCGCTTGTCGCTGGGGTCCATCTTGGCTCTGGTCTCCTCTTCCTTGAAGGGTGGAAGAAGGATTTAATACAGGAGAGGTGCATGAATGAGGTATTATAGTGTTCTTGGCGGTATCCTCACACTGGAAAAACACCACACTGAACAAAACATACGGCCTTCAATGAAAGAGAAGGGGAATGAAAGAACAAAGCCCTGGAGATTAAGGAAGGGAAAATAGACTAGGGTGAACGGACAAATGCCCTTCATTCTGCCTTCAGGGTGCTCCGTGCCCTGACTGAAATGGGGACATGACATGAAAGCTGCAAAGTCATGAGCGTACGCTCAGGAAACGTAATATTTCCTAACTGTCTTTACTGAATGGAGAGAAATAGGGGCTGTTGAGTAATTCAAGTAAAATGAACAATAACAAGTATACCTTCAAGAAGATGCTTGGTAGCTGGGTGGTTTATGGCCCTGCCTGGGAGAATCCCTCAGGAATGACACAGTTGATGACTCAGGCAGCATAAGAGATTCAGCACGGGATTTAGAGGAGAGCCTTTGCTTAGCAAAGCCAGTGATTTATATACTGGCACAATGTATATGTCCAGAAGCCTCATTTTTGTGCAAAAAACAAACTTGCAGACAACTTCAAAACAGGCTAGATAAATAAACAGAGATCAAATAGGGACACAATTCTGAAGTACTGAAGGCCCCTACCTTTTACAAAGAAATCCCCTTATTTGTATAGACCTAAATCCTGATGTGCAGCGAGCGTGTGAAATGCCTGGGGATTTCCAGGCATGCTGCAAGTTCTTAGTTCTTCTCTGGAGATGGCCCCTTGCTGGCAGAGATGGGACCAGAGCTGCAACGGGGCACTACAGAGCCTGGGCCTGATCATGACACTGGCCCCTTTCGCTGCAATGTTCCTGTTCATAAGACCAGAACGGCGATAGCCCATGCAGTCCCCAAGAGTGCTGCGAGACTCCCCATGGCCATTGACAGGTGAGTCACGGAGAATTTTGCTCAGCACTGGAAACTACTCCTGTCTGTCCCTTCCCCTGCCAGGGCCGCTCTCATCTCAGAGACTTCAACGTGGGCAGAGACAATTCAACTCCTTCCATGAAAGAGCCAAAGACTCAAACTGACTGCCGCAGTGGAAAGCTGTGGGCAGTTACGTCGTAAACCACTGCAGCAGGAGTCACGGCGGATTGCCTGTCAGCCTCCCAAGTAATTACTGTCCTAGGGCAGTATCTGATGTGCAGCTGAAAGGCAGAGGAGCAAAGTCCAGGAGCAGCTGTGGAGTACGCTACAATTAAAACCACCAACCCCCAAACTACCCTAACCCCTGAAGTTTTTAAACTACCACTAGGGCCACCATAATCCCAGTCTGGCAGAAGCATCCAGCCATCCCATCCACCAAGGGTGGCTAAGGGGGGGGGTCCCGGGGAGCAGAGTGGGAGGGCAGCCTCCCTGCTTGGTGACGGTCACCCTCAGCCCTCCCTCACCAGCTGTGCTCCTCTGACTGCTGTGCAGCACCATCCTTTCCCTCCCTATGGGTCTAGTGGTGGTGTCCTTGCTTGCTGAGAGACCAGACTGTATGCCTGGTTTCCTCCGGAGAAGGTATTTAAGAAAGTTGTAACTGTCACAGCTAGCCATGACAGTTAAATAACTACTGCTCAGCACATCTGGATTAGCGGCGGAGTTACAGCCCAGCTCTTCCTGACACCTAACACAGAGTCTGTTCCTCTAAGGCTGGTCAGAAGCTAAGTGGCAAAAGAGTAGTGTGACAAAACACAAGAACTTATTTGGTTTTGATTTTAGCATTTGCAATGACTTACCATTGGTGATATTTTATTTCTGATATCCAGATATATGCTATCTGCAGGGAGTTTCGTGGCTCATCCAAGGCCCATTTAATTCAGTGGCTTTGTGTCAACTTCATTGAGTGCTGGATCCTACTTGGGCTGTGAATGGGTCCTTTAATAGGTACAGCTGTAAAAACATATTAGCTACTTCTCTGTAGGCCTGGTTTTTTTTCTGTAAAAAAAAAAGCAGTGTATTTGCAGAAGAATGGAGTTTCAGATCAAAGGAAGCCATTTTCCATTTCAAATTGAATTTGAGAAATAGTTATGACCTAATTAAAAAAAAAAAAGAAGAGGGAATGTTGAAATTTTGGCATATCCAAGCCATCTTGTTATTTTTTGGGGAGTGGCCTTCAGTCCATGGTGGCTCAAGGGATAAAGCACAATCTGAGTGTGGGACACTTAGGTATACAAGCCTTATCTGCTTATTTTGGAATAAAAATTATAACCAGGCTCTTCTCCCTGCCCGGCGCAGCTCCTAGCCACTAAGCAGTCCAGAGGGATGTGCTCTTCATGTCCCGGCAGGGCTATTGCACTCAACAGAAAGAGACACCTGAACATCCATTTTAACTGGAGAAAGAAAAGGACTTTATAAGTCAGTAATTAAGACACTCATTTGTTGGTCCAAGTGCTGGAGAGCTCAAACATTGACTCAGTACTCTGTAGGCTACTGTGGATAGTGCTCGTGGGGTTTGAATCAGGACACAGTCAGACAAATGGCTTTCTGCAGTGCGGGTGATCAGACTAAGGTGAAGAGAGGACAGCTTTGCCTCTATAGTTTTATGAGCAGTGCCTAAGCTAATGTCTAAGACTTGTGATCTAGTCTTTTATTTCTGATCTCCTCCATTCTTATTTAAAACACCCCCAAAGAATCTTTTGTTCTCTAAATAAGTGACTGGGTCAATCTGGAGTATTTTTCCTTCAATTTTTGAGCTCTAACACCACACTGAAAAAGTGACTTTTATAGCAAGCTGAGTCCCACATTTTCCTGCTGAGAGGTGTGCACTGTGCTTCAATACTAAGCTGTCAAATTCCATGGGACCCTACCACCCTCTGCTTACCTCTTATTGATTTTGAAGCTGGGAACTGCTGTATGAAACTGATAGGCTGACTGGGTGTTAGCTTGGGTCTTGAGGCGATTCAAGGGTAAAATGATCTAATGCGATAATATGTGAGAACTCAGCATTCAGGGTATTACCATTCTTGACTAATTGCCAGTGCCATGAAACTGGCCTTCTGTTGATCACAGCCAAGGAGAAGGCTGACATGGTATCTCAATACACACACAACTACCTAATCTGTAGCTTGCAGTAGACTTAATGACCATAAAGAAGATTTCAGAAAGAAAAAAACAAGGCAGCATCTATGAAAAAGGATAAATAATAGCTGATTCAACCAGGCTTCATTAGTGGAGAAAGATGGCTAGCCGTGGGATGAAAAGAGGCTCTGATATTTTCTTGAGCTGGAGCCCTTTTGATCTTAGGCATGTCTTGAGATTTTGGGTTGCTTTCTTAATCTTAAAATGATTTTTTAAAAAAATCCTTTTTAGAAACAGGCTGCCCCAGTCTGTACCCTGCTTCCTGCACCTGGACACCGAACAAAGATGTTACGGCTTTCAGGAAACAGCACATTTGTCAGTGTGCAGCCCCCAGCTGAACAAAGGGCTGGATTCATGAATGCAATATCAACTATGGAAATGTTCCACCCCTGCCCCTCCCCGGCTTCTGACTCAATCTGTTGAAACAAAAAATGAATTGTCATTGGATTTTGCAGCCTTTGAGGTTCCTCAGCAGATCAATACATCTTGGACATGCTGATGGCCCCTAATTTGAATGAAACTGCACAAGAATCGCAAGAATTTGAGCTTAGCTTGTGAGCTACTTCTTTGGGTTTTGTTTTTAATAAGGAGAAGTAATACAAAGCTGCTACCAAAGATGAGATGAGAGACAGTCTGTGCAGCGAGGAAAGGTAAGTGTGCAGTGAATTACAGTCAAATCTGACTTTGCTCCCACACAGCAGCACCACTTCAAAATTTCCCTTGCCCTGGAGAAGCGGGGTACCCTTTTGACAGGAACTTGGTGTTCGTTAACAGCGTTTGCTCTGCCTGACATGACATTTAGAAGCTCTAGACATGTACCACATTTATTCAACGTTGTCATATTCAGCAAAACATTTAAGCAGTTATTCAGCTTGAGGCACCTAAGTAGTCCCATTCCCACTGTCAACAACAGGACTTCTCAAATGCCTAAATTTATGCATGTGTTGAAGTACCTTGCTGAATCAGGGCTTCAAACCCTAATAGCCTGCCTAACCAGAGTGATCATTCCTGTCTTTCCCCTAGAGCCTTATAAACACCCTTGGCACGCAACATACAAAACTAATTTTAGTTAATTGGATAAAATTGTATATGTACACTCAGTGACCTCTGAGATTTTTGAAAAATTATTATGTCGGTGTCACCCTGCATACCTATTTCTACGATTAGTCACACATCCACCTATAGGAAACATGGCACTGTCATCAGATATGCTCTGTGATCTGTCCTAAAGGCTGGCACATCTCCAGCTCCGGGTGGGTTTCCTCTACAGTTGTCACACAGTGCGGAGTAGCTACCTGTGATAACTGATGAGCAGACAGACATCTTTTGCGCTGCCATTTTTAATGTGTTTCGCTACATACCCCTTTCAAAGACTAATAATTTCCGCCGGGCAAGAATACTGTCAGCCTGGCATCAGATAAGTTCTCAGGCAAAGAGCTGTACCCTGCATTGCCTATTTTATCTAATAAAGACTTTTCCATCTCTGGTCTACTGCTTATAAATTAGCCTTCATAAATTGACTTGCCAACACAGTCGGTTGGACAGAAAAAAAGTAAGATGCTGACGTATCTGCAGACTCCTTTCAGCTGATATAAGCCAACTGTTATCAAAACAAGGTAAGCAGAGGGGAAAACATTTTGGCAATTAGAAACTGAGTTTCAATTTACCATCCTCCTGCCCTTCTGGTACTGTGACAAGAAGTAATGCTTTGGTCATTCACATGCTGACCCAAGATAATGTTTTGAGGCTGGAGCTGAAATGAAGTTTGACATTAACCTTTTTTTTTCAGGAGGCGAGTAACTGCTCAACCTACCTAACCAAAAATTTCAAATGAAAACAGGGATGTGAACAGCACAGGTAGCAGCAGAAGTATCATCATCTGTCTCCTCACATGTGAGAATAGCTTTCCAAAGGTGTTTATTCCCCCTTGCTTTTGCTCCTTTCTTCGGCTAAGTTTGGTGCCACGTGGCTTGGTCCCTACTTTTGACAGAGCCACCGGCACCTTCCCACGCAGGCTGCAGCAGATGTGGCCGTGCACGGAGGCTGCCCGTGCACAGCTGGCAGGGTAAAACGGTCCCCAGATGTTTGAAGAGTACACAGTGAACATCCGCCCCTGCGGACAATATTGGCAGCAACTATCGGGAGGTGACTGGGCACGTCTGAATCTCCCCTGCGCCCGCTGCACGGCTGGGCGCAGGCAGGGCAGGAGCAGACCTTTCATCTGCACGTTTGGCAGCCTGGTGCCCACGTGCAGTTTGCATTTGCCACGTTGCCTTAGTTCAAAGGAGCATTAATACATGCTTTGCTAATGAGATAAAGCGGCCAGCTGCCTGCTGTGCTGGCTTAGGGAACGAGCACGGCTTTTACCACTCCGGCTCTCCTAGCGCTGAGCTAAGGGATGTCCGCCCCGGCACAGGCAGCCCTGCGGGGAGGTTTGCTCCTCTTCTGCCGGTTGCCCTCACCTGAGGCAAGTGGTGCTTTCCCTTTGTCAGACCATTACGTACCACAGCCCAAATTCTGCAGACACTTTGGCACACACAAGACACCCCACAGAGGAAAGCTGGCAGGGTCCTGGGAACAAAGGTGTTCATGGACATGTCTGCATAACTGGGACCCAGAGATTTTGTAGTTTGGGAAAAATAAGCACTGGCTCCTAGCTGTGCGATAAAATACTCTCATCCTGCTATATGTATTAATCACGCTTTGATAATTGTCTCTAAAATTAAGTTTAATAACAACTAAAATGTTTCAAGAATTTCCTTGGCAGCAGAGCTTATAAAAGGTGCTACCTAGGCATGACAGAAAAGAAAATAAAATTATACCATCAAGCCTCTGGGAGAAATAACAGCTTGGATTTGTTAATTTTGGACAAAGTCTAAATTCTTCTGCTGGCACAGTTTTACACTATAGTCCTGTAATGCATCTCCTCATAATTTTATGGCAGCGATAAGAAAATTGGCTAAAAAAACGGTAATGCCCCTTTTGGATCCTAATGAATCTTTTGAGTCTCACTTGTTTAGTTTATGAAGAAATAAAGTTAGCACGGCCATATTGCAGTCCCAGTGACAATATCTTGCGTTGGGATAATGAAAAAATCACGGCAGAGGCAGGCGGAGTGCCTCCATGGCAGAGCAGAACCAGCAGCTGCCCAACAGCCCTCAGCAAGGCATGACTCTTCCCAGCTTCTCCACGTTTTGGATAAAACAAACATGCAAACAAGGCAGAGCCCAGTCCTGAGGACCTCCCCAGGTGGCCTGAGGGGTGCTGTGGGACACGGACCATGTACGGATGACCAGGAGAGATGTGCAGGCTGATACCTGAGAGACCAGCACTTCCACAGGTGGTTGCTCCCACTGCCTTATCTCTTCCCACACTGGAAAGCCAAAGGCTGAATAAAGACCGTTTTACAGAAGCTTGTAGCCGCCTGAAAACAGATTTTAACCCTAAAATTTGATAGCTGACTTGGAACTTCTTCAGCACGTAACACAGGCAGCAGAGAAAATAGAGATGTTCAGGTGAAAGTAAACAAATAGTTTTTCTTTCTTAATCATAGCATGTTTGCCAGGTATTTGACAACTGGATTGAGCCTTTAAAGTCATAACATGTTACCTGAAGATGTGGCTTGATTACAGCCTAGAAACAAATGTACAATACCAGTTTTCAAGGGGCCAATTAGATTCAGTGTTTCATGTAGCTGTTCCATGAAGGGTAAAATTATGCCAGTGTATATTGATCATTTTATTTTTTAGAAGCGATTTCTTAGTCCAATGACAGTAGCTTTCAGAGGTAAGAATGCTATCTGCAGAGACTGCCCCTCAACTTGGGGTACAGCTAAAATCCTGAAAACTGTAGTGATTTAATTACAACTATTCAAAGAGAGTGAAAGATTTTATTCAAACTTTCCGGAGATGGAAAAGAAGGGGGTAATGGAAATTCTTTTATCATCCCAACTGCAGGGGTTGTGACCGAGAGCACGCTTTCATTTACTGTCTATACAGCTGTAATTAAATCACTCCAGCTTTCAGAGTTTTAGCCATACCCCAAGTTGGGATAAAAATTCGCAGTGAAAGAGATGAGATAACACCACATGAAAGCAGTCAATACAGATAACTAGATGCGGTGGCAAGAGAGTTTACTGTCTTCCAGAGAATTAAAGAACAAAGCAGGACATAAGGCATGCTGCGCCGCGCTGGTGCTGTCGGCACGGATCCAGCCGCACCTTACAGCCACCCACAGCAACACTATCTAGAGGATCACAGTGCTACTGCCGTGTCCCACCAGCCACATCTGCTGGTTAATAAAATAGAAGCCCAATCCCATCCGTGAGCAAAACTTGAGAAAAGAGTTTGGAAAAGGTCCATTTTCCCAGGGAATCTAGAAATCTTTCTTGCTGAGTGCCCCGAAGAACCTAAGCTCATTTTAATTGAAAAAAAAACCCACTCCACAATGGCAGGAAATCAGCAAACTCAAACTGATCACATACTGCTAGTTATGGAAAAAAAAAAAAAAAAAAAAAGAGGCTAAACCTCAGAGCAGGGCTTTGCTCTAAATGAATGCACTGATCAAGACTTGTACGTGTTTGGAGACAGATTCATTGCAGCTGTTACCTGCTGTGCTCCTGGCCACGAATGCAGCCAGGCTGCTGGAGAATTTAGTGAGGTTTTGGGCAGGCTGGCAATGATAGTGGCAGTAGGAGAGGTGGCTGTCTCCTAATTCATCAGCACTTAGTCAAGCTGGCTCTGTGCATCCCGAAGAGCGGTGACCTACTCACGCTTGCATCTCCTGTTGTCATAAAGGGCAAGTGTAGGATCCTGGCCCCATCGTGCTGAACTGGTAGCCCCCCCAAAAAAAGCTGAGGTGGGCTCAGCTTTGGGTATGAGCACAGCTTTTTTCCCAGCTCGTGAATGTGGGACAGCCCTGGCTCCTCGACCTTGGCACAGTGGCAGGGTACCACAGCTCTGGTCCTCGGTGGATGTTCAAAGTTGGGGGCAGAGAATGCTGTTATTGCTGCAACCATCCCTATAAAAGGCACCTAATGTGATGCCTCAGTATGTGGGAGAACGGAGTGAAGAGGTGATGCAGGTGTTCAGAGAGGGGGGAGCATCCTTGGAGATACAGAGTTTGGCTAGCAGTGAAATTGGCTCCGTGGTCCAAGGACAAGTAGAAGATGAGAGTACTCAGCCAGGGAAAGGATCTGTCTCAGGATACTGACACATTTTGCCTTGCTTGAGGCTAACCAGTGTTTGGTAAATATGTTGAACCCTAGCCTCCCACCCCATCCTGTGCACCTCCCTGATGTCAGGTACCTCGCAACCCTGCACATGTCCTGTTGCTGTTTTGCAACAAACCCCTCAAAATACTTAGGCAAGGAGAAAAGCACCTGAACACAATCTGTGGTAATAACAGAAAGAGTAAATGCTCCCAGCTTTATTGCATCCTTAAAGCCCCACTTGGGGAGTTCCTCCCTGGGCATTCATGTTTACCATAAATTGCTAGGGGCTGACTCTTTCAACACAAGGAGAAACACCATATAGGTAAGCTACTGCATTATGTGTAAGATATAGGATATGGCAGGGCTATGAAGCGTAGGTATATGAGAATAAAGAAAGTATCAGCATCATGTGGCCTCCAGGGAAAGGGTAGCCGTACATATGTCTCTTTACAGGGCGGCATCTTAACTGTAGTATCTGGCCCCTGGTAGAGCTGGATAGTTCTGAATCACAGGTAGCGTTGGCCTGCATCGTTTCAGATGCTTGATCCTGCTGTTCTTACTTGAGCAAAACTCCCATGGGCATTTTGCCTGATTCACAGCCTTTTGGTCAGAGCTTTTGGAGGTCGGGTTGAGAAGCAGCGGGGAAAGAAAGCCAGGGTAGCACTCTGTACCTGCTAACACACCAGACCCTCTCAGTTCTACAGCCTGGCAGAGCTTAGTATCTCCTTTGTCAAAGCGACAGTCAAACCCCTGTGATAGATCATATAATTATCGATTCTGTCCTCAGGTGATACACACAGTTTGGAAGTTTTGTGAATGCAATGTAGTAAGATAACACTTCAGGGAAAGAAAACCCAAACCTCCAAATTTCCAGTTCACTAAAATTTCAGAGGTAAACAATAAAAGTTACAGCAAAAAGATTCATGTCACTGCAAAGACCAAAAGATTCCTCACTGCAGGTGAGATAACGGTCTCTTGTGCAGAGACCAAATACAAATTGACCCAGACAAAGACTAATTAAAAAGTGTTGCATCTGTTTGTATCCTCCATAACTAGTTTGGCTTGTAACCGTTGGAGTTAAAACTGCAAATAGTTTAATTTCTCTCTTTGTACAAAAAGCTCCCGGCTTTTCAGAGGTTCAGCTTTCTGGCCGAGATTACCCATGCTCAGAAGATAAGTGATTTTAGGGAGCTCTCCAGAGAAATGTCACTCAGATGACTTTCTCCTGATTAACTGTTCTCCAGCTAAACCAAAAAGCACAACGCTTTTCTCACCATTATGAAAGTGGTCTAATGACCTGTTTCCAACCCAGTTTCTGAAGGCTGAAACTTGGCACGAAGGCATGGGACTAGACATATGCTGCAGTTTGGGAGGTGGTGGGAATTCAGAGATATGTGACGGGAAGAAATCCCCTTCCGAGCATGTTTGCTGAGGATCACTTTCTACCCTTTCCATGGTAAAACCAGCAAAAGCGATTAGGGGAAGAAAAAAAACCTCTGTGAACTTGCATGCAGACACTTTCACATGAGCCCTTGCAAGGCTTCTGTTTTCCACCAACGTTCTGGCAAATGCAGCGATATCGCTTGTGCAAATGCTGGCGAAAAACAACTATAGGCAAATCTTAGGGTTTTCTCTGAATGAATGTTCACAAATAATGTTTTGGAGAGCTCTTGGCTGGAACAAAATCTATCTAGTCAGAATTTCCAGCATAGCTAGGGACACTAGACTAAAACAGCAGATGAGTTGGAAAAAACACACCCTACATACAGAAACGTCATGGGGACCTTCCACGACCCTTCCAGTGATAATGTAGCAGAAATAACTTAGCACATAAACCTGTAAACTTCCATACTGGGAATTCTCTCTCCTTGAGCTCTTCCTTAAAAGCACGTGTGTAGGCTATTGCTGTAAACTGGGCAGCGCTAACACATGCATTGATCAGACAGGATGTATCCACTTAGTACTGCAGTGCGGGCTTTCCATTTGTGTACCCTTTCCTATGTTTCAGTGGCATTTTCATTTTAAGCAAATTTCAGCATAATCACTGTATTTGCTTAAACCTGCGCATGTGTGACAAAGCCATTCCTAGCCCATCTGCTCTGGCAGCCTCTGTCATGTAAAATGGACACTCGTCCGAAGTGCTGGAAGCAGAAGGACGGATCCCCCGTCACACGTGTAACCGAGGACAGAGGGGCAGAGGCACTGGGGAATTGCTATCACCAGACACTAAGAGGCACGTAATTCAGAGCCAAGGTTTTACGCCCCCCCCACATGCATATGTATTTTACCTCATTATGGGCTTCAGCTGTACTTATTGTTACCAATTTGTGTCCCGATGCTAGTTTTCCAGGCGGCCTCAGTGGGAGAGACTTGTGTGCAGAGCAATATTTGCATTTCTGCAAGCATTTACGGGTATACATATTGTTAATACGCACATAAACAGGATGCCATTCATATTTAAACAGCGCTTTCAGAGTCGGATGGCATCACAGCTGAGGGAATGGAAATGTTCTGATTTGTATCACTTATCTCAGAGGAGGTTGCTTCCTTCACATATTCTGACTTCTGCAGAGCCGCTGTAATAAGGTAGTTATATTCATATAGGATGAGACACTAGGCATTTAATAACCCCCGCTTCCTCCCCCAAAAGCCTAATAAGCTTGCTTTGCCAGTTGATCTTTACAGTCACTCGCCCCTCTGTTTTTTCCAGACTACTGTGCTTCCTTTATACTTCAGCTCTTTTCTTCATTTTCATTTGCATATATTCAAGGTCCTAAAGAAAACCAGCTCTGCATTAAAAGGCTATTACAGAAATATATGCTATTTAAGTAACAATGGAACATGTTTTTCATTGGGAGGAAAAAAAAAAGAGGATATTTTAGTGCCAAATAAGATTTGAAAGGATGTCACATGATGTTCAGCGTACTTTGGCTCACAGAATTTGTCCTGCAGTTTGGTGCAGCTTCTGCTCTAGTGAGTTCACCTCTTTTGCAGCAATAGGACCGTAAGAAGACTGTGTGTGTTCAGACACGCCACCGCCCTCTTCATCCGAGGCTTTCCCCAAGTGCAGAGGGCCTGATGCTTCACTGCACTGCACCCTCTCCTGCGACTTGCTAAGGGGGCGTAAAGCAGTGCCGCTCGTGCTGGGCAGCATTTCACGCTGCCTTCAGCGAGCTGCGGGGAGCCCGGCTCAGCAGGGCTTATCCAGGCATCAGTTCCAAAAGCTTTTCTTTCCTAGAAGTCACAGCTGTGTCAGGCCGGATGCTTCTCCACTCCCTTTATGAGATCAAGTGCCAAAAGGGCAAAAACATACGGTGAAAAAAATTTTGGTTACACCAACAAACCTCCAGCCTTGTGGGTCCTTATGTGGGTGCCTGGGGGTCTGTCTCATCGCCCCCAATGGGTTTAATGGCCAGGACTGAGGCAGTTCTTGCCCCAGCTGTCTGCCATGGACTTCGGCCGACAGTCACCGTCACTCAGGGGAACTCGACGAGTGGGCTGGATGTCCTCTCCACAACTTTCTCAAGGCACAGCCCTGCAATTGGATTAAACCAACCTAAAAACACATTCCCTCCCAAAGGGATGATCCTGCCTTCCTCCAGCCCAGCTGCATGTTCCCAGTGCCCCCCCTCGCCAGCGCTGCTGACCCTGCAGCCGCACAGGGAGCGGGAGCTGGGCGCTGACGGAGCTGAAAGCTCACCCGGCAAAAGAAGAAAAAGATCCTTTTTCACCAGGTCAGCAAGGCGACGTGTCCCACCCTGCGATAAGGTGGCAGGAGCACATGGCTGGGAGAAGTGGGCACTCTCCCTATCAGTCCATTAGTTCAGCTAAGCTGATGGCAAAGTCGCATTTTGAGTTTACAGCTTGAGTGTTAACTTAAGCTGCTGTCAATTTTTGGTTCACCTTAGCACCCGGGGCTGGCAGTATTGCAATTGCAAAGGCTTTCCAGTGCCTCTGCTAGGGGACAAGGCGCTCCACCAGAGAGAGGGAAGGGCAGAGGACGGCAGCAGTATCTGCACCTGCTGCAGATCCATCTTCTCGCTTCTTTCTTTGGGAGAGCTATTTTTAACGGGGTCATCTCGGTGACCCAAGATGTCGAAGTGCAGCTTCACAAACAGTTGCGTCAGTGGTGGAAGCAAGCCGTGAGGACATGGGGACAGGGGAGTCCCTTAGGCCAGCCTCACCACGGGAGCTACCGCGCCACGAAGGCCACCACCGACAACGCAGCGGCTCTGGAGAAGTTCGGGAGGAAAGAGGTTTCCCTCTCGCATTTGGGTGTACAAATACGGTGTTACTCATTCCCTTCAAGACTCAAGCTGGCTTTCAGGCAGGAGCTTTGCCTTTGCCTAGGCTCTGCGAAGGGTTGAGCAGGATACATGAAAAATCCTAACGTTTTCCCCAGTGGCAGAAGAACTAACGCTCTAAGAGGAAGGACAGTTTCGCTGGATTTTCAGCATGTATTTTTTTGCCAGTAAGTGAAGAAGTGGCTGCTTTATAGGTGTGCAAACGAGAGGCAAAAGACAACAAACTATTGCTTCCATCCTTGTATTTTAGAAAGCAGTAGACAAACCAGACAGTTTTTGAGTGCAGGACAAAAGGTCCTCCAAACAGAAATGTGCGGGGTCATGACTCTTCAGTGTTATTCTCATGAGGGAACAGAGAGGATTAAAAAAAGAAACATATTTACTATGACATATTTACTAATTACAGTGACATATTTACTAATTTTGTGTGTGAAATAGCAGAAACAACTAATTTCTCCACCTTTATCCGAGGATTTCCATAGCCTATTTTAACTGGGTATCCAGGGCAGACTCACAGATAACCGCGTTTCATCATTCCACCGGGAAGCTCATTCAGACTGAAACTTGGACTATTGGTTTTTAATTTTAATGCAGTTTTTCATTTTGATAGCTCTTCCACCTGACACGGAATTGCCACGCTGCAAATTGAATACAATAAAATTGCTAATCAGCCCATTAGAATATGTTGATGGTATAACATCTATTAGTTGTTGAATAATGTCTTCCTCCAATGTATTTTGAATTAAGTCTGCATGATAACAAAATTAATCCAGATAAGTGTACCTACCCATAAACACAACATGCACATGCATGCGCAGCCTTCTCTTGGAAATCTGTACAGCTTTTTAACACAGTGACAATCCCATACAAATCCCAGGGAAAGAAAATGTGTCTTCAAGTAGTGAAATAAGCAATTAAATACAAAGAAATTATCCACGAAGTAAGACAGGCTACAGCATCATGTGTCTTTCATGGGAACACAAAACCTATTACAGGCTCCAATCTCACATCACAGTGAATTCCTCTGACTTCAAGGGCTTCTTATCCCAGAAATACTTCCCACATTTTACTTCCCCAACAGTTAAACCAAACCACTCTCCTGCATCGACACTTTCTTACTCCATTTTCTCCTGCTTTTTCCAAGCTCTTGTCTGACAATTTCTTAGATCCTTAATTCTGATACACAGAGGCTACAAATTTTCTCAGCACCCCGAAGAAGAAGAGCCCTTAGCTCATTCCTTTTAAGGTCTCATTTAATTTCTCTATCCCAGTGCAAGTCTTCCCTTGCTCTACTATTGCAAAGACCCAAAATGTGAACTTCTTTTCTTGACTTCCCCTCCTTGGGGAAAGATGATTTCCTACACTGGCAATTGCCCCTGTCAGCATCATCCCATGTGGCTGAAAGCTGCCACGCCAAGAATGCCTTTGTCTGAAGCTGAAAATAGATAGAAAGTAGCAGTGAATCCAAAATTTCTCTGATTTGTTTAATATGCTCTGTTAAAAGCTCCTAATCATTATAAAATAAGAATTGTTGAAGTTGGTAAGGGGAAATTTGTTCCCGTCCACAAACACAGGTTCTTTATATTCAGCAGAATCAAGAATCAACCTTTACGGCAATCTTCTAAAAGAAACGTAGTGGTCCTGTTGTAGAGCCCTATAATTCGGAGGAGTTTATTTTCTGATAGGAATCTTGGGATTTAAATGGGTCAAAATCCAGTCTTATTCAGTAATGCGTAATAAAAATCCAATATTATAGACACTTTCTCATAAAATGGTACAGCCCATTATGAGAGCAGCTGTGGTCAGAATCTTACTGACAGTTTGATTTTCATATATTGGAAATGATAGCCTAGGAGGATTTGTAAGCTTGGGCATTTGAGAAAAATGTCACTAGGCATCTCTGCATCTTTACGTACCTAAATACCTTCAAGGATCAGGTTCTCAATGCGCCTAAAGCTTGTACAAACCAACATCAGTGTCACTTAAGGCACGGGTTGGAGAGTAATCTACTTGCAAGAAACGTTAGGACTCTACCATACGCAGATAAGAAAAGGAACAATACAGATGAAATGGGCAAAGATGATTCAGTTCAATCTGAGGAGAGTTGCTTTGTATTCCCAGTCAGTTTAACAATCCTTTCATCTTTCAAGGAAATTATAACTGTGATTCATTGGGACAAAGTTAGCAACTTCTCTTTTTATCTAAGTCCTATTATTGGTGCTTATCACAGCCATTCAAGGACCTCCTGGGAACCAAAATGGACAATTGCATCCTCCTCTCTCTGCCAGCAAGAGGCTGGATATCATTAACAATGCTTAAATTAAAAGTGAATTTTGGAGGGAGTAAATGTACCCCTGCAGGAAACCATGGATGAAGAGACAGGATATACATTTCAGTTCAAAGTCCTGCCTGTGAGTGGAGGTCTGTGACATTTTCCTGTTCAAAATTAGACATTCATAAGTTCACTGCAGCAAGGTGCACGTTATTGTTTTGGTCTATGGAATCAATAGCTGTGAAGGAGGGGGTGGAAGGTGGCTTTTTGAAAAAGGGAGTATTTTTCATAATGGAAAGAAATCCATAATGTGTAATAAGTGGCTGTAGGTGGTACCCTGCCCTTGCTCTTTTTTGTGCAATATAGGTCTCAGGGCTCTGAAAGGAACTGGAACACAGGGTGAGGTCTTTTAACAAACTTTGTATTACTGTGGATAACATAGCATCCAAATTTTGCCATATTATGTGAGCAGAGGAGGTATGTAGAAGCAAAATAGCTTGAGCTTAGTCTAGGTGAGGTCAAAGTGGGGCTGGCAAGCAGAGGGGAAGCCCGGCTTGTGGCCAGCTGCAGCCCACCAAACCTTTGTGTGCAGCCAGGCAGAGGGAATTCATATCTGCGGCCGAGAGCCAGCTGTTCTTGGAGGCTGCAGTGATTCTGCCTGGCAGAAGCAGACGAGGAGCTACACTGGGATGAGCGTCCTGGCACCCCAGGGCTGGAGCAATAAGCCGGTTTGAGCTGAATGCAGCCTGCACGCCTGGAGTTACCAGAGCTCAGAGCATCCTGCAGCAGTGTGTTCCTGCTCCTCACTGTTCCTCCATCGTCCCAGGTAGATTTTATCTGGCGGTGAGAAACCATTGCAGGGCTTGCTTCATGGGTGCCACAGCACCGAGGCTTAGAGAGCTCTGTGCGTTCGCAGGGGACGGGAGGAGTGGGGGACGTACAGCCTGACACTCCCTTCTCAGGGGTCCGGGGGGCCGGATTGTCCTGAGGGCTGGACCAGCTGGTGGTCAGGGCTTTTCCTGCAATTTGCAGCATATGTCAGGCTAAGTGCTCACCCCCAGGCTGAACTCTGATCCAGAATAAACACAGAAAGTTTCTGAATTCATGCTGTTGCCACTGCGTCATATAGACACAGAGGTACTTCTGCACCGCAAATGACTTCTGTTACACGATCCCCCTCTGTGATGCTCCATCTACTAAATAAAACTCTGGGAACCATTGGTCTTGGCGTATATGCCAGGGTTATCCCTGCACCTCTTAGAAAGGAGGCACATCCAGTCTGGGGCGTGATGGTGGCATCAGACAGAACCCACCACTGCTATAAGACTGAATGCAGCAGTAGCGGTACTTAATGCCTTATCTCACTTAAGGCTGGTCAAAGTTGCTGTATTCATTCCTTTCTAAAGTGGACCAGACTGGTATAATGTACAACTTTGTAATTTGGAAGCTATGTAACTGTAATACAGTCTGTTTAGTTTCAAGATCATAAACTGAGATAAAAGAGAGCATTAGATAATCTACTCCATCTTCTGTCACTTGCAGCACCTTTCCCTCTTAAGTCCCACTAGTGCTTTGTTGTATATGTTTTAAGTGACTGAAATGACAGAACTGCTACTCTTCAGACACTATCTTGAAACTTAGTAGGACTCTCCAGAGGGACTTTTTCTGTTACTGCTAGTTAGTCTTACATTTTGCCTCCTTAGAATTGACTCCAAGTTCCTGTTTCACCCTAAAATGTTATTTTTTGACCTTGGTTCCTTTCACAAAAACCAATGAGGTCTTACTAGCATCTTCAGAAGAAGCTGAGAGTGACTTCAGCCAGGATAAGTCTAAGAAGGGAGTGTAGGAATGTGCATTGCTGTATGTGCTAGCTTTGGCTGGGATAGAGTTAATTTTCTTCACAGTAGCTAGTATGGGGCTATGTTTTGGACTTGTCCTGAAAAGAGTGTTGATAATGCAGAGATGTTTTCGTTACTGCTGAGCAGTGCTTACACAACATCAAGGCCTTTTCTGCTTCTCACCCCACCAGCGAGCAGGCTGGGGGGGGCACAAGAAGTTGGGAGGGGACACAGCTGGGACAGCTGACCCCGACTGACCCAAGGGACATTCCAGACCATAGGACGTCATGCTCAGCATATAAAGCTGGGGGAAGAAGGAAAGGGGGGATGTTTGGAGTGATGGTGTTTGTCTTCCCAAGTCACCGTTAGGTGTGATGGAGCCCTGCTGTCCTGGAGATGGCTGAACACCTGCCTGCCCATGGGAAGTGGGGAATGAATTCCTGGGTTTGCTTTGCTTGCATGCACAGCTTTTGCTTTACCTATTAAACTGTCTTTATCTCAACCCACGAGTTTTCTCACTTTTTCTCTTCTGATTTGCTCCCCCGTCCCACCCAGGGGAGAATGAGTGAGCGGCTGAGTGGTGCCGAGTTGCTGGTTGGGGTTAAACCGTGACGCTATAAGTACCTGCCCCATCCCCTACTGCCGGTGAGGAAACATGCTGGTCAGCAAGCAAGCTGGCTGAACATGAATAATACTGGTGAAATGGTGGTGCATTATGTCAGGTTCTCTTTTAAGTAAACTCACAATGAATGCTTTGAGCACGTACCTGAATAAAACTGATTGCCAGGCTTCAGAATCTGGAACGGCAATGATCCTTCCAGTTCGTGACTACCTGAGCAGCAGCAAACCCCTTCCCACCCCAGCCCCACTCACTGGGGCCCCAGTGGCACCAGCAGTAAGCACCTGCTAGTAAACCCGTGCTTTTCTAGTTCTTCCCCGTTATCCTTCACTAGAACATCTTGCACCATACCGGATTCACCTCTTTCCAGTGGTATTTACATACTTCAGAAGTGTGTTGTTGGTTATTTTGTCACCCTCCCAGCTGTCACTTTGTGGAAATTTACATTTTTCTATTGTCTCCTAAGTCAGTTCCTCCAGTCCCAGCTGAAGCAAGCTCAATTTGTGTGACCTTCAGCAGATATCATTGCAATTATAGCCTCCTCCTCCTGACCCTCTTTTCACACATTTTATCACAGACTAACAACTTTTACCCTTTCTTTAGCAGCTGAACAGGCTCGTGAGCTCAAAGTGTAAAAATAGAGGGTCTTCTCAGTGTACCTCAGCGAGAGGGGGTCTTGGAGGTAATAAGAAAGATGTAGCGTATGGCTTTGCCCCCTCTCTGAAGAAAAAGCTAATTGAAAAACAGTTATTTTCATGCTGTCAGAGAAACTCAATCAGTAACAGGCAAGAAATAATCTTCTTACATAACAGGTCAAATAATAATATGTCATCAAGGTGCTTTTAACTTCATTAAAATTTGTCCCTTGATAAGTGACATTTTAATTATGTGATCAGGTAATAAAATAATACATGCCTGAAAACTTATGTCCAACCCATGCATCATTAATGGTCTTAAATTAACCTTGGATGATAGGATAGAAGTTAATCTTAGATAGCAAATACTCTAGTGGACATTTTTCACATGCCTGTTTTGGAGTTTTGAACTGACGGTTCAATTTGGCAAAATAACTGACATAGCGACATTAATCTAGCCCATAAAATAAACAATAAAGGTAACAAATGCTTTTTAATCTACACTGTAATGATGCCATAATCCAAGAAAATGTCAGGAATTTGAGGATTAGACTTTTATATTGCTTTAGCGCAAGTATTTCCCCAAGGGTCTTGGCAGTTCATCTAGATCTCTAGCTGGGAGGCGAGCCCCAAAATGGTGCATGGAGTGAAGCCTGGGTGCTGGTTGGAGAGGACTTTGTTTCACCTCCAGTAAGCCTGCCGCATCATGGACTGGACAGCTCTTCAGCCCCGTGGGAGAAAAGGTACAAGATGTACAGAGGGAGGTAGCAAACACCATTTTAATCTTGGGTACAGTTGGATGAAAGTTGGCCTGGAGAGCATGTTTCAAAGGTCTGGACTTCAGTATAAGCTTGCTGCTGACCTATGAAAAACCAAATCTGGAATGTTTTTTCAAGCATTGCTATGAAACAGAGATGTAGGTTATATAGGTTTAGGCATGATGAGGCTGATCTAAAGACAGTGCTTGTGCACTTTAACTTGTGTATCAAATATTTGAATATGTCTGACCAATGGGAAAGTGATGCTAGGTGATCCGAACTTTTATTTAGTGACCTTTAGAAATAAAAAAAAAATTTAAGAAATAAAACCAATCTGTGCAACAAAATCTTAATCTGTGAACTTTTAAGACTGCTTGTTTTTAGAACTATTTGTTGGAGAAAAATCCCCCCCCCCCCAAAAGAATAAACTGTGCTGGTCAGAAAACTTGGTGCAAGTCATAAACTCCAAAGGCATAGCTCCAGAATTCAACCACTGTGTCCTAAACAACACAAGCGTCATCTAACATATAAATCTCTCCAAAGCATTTATCACTGTAGTATCTGGGCTGTCCACATAGATTTTGGGATACACTGGGATCTGTCCAGAAGAGATGATCAATTTCCCATTCATCTGCTGTGCTGCTCTTTGGCTTCACCATTACATTTAAAATAATGGAAGTTAGTCTGTGATCACAAGCATGTAATTCACAAATGTGGTGTCCTGATGTGACTTTTTGATGCTGGCATTCAGGTAAGATTTACTGGGGTTTAGATTTGCTTTTCTGCAGCTCCCCAAACATTTGCCAAGAGTAGAACCTCTGGCTACGTTGCTCCATTCACGTCCTGCTGCTCCCAAACATCAAATTTGGGTATCAGCAACCCCAGGAGTAAAAACAAACTGGGAAGACAAAGGTGTGCTGCTTCAAAGATGTCCACGGGCACCTGTCACCTCTTTTATCCTGGAGAATGGGAAGGTGTTGGGGAGATTTGATGTTCTGTGGGGAGGCATAGACCAGAACAGGGATGGGACTGGCCTAGCCTGGCCTGGGGGTTGTTCTATTTTATGCCTAAAGAGAGTATAAAAATCCCCATACCACCCAGGAACCAGAAGAATCTGCAGCTTCCAGCTTCCCCAACCCCTAGGATTTCCTCTAATGGCCTGTCTCTGATGCTGGGTGTAAGCAAATGCAGTGTTCAAATGCTGAAAGATATGGAAGTGATCCCCAAAATGTACTGTCCACCCCCAACCAGCAACCTGCAGGTACAAGAAGACAAGGGTAAATTTATGTATTAGAAAGACCGGTGCCCAAGTGCCCAGGTGCCACTCTTGCAGCAGTGTTCCTTCAAAAATAAAGCAAGTAAGCAGTGAGAATCAGAATGGTTTTGGAGCGCAAAGCATATAATAAAAATTGTTATTTATTAATGGCGCTGCTGGAAACTCCCTGGGAACCATATCTGCCAGCAGTGATATCTGCATGTCAATCTAACTCCCTCTCTTTACTCTGTAGCAAAAAAAGCTCCATTATTGCTCTCGCCGCTGCGATTCCCTCTCGGACTGCTCTAATACATCCCTCCTTTTGGGATAAATCCCCTCCCATGCTATCTGACTTACAATCCCATTCTGCCTCAGTCCCACCCGCTGCTTCCCACACACAGCCTGAACCAGAGGCTCCTTAGCACCCTGCCCGAGCCTGCAGCGATAAACCCTGTACCGAGGCAGGTTTTGGAGGTCACTGACACTTCTGTTGGTCCAGAGGACCTAAGTGATGTGGCTGAGGTAGCGAGGGACATTGACGGAGCGTGTTCCCATCATCCCTGTGGGCTCAGGCTTTGCTGGACACCGTGGGTTTCCCCTGCCTGGAGTCGCCCGGGCAGGACAGCACGCTCATGAACGCTGGCACGGGATGCATCAGGAGGGTGTCAGGCAACGACCTGGTGTTTACTTCCCACCATACCCTGTGTTTGTCCTCTGCTGGTTTTGAGGACGCTGCCCACCAGTGAGATAATGAGACCAGCGTGACCTCAGAGGACTGGCAGAAAAAGGTTTCATTACAGAGAGCGGCTGCAGAGCAGTGGCATGTTTGGCAGGATGAAGGAACGTGGTACTGTCTCCAAAACCATTTGGATGCCCACATAGCTGAAACGACCGAGGTTATGGGGTAGCATCTTGTCAAAACCTTTACAGGAGGGCAGTTAGAGTAGGATTTGCCGTATTTCCAGTCGGCATCATCTAGCTGGTGGTAGGCCAACTTAGCGTCCAGCTTATTCCCTGTGCCTGAAGTTTTTTACTAGACAGCCTCTTCCAGGTGCTCCGATCCAGACACTGGTTTTGGATGCATTTCCCCAAATCAAGTTTCACACTCGGCTCACCCCAGATATTAACTAGCAATCTGGTGTGCTCCCATGGCCAACGGGCAGAGAGGGGAAAAGGAGCTTCTACCAGAGCCTGTGTGATGAGAGCTGGATGCTATGGAAAAGGAGCAGGCCACATGGAAAGCAGGCTTAGGGCATCTCCAATGTACAAAAGCCAGTAAAGTAGCTCCCAGAGCACTGGATGCAAGTAAGGAATGGAAAAGAGTAGGAAGTACGAGCCTGGGCCAGTGCGATGTGACACCGCAGAACAGTGATAACTGCAAACGCTGCCCAGGTTGGGGTAGCAGGATCCTGTGGATGAGGGGCACAATGCAAATGAAAGCGTGCTTGATCTGGTTCCCTTTCAGACTGCAGGTCTTTGTAAAAGCCTGCCCACACTCGGGCTGCGTTTGGCAGGGTGTCCTGTGGGGAGCCAGCGTCACGTCACACGCTCTGCATTGGCAGGATGTAGCCAGGCAGACGGCACAGTCACCAATTAATAGCAGACAGCAATATTTAAACTAATCATTACGGGGCTCAGCATAAAACAAAACTCTTATTAAAATTAACAACATAGTCACTAAAACTGAAGCTGTTTCAAGCTATTCATTATAGCTAACAACCGAATCTAGCCAACAGCACTTGATCAGGGCTGGTGGTGGTTTTGATTTTGTGTCTTCTGGAGACAAGGCTTACCTGATTTCAAATGCTCTGTGGACACACTGACGTAACTGTCCTGGTTTCAGCTGGGATATAGTTAACTGTCTTCCTAGTAGCTGGTACAGTGCTATGTTTTGAGTTCAGTATGTGAAGAATGTTGATAACACTGATGTTTTCAGTTGTTGCTCAGTAGTGTTTAGACTAGAGTCAAGGATTTTTCAGCTTCTCATGCCCAGCCAGGGCACCTGACCCAAACTGGCCAACAGTGTATTCCATACCATGTGATGTCCCATCTAGTTTAGGAACTAGGAAGTGGGGGGCAGGGATTCGCTGCTCGGGAACTGGCTGGGTGTCGGTCGGCAGGGGGTGAGCAATTGCCCTGCGCATCATTTGTACATTCCAATCCTTTTATTACTACTGTTATCATTTTATTAGTGTTATCATTATCATTATTAATTTCTTCTTTTCTGTTCTATTAAATCATTCTTATCTCAACCCAGGAGTTTTACTTCTTTTCCTGATTTTCTCCCCCATCCCACTGGATGGGGGGGAGTGAGTGAGCGGCTGCGTGGTGCTTAGTTGCTGGCTGGGGTTAAACCACAACAGTAACCAACTGGACTCATGCTAAACGGGAGGGACTCTAGTTCCTTTTGCTACCTCCCATTACGGTTCCAAAACCACACACGTTCACACCACATCCTCACCAGCCATGAAGTCTGTGCCAGTGCAGCGTGTGGTGCAAGGCACCACACAGATTCGGAGCACTGACAGCTGGCAGACCTCCTGTCTACGCCGCAAGTGGAGCACCGTGGCTGGCACATCGGCGGGTCCAACCTTGGGCCCTGAGCTGGTCACTGCTGTGATCAGATGGATGCCTGGGTGCAACTGCAAGCCTCAAAGCAAGAACACGAGGAGCATTTATACCAAGAACCCCCCCAGCACACTAAGTTGCTAAGGTAGACACCTGTTCCTAATAACTTTTGAGCACTTTGACAGGGCATGAAAGGCTTTAAATCAGACTCCAAAACATATATGCAAAGGGGCAGAGAGACTGAGCCTTATTAAAGTCCCCGCTGAAGGAAAGGCTGCAGTATGAACTTGCACCTCCTCTGCGGGGAGTGAATCCACACATGAGAGCACCCTCAAAACAAAGCTGCCCTAAGCGATCAAATTAGCACAGCATAAGAAATATTTGACGCCTAAAAGAGGGGGTTCCTGCCCCTCTGCTGATGTGATACAAACCTGTGATGCATCCTCTCCTGGTCCACTGTAAATACACAGTGAAACATTTGCTTGAAATGCTTTTATACTTTACCTTGCATTTGCAATGGTCTAGAAGTGCATGCACCATTGTTTACCATGTCTCTTAAGGGGAAAAACTGCTCAAATGTGATTTCCAAGAGACTGAGTTGGTACAACAGCAGATGCTAAACTGGCAAAGAAAACTGCCATCAGATTTTTTTTTTAAACCTTTGTATCTGTCTATCTATATCCTTCATTTGACCTCCCACTGTCCCTCCTGTATCCCCTTGAACTCTCCACTTTTTAATCCTAACAAGGTCGCGCTTTTGCTTGGTGGCTTCAGATCCAGCACTCTCCCTCCGACCTCCAGCCAGCTAATTGTTCGACTCCTTAATGATCCCAAGGTCGCAGGATGTGTCACCTCTGCTCTGACCTCCGGGGCGCTTTCAGTCTCTTATGAGTTGAAGCTAGCAGCCATCTCCATCTAAAACCTCCTCATCAGCTGTACTGCAGTAGCATCAGAAGGACCCCGGGAGGATCAAGGCTCCATTGTGCTCAGATCTGCATAAACACCCCATGAGAGACAGCTCCTGCCCTCCTGAGGTTATGGGCTGAAAGGGAAAGCAGGCAGAGTGAGGGGGAGTGGGAGACATGTAAGTGGAGTTTTCATGGTGATGCTAGTCACATCGCTTGTTAGTCTCTTCTTTTTTTTCCCCTCCCCATGAAATGAAAATAAAATAAGTTGTCGGCTTGTTTTTGGGAGTGTTGTAAATTACTCTTTGCAAAAGCGATCATCTGTTTCCATCCACCCTGGTTCTGTGCCAGCGCTGCTCCGGGCTTCCTGAGGAGGTCCTGTGGCTCTGCAGGAATAGCATAGCACGGAAGCACCAGAAGACGAAGGCAAAACACTTGGTTGCCCACCCGCCCCATCAGAGATGGCTGCAGTCCAGCAATAAGCCCACCAACAGCAAGCTGAATGCAGTGTAGCCCAATGTGTCCTGTCAGCCACCAGCCTAGGGCTGGAGAGGAGGGAGGGACTGCATCCCTTCACTTACCCTCACTACAACCCAAAACGGAGGGAGCAGCCCAGCCAGTTCACAGAACATACACCTGCCAGGGGAAAAGGAAAGTTTTGAGAACTGGAAAAATTGCCCTGAAGTAGGGTACAACTTTGCTTCAGTCTAACCCTAAGGAGAATAATTTGTTCTCTTTCTTGGGCAGCGGAAGTCTACCAGCATCACAGAACTGCAAGGACGAAGGACAGCCTGTCCTGTCCTGATGCAAAAAAGTCCTACCTTTAAAGTGAGGCTTCAGAACGGTGTGTGAGAGTTTGATTTGCATCCAGAGTGGTAACATGCTTGCCAGCCATCAGGCTGATGTGATTTGAAGCAGCTGAGATATTAAATGCACTAAACCAGAATGCATAATAGCCATGCTGGCAGACCTTTAATTATTGTCGTGCTTGTGGGCACTGATATCATTCAAATTAAAAGCTTTCCTCACTACTTGCATTTTTTTAATACGTTGATGTACTCTGCACTGATGGATTGTCCTCTCTTGTCCTTCTCTCACAAAATGCTTGGCACAATTTGCTTCAGTGCAGAAATAAAAATTATTGGCACTCACTTGCCATATTTTTGGTGCTCTTTTTGTTTTGTTTTAATGCATGGACCCCCTAACTAGAAGACAAGTTTGGTGAGTTTGGAGGGTCAATGTAAATTCCCCAGTCACCAACTGTCCTTCTCATAAGAAGCAGAAATGCTCGTTATTAATAGCAAGACTGAAGCGCTGGTGCAAGCTTCCCTAGAGCAGTGCCTTTGATAGCGCTAGCTGATGACATAGCAAATTTTCCTTGCTGTGTGCTGCACAAATGCTCTAATTCTCCTCTCTCAGCTGGTCCAGAGACAGATATTTTTGGCCAGTCCAGTGCTCAGATACAGCAGTAGAAAGCTCGAGCAGCTCCTCTGAAGTTGAAGCAGCTTCTCTGTTTGCACCGTTGTCACTGATACCAGAATTGGGCTCCTTGTCTGGTACTGTGATAAGGCTGCTTGCTCGCTCAGTATAATTCTGGAACAAGTGGAACTGTTTTAAGCAGAATGAGCACAGTACCAGCACAAAATACTTATCAGAAAAGTTGCTCACACCCTCTCCTGAGATGGAAAACTCATAAGATAGGCAGAGGAATATTCTTGTTTATTCCCCTGCATGACAGGCATAGCACATCATATCTCCATCGTACGGAGACTCATTTGCAGGAGATGCAGCACTCATGTCTTCCACGCTGCTTCCAAATTACAGCCCCTGATTTGCCACAGCTGCCGCAAAACTCCTTTCAACTCTTGCGACAGTCTGCAGCTCCGCTTGCTGTACATGTTATGCAGCTCGTTTTATCTTTGGGGCAGTGATGGAGCACAGTTAGAAAGGGACCGGCGCTCAAACCAGGACACTGCTTGCCCCTACCTCACCTTTCCCTCGCTCTGAGCCTCAGCATCTCTGCAGACCCCAGAGTAACGCTATTGCTTCAAGGGGAAGGTCATGCCTTGTAGCCTATTTTATCCATTGGAGACTTGGTCTAATTGCCTGCATGCAGAACCAGGAGCCAGGAAACTCTTGTGTTTATAAACCTGACTGCAGCACGAAATCTTTCACTGGCCTTGAGCAATTCACTTCACCTTTCTGCCTTAGTTTCCCCATGTGTAAAAGTGAGATAACGTTTACTTTCCTCCCAGGGATATTGCAAGGATTAATTAGTTAACTGAGTTTGCTTGAAAGGTGAAAAGCATTTTACACGTGTTAAGTATTGTTGTTTCTTTGGGACAAAAAACCCCTCCCTCCACTTTACAAAAGTGATTTTAAAAGCTCAAAAAGAAAGAAAAGAAAAGCAGAGGATACTGGCTAACTCAAGACCAGCAAGATGTGGGAATGCTGAGGAAGGGAGGTCATTGTAACATGGAAAGGTTTGCAAACACGAAACCTTTCAGACCTTTGGAAGCCAGATGAGGTGAAAATGAGCAGCATGTAGTGGACAAGTGGGATCTCTTCCTTGGTTCCTGGCTCAAGCCCAACAGAGTCAGCAGCCAGCTATCCTGACTGTCTGCTGGCCTCTCAATCCAGTCAGTCTGGCAGCAGGCATAGCATGGACCTTACTGGAAAGCATACTATCCCAGCTGGGCTTCCAGAAGAGCAAACAAGTTCAGTGCTGCCTCAGGTGTGCTTCTGAGAGAGACCAAGGAAGGGCAAGGAAATCTGCACTTTCCCTACCCAGGCTAGATCCAGCCTTTGAGATTAAAGGTAGGATCACACAGCTATTCCTCCTGCTTCTCACCAGCATTAAATTAAATTAAAAGAACTCAAAAGTAAATGCACAGGACACAAAAGGAGCTGCTGTCACAGAGGAGATGAGAATCTGCTGAGGAGATTAGGATGAGCAGCAGCACTTACTCCTGACAAAAAAAAAAAAAAGGAGGGAGGAAGTAAATGAAAAGCAACAGCTCTCCTAAGGTGCCATTTAAAGAGGTAAACTTAGCAGGACAAAACCAATTACACCAGTTACCCTTGGAAGTGCTGTTCTGCAGCTTCTCTATCGCTGTTTGGGCATAAAGGCAGCATTAATAGGGTGTCTACGGCGACAACCAGGCAGTCTCTTCTCTGTGTACTAACGTCTCTGGGAGGCATCCTTACTCTCAGGTCCACCTCCCCACCGGAGTGTCATCTTTCCAGATATGCTGAAGGAGTAGCACATGTGTACACTTTCTATCCCACAGCAGGAAAGGTCAGGCATAAATAGGTTGAGCTGCCTACTTATTTCACCTAAAGTAAAATGGGGGAAGTTTATGCAACCTGTTTTCCTGCCAGACCCGTCAAAAAGGGATTTAAAGTCTACCAGCAAGGTGCTAAAGAATACTTGCTCACTGACACAGCTAGATCCAAAAGATGGTGTCTGCTTAGAGCCTAAGTGATGTGAGACCTAGCAAAGGTGAGGTTATATCAACAACAACTGGCAAAAGAGGAGATGCTGGTGTTGCAGTACTTCTACTGTTTTTTAAATGGCATAGCCCCTTGCATAGCTGTCACTCAGCTTGCTCACATCTGCCCCATCCCCCTTTTCTCCTTTCCTGTATTTGTACCCACTGTGCCAAGATGTATTTGCACCTAAATTGCTACACACATTTTGGCTCTAAATGCACTTAGCGGTCCTGTATCTTCTTGTTTTTATATCAGTGTAAGTCAGGAGTAATCCTAAAGGAGATTCACAAGGGCAAAACCAGTGAAAAATGAGTGGAATTGAAAGGAGGTCCAATTTATAGAGGCTGAAAGGTGATTTTCTTTACAATGGAGGCTAAGCCAATCAAAAATAAGAAGCTTCCAGATTTCAGGACTTCTAAGAAAGAAAGTTTTTAGAAGTAAAGAATGGTTTTAGATGTAAAGAACCGATCATTCCCAGCTGTCACAGGCAGAGTAGATGATGAAAGCAATGGATGTATTGACTGGCTCCAGCTGAGGATCTGGCCAGGTGGAATTAATGCTGTTCTAAAGAACAACACTGCATGATTTTACAGGCAGAGAAAAGTTTGTGTGACAGGCCTTGGTGTAACCTTCCAGGGGAAGTGTGGACCTGAGATGTGCTCCATATTCACAGATAGGAAGGGCAGATGGGAACTGGCTGTGAGGCGTCTGCATGATGTTCTCCCCATTCTGGTTTAGCCTAACAAACGTAAGTATTTGTGGATTTGCTGATATTAGCAAACATTTCTCACTATTGCTCAGCATGAGAGAAAGAGGAGAAGGTAAGAGGAAAAAAAAAATATATATACATAGTATTAAGACACTGCTGGAGCCTGAAGTCAATATTGCCTGCTGCTCACAGAGTTGCTGCTTCTGTTTGAAGGACCCTGTGCCTCTCTTCCTTTATCACATTTGCAATTAGCTTTCCATACACATCTGCTCCTGACCTTAAAATAATTTCCCCTCCACCTCCAAAGGAAAATGATTTTGTAAAGAAATTGCTTCCCGAATCACAGTGCTTTTCTCATCCTTCAGTGGTTTTGGCTGGCAGTCTCATACATCCCAGCTTACTCCAGAAAGAATCTGTGCCTTGCTGAGCATCACATTTTGTGGCCAAGATTTTGAAGAAAGCAAACGGCACCAAAACTTCAAGCACTAAGCCCATGTTTAGGCACTTGTGTAAATGCCCCTTTTTTCAGCAGTGTGTAGTGTGCAGTAGCTCCAGCTGACTTGTTTCATTCTATTCCTCTTTTTCACACCAAGTCCCAACATAACCATGGTGTTTTGATACAATGACAGGAGTATATGCTGCCTGGTAGGCTCACATCTGTATTTCTGCATCCTGTGATAGTACTTCTCTGGAAAGGCTGAAGGGCAGAAAAGTGAATATCCCTGGATCTCATGGCCATTTAACACAAACAGAAAGCCAGAGCTGAACCAGAATATTTCCACGGCATTGAATAATTTGTTTTGCTCCCTCCAGAGACATTTCCATTCACTCCTGTTTTTGGCCTATGCACTAATTACATTCCACTGAAATTCTCAAAAATGGGCTGTAAAGGGGATTCATGTAATGCAAAGGGCTCTTGCTGGTGTAGGGAAGTATTTCGCCAAGTAACAGCTGGGTCTTGGTTCGTCCTAGCGTAGATAGTTGAGCTTTTAGTCTTGCTTACTGGATTTTTTTCACCCTGGTTTGTTCAGCACCTGCCCTGGTGTCTGGGTGCCCTCGGTGGCTGCAGGGGAACCCCTGTAGCCCCCCCCAGCATCCCACCGAGAAAGCTGGAGCTGCTGGAGGCAGGAGGAATATGCAGCCGTGAGGGAGCCTGTCAATATGGGCATGGAAGGAGAGGACTGAGAAAAAAAGGCTGGGAAGATGGAAAATAGGGATTTAGGCCATCTAAAGGAAAGAGAAACTACAAAACATTGATAGCAGAAGACACACTGGGCTACAGAAATTCATCCCTGATGTAATTTTTATTTCAGTTGGTTACCCAAGAGCTGTATTTGGCCTGCCTGGCGGAAATGGTATGGTTTAGCCAGTAATGTTAATTGGAAAAAGTGGGCAGTATTACTTTAATTGCACAAAAGAGAGGGAGGACAGATCCCATTTCAAATTTCAGAGTAAGGCTTTTTTTAAGGGGGGGATAAATATTAATACCGAGGCTGTGTTGATGAGCTTTAGGGGGGTTGCTAAGCAACACGGCCCTTTGTCTATAGCCCAGGCGATGCTTGGGAGAGGACCGTGTAGGAATAAAATTCATATGGCTTCTATAGAAACATATTATTGTAGCTTTTTTAAAATAAACAGAAACCCAAATCTGTCTCCTTGACTTTCTTTTTTTGTTTTCACATGAAAGACTATCTGCTGAAAATGTAGTTACGGCTGCAATCTGAGAGCACGTATTCGGAGGGTGTTGTAAGCCCGACAGCAAAGTCGGGGCAACGCACACACATTTTTAACACAACATCAATATTCACTCAATGTATCTCTAAATAGCATGTTTTTTTTAAAACTCTCACATTCATATCTGTGTACTAATTTGCTGTTTATGGCACCAACCATTACATTTTAGTCTGTTATATTTTGTTTTTTCCAGGTCACCTTAAGGAATTTCATAAACGTACCCCAGTCTAGCACAGAAATGGAATAGCTAATAACAGACCATTACATAACTGATAAAATAAAAGCACACATTTCTAGATATTAAAATCATGTATGTGTTGGTCTAAGCCTTGTAGTAAAATTCAGCTCCACAATCCTTCAAACTCAATACATTAATTTTTATTTAAAACTTAAGAGCTCAGGAGTACAGGGCAAAGGAACAGCTTTTGATTTGAGACTCACAGAGAGAAAATTATATTTTATTAAGTTAGTGAAAATGCTGACTGCAGAGAAATTTTAAATAATTTATTTTTAAAAAATGAAAGTACTCATGTTCTGATATGAAAGAAACGCTAAAGCTTTGCTGTTTATATAAAAGAGCAGAGGTGAAAATTGGTAAACTCGTGAACTGCTAACAGTCTGCCTTTCTTCTATGATTTGTCCTGGAATCACATCCTCAAAACACATACACCACACATTTTTAACTACTGAAGCCATATTATTGCAGAAAAATATAAGGTGGACTGGAAGAGCCCACGGTGCCGGCAGAGAGGCTGTGGATTTGATATTTACTCCCTACAGCATATGCCGACGTGAGATCCTCTACACATGGACAGAGGGTCTGGAGCAAGAAGAAGATGTCCCTACCCAGAGCAATAGGCTTGGGAAAACAATACTGCTCTACTTTTACCTGCACCTCGTGAAGAAATGACGGTTTTGAAGGAAAGGGAGCATGCACCATTGCTTACTATTGCCTGTCCCACGGAGCCAGCAGCAGACCTTGCCAAAGGTCCAACGGGAGCCAGCTACGGATCCCAGCTTCTTCCCTTACATCATCCTGGGTCCCTAAAATCACAGGCAGCAGTGCTGCCTTGCAAGAGACAGGGGCCAAGGAAACAACTTGGAGCTGTTCTTGGCTGGCCATCGAGTGCTCCAGCTCCTTCCCGATCTACAGGTCAAGTTCTGGCCTGTATCGCAGCCATACATCTGCCCCTAAGGATTCCCCTGCGGTATAGGCAGAGCAAGCAGCTCACCTAGGCTTATTAGGGTAGCATGCAAAGAACATTCTTCACTTCCAAAACTATTGAGATTTATAAGAGCCTGGTCCATTTACAAGTGGGAGGTGACAGCAACAGAGCAAGAGGTGCAAACCTCAAAAGAAAAAGGTAAAGAGGAGTTGTTACTTCTTAGGCAGTTACTGAAAGGTGTAGTGAGATACAGAAAAAATAAACCATTTCTCTGTTGATGTGGGTTTTGCCATTGAATCTACATGAGATCCAAAGGCAAGCATAAGGAGGTTCTTCAGAGGATCATTGCCCTTGTTGCCAGCCCAACAGCTAATTTCACAAAACTCGAGGTGAGTCCACCATTGAGCATGCGGAAACCACTGGGGCTATTAGTGCTGGTTGTTTTGGGTTTTGTTTTTAAAATGAAAAGTTTTCCTTTATGACAAGATGATCCCCTCTGCATATGGGCCCACTGTGAAAGTCTGAGATCAAAAAATTAAACAAGGTATTACTGGACTCCCAACGGGGTGATGGATAGCATATCCTTGGGCTTGCAGAAAAGTTTGACTACAGACCAGTACCAAATTGTCTGATTTTCTCAGAGTCCACCAGACATTGCTTTTTATGAACACTCTATGTAAAAATGTAGTAACATGGATGTGGTCATGCATAGCCTCATAAACAGCAATAGTCTGTCTACCTCAGTTTGGGGGACCATGGACTTATACCAAAGCTGCTGGTATCTGAGACAAATTCTCATAAGTTATATGTCCAATATCTCTTTCATGAGAACTCAGCTTCCTTTCTGCATATGTTCTCTGGCTTCACTTTCCTCCTTTCCCAGCTCCCTCATCTGCCGTAGGCTGTAGCAGTATCGGAGAAGTCATCCGAGGCTTTTGAAACCCACAAGAGTGTTTTTAAACGCATTGGGCTGGTGGAGGTGGGAGACTTGATCATGACACAGGTAATAACATGCAGACAGCTCCTGAAGAATAGCATTCCTGGAGGCCTGATAGCCTGCAGCCCCTCCACAGAAGCGGCACAAGGCACCGGATGGGGAACACTGTCTTAGGATCTATCTGCAATATAGAGCACTCAACAGTGAGCCAGACACAGGCTGTCAGAGCCTGGCTTGGAACATCTGCCAAAAAAGACAGTGAGTCATGCTGTTCTTCTAGATCAGCCTACAAATTGGAAAAAAAAAAAAAAGATTTGATCTGAGGATTGTCTGCTCAGACAGGCAAGCAATTGGCCTGGAGAGAACAACACTGGGCAACCATTCGCAGTGTGCTGGGAACAAGAAAGAACAAATTTTCCAAATCCTTTTCAAAAGGAGGTAGACCTGGCGTCTGCTTTTCACTCTTACTTTAGCAGTATCTGCATCACTCAGTCTTCTACCCCAGCACAGGACCTTGGAGGTGGTTCAGAGCATGTCTGCGAACACTTTTTCCAGCACCCATCTGTGCGGAACTAGCCTCCTCTGAATTGTTTTTGACATGCATTCAGATCAAGCCAATCGGTCTCTGGTCTAGGAGTGAGTCAGCTCCACTGTTTTGTTCCTTTGAGGTGTACTGCTGTTCAGCTCAGGGACGAGGGGGATGCCTGCAGACACTGCACCTAAGATGAAATAAGCAGCCTCTGAGCAAACCCACAGAACTTATTAGGACCCATCCACACAAGGATGGGTACAGATCCAGCTAGAACCTATGTCCTTATAAAAAAAAGCGATGGGGAAAAAAATTTTGATTTTTGCAGTGTGTGTGGCTAGGATAAAATCAGAGCTCTTCCATAGCAACGTTATGGAATTTCATATCATGGTAAGTTATATGCAGGATCTGTGCATGCCAAAATTAGAATATGCACATATAAGGTTTTGAATTCAGCTTACCTCGGGCAGAAGGGACTGCGTTTCACAGTGGAGCTCAGGGAGTGTTGTGTTTATCACCTGCAATGCACAACTCAAAATTGTGATAAATAAATGACAGGTGAAGAGCCAAAATAAAAAGTGTTTTTCCCAACGAAGATGTATCATGTCCTTTTCTTGTACCTATATATTACCTGCTCTACAAACAACTCAGAGTCTTGATTATATCTACTCAGATCATTTCCTTTCTTGCAGCAAAGACACTTGTTCAGAGAGGCACATCACTCCTCATCTTCCTTTTGACTTGTCTCAAAGGAGTTTTCTGCTAATGTTGTAATACTTCCAGGCCCGTCCAACAGCAAAGCAGACAGATGGTGTAAGTGGGATTCTTGCTCAACAACCCCTGTCTAGAACATAATACTCAGCTACCTGCTAAGTGACTTCCTACTAGTTAATGTGAAGAACTGTCCTTGTTCTAAAATCCACTCAGGCGAAGGTATAAAACAACCTGCACACGAGCTGCTCGGGGTGGAAAAACCAAAGCGAAAAGACCTTGGAGTGAAGATGTGAGCCATTTTGTCTGTATCCTGCTAGCCTCTGACATCACTTTACTGATGAGGAATCCTTTTTCAGTACATTTGATCAATGTTAAGGGGGAAAACTAAAGGTTTCGGGATGCAAATACAGGAGATTTTCATAATAAAAGCACATTTATTACCTTCCATTCTTGTCTCAAATACCTAGAGCAGATGCAGAATATTGTTGATTCATACCACCCGCTTAAGCAATAACAACCGAGTCACAGGGCATTTCCTAGGGATTAATGAGTAGCTGGGAGAGTTGATGGCCCAAAGCAAACTGGAGGGCCATTAACCCCAGCCAGCCGTTAATTCCCTGGGAATGCCCTATGCCTCAACTGTTATTTGCTGCTATGACCTCCATCCCCTTCTTTATATTGTTACACAGAGGAAAAAAAGATCTCGAGCAGCGATGATGCTAGATGCTGCTCCTGCCAGAGGCAGACATTTCTCAGCCCGGGGAATTCGTGGCCAGGCCAGGAGATACTAGCAGCACATTGTGCTCAGTTGTGTTCATGTGCTGCAGCTGCCAATCAAGAAATATTTCTCTAGATCTTTGCTGAAAAAGTCCATGTCTGTCCAAAATGCACAGATAGCAATGAAGTAAATTCTTCTGTTTTGAAAGATAAGCTTATGAGCCACAACAAATGCAACGGTCAGTGCTCTAAGAGCTGGGAAGGACCACAGAACCCACCACATTGAAGTGCAACAACAAGCTTTACAGAAGAGTGTCCTTAGAATTCTTGTTTCTCCTTTTTGGAGGTGTTGTGTATGTGTCCCATGTTTGGAATCTCAGAAAAAGCAAAGAGATGGGGACATCCTCCCACTCCAAAGCCAAATGCAGCAGCAATGGCAGCAGCAGAGATGCCTAGCGTCTTCCCTGCTGCACAATACAGAATACCTGCCACGCCAGGTAATGCCAGTTGGAAGACAACTGCTCCTATAAGGCATGTAATGCTATGGATCACATGGTGACCTGCTGCACGTAGTGTTCCTTCAGAGCAGAGCAGTTTCTGCCCTCCTCTTTAAGCCCCATCCTCCTCCTGGGACACCACCCTGGAACAGCAAAATCCTTAGGTTGAAAAATCTCTCGGAGCAGCTGTGGCTGGTTCCCTTCCCCTGTAAATGCTGGAGCTCAAAATACCCTCCTCCATCTGGAGAATGAGGTTTCCAGGTCATTTTAATGCAGTTTGCTGTTTTTGACAGCAAACTTTGTGCCAATTCACAACCTGCGTAACTTGAATCAAATTAGTGGGGCTATGCAGAACACAAGCCACTGCCTTTTCCACCCTCCCTGGTAGCTGACATAGCGGACAAAAACCCCAGTCACTTAAAAACTTTTATGGGGTTTGCGTGGCAAGGTTTTCGTGGGGGGGGCTACACATTGGCTGCTGTGAGAAGCTGCTAGAAGCTTCCCCCGTGTCTGACAGAGCCAATACCAGCCAGCTCCAAGACGGACCCGCCGCTGGCCAAGGCCGAGCCCATCAGTGACGGTGGTAGTGCCTCTGGGATAATGTATTTAAGAAGGGTGGGAAAAACTGTGCAACAAACTGCAGCCAAAGAGAGGAGTGAGAATATGTGAGAGAAACAGCCCTGCAGACCCCCAGGTCAGTGCAGAAGGAGGGCAGGAGGTGCTCCAGGCACCGGAGCAGAGATTCCCCTGCAGCCCCTGGGGAAGACCCTGGTGAGGCAGGCTGTCCCCCTGCAGCCCAGGGAGGTCCACGGGGGAGCAGATCTCCACCTGCAGCCCGGGGAGGACCCCACGCTGGAGCAGGGGGATGCCTGAGGGAGGCTGTGACCCCGTGGGAAGCCCACGCTGGAGCAGGCTGCTGGCAGGACCTGTGGCCCCATGGAGAGAGGAGCCTGCGCTGGAGCAGGTTTTCTGGCAGGACTTGTGACCCCATGGGGGACCCACGCTGGAGCGGTCTGTGCCTGAAGGACTGCAGCCCGTGGAAGAGACCCACGCTGGAGCAGTTTGTGAAGAACTGCAGCCCGTGGGAAGGACCCATGCTGGAGAAGTTAATGGAGGACTGTCTCCCATGGGAGGGACCCCACGGTGGAGCAGGGGAAGAGTGTGAGGAGTCCTGCCCCTGAGGAGGAAGGAGCGGCAGAGACAACATGATAAACTGACTGTAACCCCCATTCCCTGTCCCACCGCAAAACTAAACAACATTACATGAAATAAGCACTTAAAAAAATAAACATTTAAATGAAACGTGAAATTAAAACAATTCATATCAAGGTCTAAAGTTATATCATTTATTAAAATAACATTCGGCAACATACTGTTGCTGCTGAAGTTCTAGTCAGGTGAACTAGGTGGGTTCCCTGGGACAAGCATTTGCTGAAGTAGAAAACCAGATTTGGAAGCAGCAGTCTCTTTACACATACAGAATATTTAATCACTTCATTGTATTCAGTTAGTTCTATTCAACAAGTTCATTTCAAGTTGAGAAACCACAGAGAAGTTAAAAAAAAGGGGCAGGATTTGTTTTTCCTTCTCCAATATATGAATAAAGATGGGTACAATGAGTTCTGCAACTTCTTGGCTATGATTTACTTCAGTGACTGATAACTTAATTATTAATAGTAACAAACCAGTTAGTTACTTTTAAACTTAGAAAAGCATGTCTGGTTTTTTTTTTCTAATGAGATATCACTTGAAGTAGTTTATTTAAGTAACAAAGAGAATATTAGGCTATTTGGGGAAATTCTGACTGAATTCTAGTTTTCATTCAAACATAGATTCATAAAACCAAGAAAAAACCCCTGGAAATAAATGAACTATCCTTCATTTTCCAATTAAAAATATGACAAAATTAAGAATCTGATAAAATGATTCTTAATTTATCACCATAATAAATGTGCATAGATAAATACTTTCAGTTAACAAGAAGAAAGACCTCACTGAGTACTATCTCTTGTTATAAATCAAGGTGTTCTAATGGTTACCAATCCATGAAAGCTAACTTTTCTTTAAAAAAATAACTAGCATAACTTACAACTGCAAGAAGAGATAAAATCTGTTATTTAAACCAAGATTTCCTGCTTGCTGATTTAAATCTTGATTTAAATCAGTTCACTGTGGGTGTTGGAGTTGGCTTACAGCCTTCAAATAATTGTAGGGAAGAAAGGAAACTCTGCTGAGACACATGCTATAAATGTAATATTTGCTGGTATCTGAGACTGCAGTGACGTCTTTACATTCAGAACCTCTGGGTTATCGGCATTAGAAGACTGGGTAAAGCCTCTGAATTGCACTAAAATAAGTGACTGAGGCTAAGGAAAGCCATAGTAATCAGTACTTGACTATTTTAATGTTGACCTAAAATAGTGTGTGTAGCTTTTGAACACTGTTTAACAATCAATCTGTTGGCCAGTTACCTTCCAAATTCATCTTTCAGTATAGGACAGATCCTGTGATCCCAAAGTTTCACGGGCAGCAGATATAACATCCAAATCATGGGACCAGCACACATTAGAATTGCAGCAGGATGTCAGGAAAAGAGGAGAAGCAGAACCATAGACCATAAAAGAAAAGTATGGCTACAGGCACAGACAGCTAGAGAGACCTGCAAAATGACAGTTCATAAAGCATATATATAAAGACTGAAAACTGGCACTCGTAAAGTAAGGTGTTTTAATCTGTGCCTTCCCATTTTCTTCAATACCTGGTGAACTGACTCCAAAGAACAGTATTTTCTTCTCTCTTGGCTATGTCAGCAGTCTCCAAATCCACACAGACAGCAACATACCTACAGCTGGTGTATATGCTCAGAAATAGTTTCTCAGTTTATCCAGTTGCTTGAGTGCTTAGCCTGAATGCTTTGGATGGTTGGTGCTACATCCTACATCTGTATTTGTCTGTTTTTTAAAAGCATCATGTCTTACTGTGGTTCCCAAACAAATCTTCATCAGTGGTCTAAAAAAGCCAAATGCTGGCTTTTCTACCCAGTACAGGCACTTTCAAATCCAATTCAAGAATGGCTGGTATCCATTTAACTTAAGCCAGCAATCACTTAGATTAAAAAATTTATTACTATGAATTGTTTTAAAAACAATTTAAGGGTTCATCTGCACTTACTTTCAAGTGGTATAAGACCAGCTGTGATTTACCAGTTGCATGGGTTTAAAAGGGTTACAACATCAGTACTACCCAGCGTAGTGCTTAATCTCAGTCTTGTGATGTGCCACTGCACAATGCTTCCCCTCGCTTCTCAGTTTCCCCCCGTTAATGTAAGAGACCTGCAAAGCAATACATTCTCCTTACTGGAGGTACCGTTGTGTTGGTATCCAGATGTGGTTTGTTCTGGTAGAGACCTTCCCTTAGGGGACAAGGAACAACTATGCCACTTATTATTTACATATAACTACATCTACAATGGTATTTTTTACAACACTGGTGGAAAGTCACCCTCACAACTGATGTAGTTACTTGTGTGCAACTTTTCAGCTCTGACAAGGGCAAAGAATGACCACACCCAGTCAAATACTAATTTAAACTAAAAAGTTAAATGAGTAATTTTGGGGGAAGGGGAGAGAAAGATTTGGGCACCTTTGAGCAAAGTATTTTCAATGAAGAAACCCTTTCCTCCTCCGATAGTCTCCTGATGACTTATGAAAAAAACCTAGTCGTGTATGATGCCTGAAGTGCAGTTTCTGAGCAGAGCAGCCAGTAACAGCTAGGGAATATGGTATTGGCCAGAGAGCACTCTGTCTCACAAAACTAAATGTGCTTTTCTCAAAATTAGATGGCAATCTGACTGTGGCTAGACCGAATGCCGGGTATATAGTAACATTCATATTACTCCATTCACCATGGAAGGAGAGATAAACTCTTTCAGCCTTGCCTTTACATTGAAGCTTTGACAACTGTGGTACAGAAGTGATAGCTTTTTTTTTGTGTAAAGAACTGGAATAATTGTTGATACACAGCTTAATCAAGAAAAGAGCAATACTTCTTTTTAAAGATTCTGCACTGCTTGCAGACATTTTATCAGTCCCACAAAGCCATTCTCTGATGCAACTAAATATCCATTTTACAAATGGGCACGCTGTGATACAGGAATAGACTCAGTCACACAGTCACTGGTGATAGATGACCTATAAACCACTTCAGTTTTGACACACAGGTATTATTATAACCATTAGACAAGTCTACCATATTAGGAATGCAGAGGTACATTTGCAAAGGGTTTTGAAAATACAGCACTCACTTGACATCACAGCTGAAGTCAATGGGATTTCTTTAAGGTCAATAAACCCCAGAGCATCTCACAGGCTGCAGCCCATATTCATTGCTCCAGAGCTCCTCAGAAAGGCAGATGGACTGGACATGAGGAATGGATCTTTTCGCTTTTCAGGTTTGCAGGAGGACTCGGTGGAATGGCCAAACATGTTGCTATTTGATGGGATCCATTTGGCTGGAAAAGACTTCCTTTTCCCAAAGGCTTGTCTTTATAGCAATCTGCCTTGGCTGTGAAGGTCTGGAGGAGGCTCCCTATGGACCTTATCTATGCTGCTTCTTGACCGCTGCACAGTGAAGTAGGCTTTCCAAGCCTTAGAGAAACATGCTGGGCAACAGTCCTTTCCAGACACTCAGAGCCCAGGTGACAGTGCTAACCCTCTGGGCCAGCTCTATAGCTTATTCATTAATAAATTTCAATCCTTCATCACTTGTGATAAAATAGAAGCCAGAGGATGGATGCACAGAGAGCATTTTTGAGAGCCCTATTTGTGTCATAGTTTACTCTGTGGTGGCTTAAATACAGACCAGAATGAATGCTTAAGTCACAGCACAAAATTCTTTGGCCTCGGGGTAAGAAAAGCATTTTAAACATTGCTGGCCTCAAGGTACAAAACCAAATATTTGCTAAATTTCCAGACTTCACAGAGTTGGCTTTTCTAAGGCAATTCCTTATTGCTGCTTCTCTGGGAGGTTTTTCCCTTTTCCCACCCTTCAGGAGGAACAGGTCCAGGCAAGACACAGGATGTGATTAGGCATAACACAGAAGTTGTCATTTATTTGTTTTTTTGTCATCTTTTAGAACTTACTCTAGCCTTTGTTCAAGTTCAGGTTAACCTTCCTCCAGCCCCCTACACAGTGTACAAACAACCTGCTGGGAACTTACACTGCTGGTGCAGTGTCAGGTCTTATTCTTGGCACCCGGGCATGGTTTTAGGCATAAGCTTAGCAGCAGACTGCCCATTAACTCACCATTCTACCCAGTTCCCTCATGGCTAGCAGCAAAGTCAGGGAGAAAGTAAACCCTTGCCATAGTTTGATGATCATTTCCTTCAGCCTCAGTGCCAACGCAGACAGCCCCCGTACCTTGCTGCTTGCTCCTACACCTTGACTGTGCTAAAACAGCTGCTCATGGGGCCACGCTATGAACCAGACTGAAGAACTGGTATGAGTTAAAAATAACCAATGCAACATTAAAAAGGTAATTTTTAAACCTAGAATGGTTCTGACCCAGCCAGGCCACCACACATCAAACTGTTACAGGTCGGCCAGGCTACACCTTCCACGCTGGAAAATGAGACGTGACGTTGGTTTTGCACTGCATCAGAGGCCGCAGCACTGCAGGGAGGTACAGACTGTCCCGCCAAGAGCCAAGCAGTTAACAGAATTTGAGCGCCTGATACCTGAACTACTGTGTCCCATGGGGTGCCACGGTTTGCCAGACAGACTGAGATTAATATCACAGAGCACTAAGAGCCAACAAGTCCTCTTCCTTCACCAACTGCAAATCAAGCATTTCAGACCAGGAATATCAAAACTTTTTGAGAGGACTTTTTGAAATTAAGCACTTCAAACTGAAATATTTTAGGACATTCCATCCCACTGAGAAATTAGTTTCAGTTCACTTTTCATCCTGAGTCCAAATGAAAACAGATTTGAAACATCTGAATAAAACTCAGCAAAAATTCTTATTTTCAGTGAAGTAAGGATTGTATTCAATACCAACTATAAGTGACAACAGGGACAAGCAGGGTTAGCAGAATATATGATGCAGAAAAAGGATGAAAATCCAAGGATCATCTTTACACAAATCTTCTGTAACTGCAATAAAATAACATAGAAAAATATAATACATTTAACAATTGTTATACAATATTATACATCATCATACCATATTGTCATACAATACTGCCATACAATGCACAAGTAACAATTTAAAATTTGCACATATGCATATAAAATATTCACAACTTGCTCCTCTGGCACTTCAGTATAATTCTAGTATTATTTTCACATAAACACTCTGAAGTAGCTTTAGGGGAAGACTCCAGAATACGAGAAATGTTGAAGCAATAACTTCATTTCAAGAAAAGTGCTTGTAAAGGGATTGGTTCTGTCAGTGGAAGGTAAAAAAGGATTTTGTTAATTTTCTCTTTTTAAAATGCTTTTTTAACAGACAAGTAGATTAGAATTTTATGGCTAGTGATGGAAAGCCTCAAATATTTTATAAAAAAAACAGAAATATCTCCACCAAAAGAAAGACTTTTTTCTTTTGGTAACATATCTTGTCATTGTCTTGATCAATCAAAGATCTACTACTCACAGATATAAATGCTTTGTATTGGAAGTATTATTGCTGTACAAGGATTTCTAATAATAAACCCATATGACTATATAGACACAGTTACTATGCCACAAACAGATACTGAACAGTCAACAAGGTATTGGGGAAAAGCTAGGAAAAAAGAAGTTACAGCATATGAGAAGAAGTTGAGAAGAATTTCTGGATGAATTATGGATTTACAGAAAATAGGGCTGAGGAAAAGACCACAAGAGATCTATACTTGGATGCAAAATTACAAACATTTCTGACATGTTGGTTTATTCTCTCTTTAAGACCCACCTCCCTAATTAATCTGCTGTAATGCTTGCTATTCTGACCTCTTACCATGAGGCTGGGAGGAAGTCTCTGCTGCTACAATTTAAAACCCTTACATCCTGCCAACCCCAGCCCAGACCTGGTGAACAAACTATTTCTTTTTCTCCTCACAACAGACTTTTCCACAGGATTCAGGGAGCGATTTAAAGCTAAAAAGAAGGAAGTTATCATGGAGAGAAAAAAGGTTAAATGGGACAGAGCTTTGGGGACAGAATAGCTGGATGTTGTTTATCCAGAATAAACAAACTGACCTTAGAGGAAAAGCACTGTGAGTTACTGAAGGAATGAGTGGGGGAAATAGCGAAGAATCAGCAAGAAATAAGATCCAAGATTTCATGAAACAACTTAAAAATGGATTATGTGAAGGCAGGTGAAGCACGTACTTCCTGAGCAAGAACAGAGACACAATGGCATGCTGAAGCCTTTGCTGGAAGTGAGCTGTCCTTTTTAACATTAACGATTTTTTCTCTCTTTGGTGTGCCTGGAATAAAAAGTCCTCAGATACATGCACAGTATCTACTTCCCCCCATTGTGCTCAGATGCAAAGGGAGAGTAAACATTAACCAGACTCGATGCAAATGAGAGGCAAACATTTACCTTAAAAACCTCTGTCTGCAGGCCTGGGTTTGGAAATCTCTGCACTTACTAGATCTGTGGGAATGACTCATTTTTATGGTAACTACTCAGCAACGTTCACTGGACAGTTTCTTACCTAAAACACACCTGCCCAGAAAAGTGCTTTTTAATCAAAAAACCTGCTTTAGCAGAGCGTGCAATAGGTAGGACTGCAATAAACTAAGTTAATGGTATACAGTCCCAGTGATAAATATTGGCATATTAAGAAGACACCACACATCCTATCTCTCAAGCTCTCTGAATTACGGATTTCTTTGTACCATGCAGGGAACTCCTGGAAACCAGTCCTTGCATGGGGACGACAATGTGAGAAGCCCACACGGCACAGCTTTTTCACTCAGGGTCTTTTGCACTGGGAGGATAATCCTTGCGAACTCTGAAGCTCAGAACCTATAATCAATGGCTTGCCACTGCTATGACCACCTTTTTGTGATCTGCTCTGGGAAAACTGGTTCCTGCAGCACAGCTCCAGTGGTGCCCAAGTTCACCTACATACAGGACCGTGGAGTCAAATGTAGAGACCAAACCCTGTCCACGGCTCGGGATTGATATTTTGAGTTGTCCGTTCTTCTCTTCACAGCAGTGTTTAATTCTCACAGAAGCTACATAAACTGAACTTGAGGAAACTACACCTCCACATTTGCCTGGATTTCCTCCTCTCTTCCTCCCTGTGGGTGTCACAAAAGGCTTAAAATAGCTTGTGACTTGCAGTACTTTTCCTGTACTATCTATTGCAGATATCTGAAAAGGGTAGAGGGAGGTAGGTTAAGATCTGAGGTAGTATTTATAAGCCTAGGGAAATCATTATAACGGTGCTAACCTAGCTCAGGACCAGCTGTCTCTTGGACCCAGACGACAGAGTTTTAATTCCGCAGTGTCTCCTGATTTTGCTGTTTCAGAAATGCGCACCATGTTAAGAAATTAGGAAGCTGTGTCTCCTTTTGTCTCAAGGGATTTGGCTTTGTTCACCATTCTGGCAGTCCTCTGTGTCCTTTGAAGAAAAAAACCTTCTCGTACTTGTCACTATTTTTAGTGTGTGTTTCTGAAGGAAGAACTCCGTCTACATCGAACAGGTCCCTGAACACAATCTCCAGTGCAGACACAGAGTGACATATGAATATGAATGTAATGCTCTGAATGTTGTGCCTCTGCTTCATAGGCCAATTCTGCCAATCTACCGCGGTTTGTGATTCATGAAAGTAGACCTTGTTCTTAGACACAGAACTTTAATTCTCCTCTTCCCTGCCTCAACCCACTGAAAAACTAATTCTTAAGGAACATAATATTGTCCGTTTGCTGATGTAAAAGGCTTCTGGTACAAAAAAAGCAGCTTTTCCTCTACAGCCCTGCAGTGGGAAGCAGACTGTGCACAGCAAGGTGATGTATTATTAGAACCAGCAAAATCCATGAAATTCCTTCATGAGATTGAAAGAAATTCTGTTTCGTTTGTAACTGTGTTTGCTATTTTTGTTAAACTGCCCCCTCTCAGGTCCTATCCCAAGAAGAAATCCTGCCAAGAAGGATTATTTTTGGCCCATTCTCTTTCAAAGAGTCACAATCAATAATCTCTCTTATAGAAGGCAACCTTCGGGAACACAGTAAAGGATGTTAATGGTAGTTCCTATGGACATCTCACTTTCTCTAAAGGCAACAAATGAAATATTAAAAACTAAGTAGCATTTAAACGAGTCACTCACCATGAAGTCTGTCTCAAAGCACACAGACTAATCAAAACCAGAGCAACACAAGGGACCCTGGCTTTATAAAAATAATCTTTTCTCCTATATCATCAATTTCATAAAAGGCCTTCAAAATCCACACGAGTAAAACTGTTTCTCACTTAGAGAGCAAAAAAAAAAAGTGTGTGAGCAGGTCAGGCTTTTTAAAGGAAGTAATGTAGCAAATTGTAGCCTTGTGTAATTCCATTTAAGTAAGCTGAGTTAAATACATATGGTCTACAAGGTTGTAGGGTGGGAATTCGGTAGGCTTTAGAAATTCAGAAACATTATAATCTCCTTACTATCACCTGTAAGTGGGATATCACTCCATATTTTTTCAGCACTAAGTGGCTTATCAATACAGACTCTCAAAGAAGAGCTTCAGATTTTGTTACATACCCTGAAAACCTTCACTTTGAAACAATGCGTGCTGTTCATCAGTCAGCACCGTAACTATATATACAAATATATATATATATATGGTTTTGTTGAGAAAGCATAAACTGAAACAACCCATAATATCTTTCCTGCCAATATCTGCCTATAAAATTATTATGAACCTTGTGCAAATTTGGGTAGGTCTGTGATCTGTCAGGTATTAGAAGTAATAGTTGGGGTTGTTTGTTTCTGCAGGTGTAAGCAGTTACAGAAGGAGGTGCTGACGATACTGGTTCTCAATAGTTAGGCCATACATGAGACGTGCTGTAGCAAACTGCCTTTTGCTCTTCTTGTTCCCTTCTCAACCCAGAGAGAAAATACCGAGCTTCACTGAATCAGGAGCAGGGCTGCCTCTTCGTTGCAGGAATGAAGGCAAGATCTTTCCTGTTACAGTTGGTGCAGCATTGGCAGTCGCACAAGGAAAATCAACCAGAGCCAAATCTTGTCTCTCACTAGACAGTGAGGTACCACAGATCCTCCTCTCTTTTACCTCAAAGAGATGGTAATGACTTCTCCTTCTCTCTGTTCCCCTTTGCTCCTGGCTGCCCTGCACAGGTTTCTCTGCATACGACCTCTGTATTGCCCACGCTGTGTTGAGCTCACTAAAACTGCAGGCAGAAGAGCAAAGAACTACCCCAACAAGCCAAAGGGATAGCAGCCTCCAGTGAGAGTTCCTCCTGTGCAGCACATCAAGTGCATCAAGTGCTGGAGAGCCAGTGTTGCGCTGCGTTTGTCAGCCAGAACAGACTTTAAATACTCCAGACAGCTTAACTGAAATTACAGCTAGCTACAATTTCACTATAATGAGTGTTATATATGTGTGTGTGTATATATATATATATATATATATATATATTCTGCAGTCCCGTAGTTGTGAAAATCGTTCCTATGCAACTGCGCTCTGGCATCTCCATTTAGCTTTTAATTGTGCTTCTAGCCTTTTCATTGCGAGGACAACCTAAAGCCTATAAACTGAATGCAAACTGAGACAGCATCGCTGCAGGAAACCATCAGTCTGCATGGCCTGACCTGTCCCGCTCCCCTCCCTGGGGACTGTAGGACTGTGGCCGTTGGTGGACCGCACATCTGAGCCTGCACAGGGTCCCTTTCAAGAGGCAGCAAAAATATACCGAGCGAGTCCAGAGCCCATGCAGGGTGCACCTTTCCCAGTTTGGCACAGAGCTCTCCACCCCGCCGGAGCTCACTGCTGGGAGGTGCTGGGGCTCTCTCTTTCCCTGGCCTGCCAGGTCCTTCCCACAGCTCCATCTTTTATTTGCAGGCACTCAGAGCTTTGCAGCCATGTGCACCGCAAGGCTGTGCCGCTTCAAGCAAGATTGCTGGAGTCCACTTTGCCACAAAGATCAAGAGCAGCCAAAAGCACGGGATGGCAAACTTTCTTGCCTTGAGGTTAGTGCAGCACCTGGAGAGCGGGGGAGATGATTTCCTAAAGACGGCTATGAGCTTCTGATTTTCCCAGCCTATGTGAGGAACATATGGAGAACACTGATGAGCCCAAATCTGAAAGTCAGGGAGACGCATTGCTGAGAACAGGTACACATTCTCCCTTTTCAAGGCATGGGGCTCTTCAGATGGGCGCAGAGAATGAGTCCTCATCCTCTCTACTGTTCCTGAAGGAGGGAAAGGGAAGCTTCCCCCCACTCCAGCAAACAAATTAATTTACTGGACTCCTATGTCACCTGTTGGAATTAGGAAAGAATTATTTACCTAGGACACTTGACTGCAGAACTTATATCCCTTTTAAGCCCCTAAGCATGAAAATGTCATGTTAATATTCAAAGCAAAACTAACCAGCAGCACATTCTTTGACATCGGCTCCTCACTGACAAACCACGGATCAAGAATTATTCATGCGAATCCTTCTGTTGGGACACTTTCAATAGCAACACTTTGTATTTGACTATTTGACTTGAATGGAAGCAGACCTCATCCTTTCCATCCAACTAATTAAACAGGCCAAGAATATATCAATCATATCAAGAGCCTGGGCACAAGGTTGGGTTTTAAAAAATCATTTTAAATAAACTCATCACTAGTAAGGATGTGGAAAAAAAATGTTCTATTATCACAAACATCAGAACATCTGAAGGAAATACAAAATAAACATAACAGCAAATTTCTAGTATAGCTTTCCAGGTCCAGTCTGAATGAGGTTGGAGATGATACCAGATGGGCTGTTCTCCCCAGGGATTTGTATATGTAATCAAATGGTAAAGAAAGCAAGCAATCTGACTGTATATTCTTTGTTGATACTAGACAAACTGATCAATCATGGTGAAAACTCATTCATAATCAGACATTTGGGTTGGTGTCAAGTCACTGCATGCTGCAGAGATGTGCATGGCTCTTAAAGCATGTGTTGACCTTACTGCATACCTAACATTATGCACATTCTTAACTTCAAGTGTGGGAATAATTCCTTTAATATGAAATATTTCTGTGCATATTTGCAGGACTCAATCCTAACTCTGAGCTGGTCTTCACAAAGATATTCAGAAAAATTAATCCAAATTAACTAAAGGCTTAATTTAAAGCAGATTAGTTAAAGTGCATTTAACCCTGTAAAGACTTTTCAAAATTAAAGTAGTCTTAATTCAGCTTTGTATAAAGCTTAATCCATTTTCAATTTATACTTTAAGTGAATTTGGACTAATTAAGTTGAATGTCCTATGTAAATGAGCCTGAGGCCCTAATTCAGAACTGTGTCCAAGCACAGGTATAAAACTATCCCTATTCAGAAAAGCATATCCTTGAAATCAGCTGTTTTCAATAAGATGCATACAGGTACTTAAATGTTTTCCCGAATCACAGTCTTAACTATTTTATATTCTTAAACCATTTGAGAATTATAGTTTGATGGTAAGGAAAAATCATAGCCCAAAGGGCTGAAAGGCAGATAAATACATTTCATTTACTGTCCTCCAGATGAAACCAGTTTCTCTAGTGTGTGTACAAGAAATATTCAACCATTGTTTTCTGTAGGAAATCTCTGATTGACACAGAATTAAAAACTGGTTCTTCAGGCTGGAATTATTTTTTCCTTAGAAGGGGAAAAGAAGATTAACCCTTCATTTTTGGGGAAGACTTCATAGTAGGGTATTGTTTTCTCAACCCAAACTGGTAAAGCACCCTATCCATTCCCAGTGGAAAAGATGAATTTCAGCAATTGTATTTATCCAGGATTTTACATCTCAGATTTTACAACTTGTCTTTCAAAGCTCCCTTCCATGGAAGTGTACTCAAAGTGTTTGAATCTAGATTATTTTCTTGCTGGATATGCAGCAAGAAACTGAGAAAAAACCAAGTTTTACAACAAGGTCTGAGTAAGTACCCTACTTCATATGTAAGTTTAAATATTCAATGTTAGTTACATATGTGCTTAACTACTTCACTGAAGAGAGATAAAACTGTACAATAGTATTATCACTAGCAATGTAGCATCCAAGTTGTATTAAGTGGCAAGTTGTCTGCTGGCTACTTAAAGTGAACTAAGAAAAAACCACTACCTCCAGAATAAAATTTGCCAACTAAATTAGGCATGGAGCCAGAAAGGCTATTTACAGAGTCATGGAGCCTAGGCAGACATCCCACGTCTGCTTATTCAGAGTGGGTTGGAGAAGTCAGCTCACACATGATACAGCTCAGCTCCTGATCCATCCAACTTACTGTCCAAATACAAATTCCTTCAGCTCCCCTGGTACTTGAATAGTCATATTCACACAGTGCAACAGAGCACAGGACAGCAATCTCCAAGATGCTAAAGACCCGAGATGTTATGATGTATATATGATGTGCTGTATCCTAACACAGAGAACCAGTACAGTTGTATTTTCATGGCACTGAGCCCAAGCAAATATTCTTCACCTCTCAGCAAGACAGTACAGATTCTGGACACAAGCTGGCACAGATACAGCTAACTCATGCATCTTCACCTGGTCTTTCTGTACTAGAATAGGTATGGGTGGAAGTAGATGGACTATGTCTGCACCACCATGTACCCACAGTCCACCCAATGCAATGAGGCAGTTATGAGTGATGCCCACCTGATGGCCACAACATAACTGAGATTTGACAGCTCTGTACATCAAATTCACCAAGTGTCTGTATTTTGGTTAGTCGTCCCCAAAGAGAAGAGTGCAAAGAGATGACATCTTCATTTTTTTCTAACTCATGCAGTGAGAGAGAGAATTTTATCCTGTGTAGGTTCTTCAAACATGCTTATCACTATGTCAGCTGAGCACTGTCCAGAAAGAGGAAGAAGAGGTATTGCAAAGAGATCCAAGGACAATTACTACCATCCTGCTCAGTGACTACTTAATTGCTGCTGCCAGGAACAGCAACTTGTTTGTCTCTCCTTTCTTTTACTGCCTTTCCTTACATTATTTTTCTACTGTCTGGCGAAGTTACTACTACCACCTTTTTTTATTGATTAAAACAGCGAAGAGACAAGATACTGACAAGAATATAGACATGGCTGCCTTCAATACTGCTTTGCTGAATGGCTGGGTTGTGAACATGGCAGTCAGTAGCATAATGTGAAGGGGGCAGGCACTGCTTGTACATGGGGCTTCTTTTTAATTTCACTATCATCATTTCCAGAATTTCCATGGCTCACTTTTAGTTGAAGAGATGTTTCTGCCACACTGAGCTGAAAGAGCTTTTAGCCACCATCACATGCCAGCCATTCTCTCCTTGTGTTCTGTAGCTGTTTCACATCAAGCACCCAGTGGTCTCTGCACTTGCTGCTATCTCCTCTTGAACCAAAAGCTTTTCCTGTTCTTCAGTTTGCAGATGTGGTCCAGACGAGGACCAGTGCCTATCTGAGCTGTGTACAGTAAAATAATCACTCCAGACACAGAAAAGCAACATCTCCCATGCACACATTAAGCTGGCAGCATTTAACTGGCACCTAGATAATAAGGACATCTACTTGACTGCAAAACATGGTCAGGACTCACAGCCATGAAATGGACTTGATAGCCTTCAAATTCTGTTTTACTGTGCTGGCTTACAGAGATGGCTTGGAGCCGATGTGGCAGCTCATTAACACTCAGTTAACACATCTCTATATAGCACAGCATTGACTTTTACATTTTCTTATTTTCAGGGGAGCAATGCATGTGGAATTAAAGGGAGGGGTAACAGCTTAAGACACACAAAATATTATGAACAAATCAGTTTTTAAAACATTGAAATAAAAAGGCTACAATGTACTGAAAGTACCATTTGTGAATATAGAGTCCAGGAGAAGCATTACTTTTACCTTGCCAAGTTTCCAATGCACATGATTTCTGAGAGTCCCAGCTTCAGGTACCAGAGACAGACATCTACAGAGGAGCAGTTCATTATCTGAGGAAGCACGCATCTGAATCAGCTTCTGTTTTCAACCTTATAGCAGCATCTGTTTTATTTAAAAAACCTGTAACTCACTTTTAACTTAGGCTACAAAACCAGGGAGAGTGCAACTCAGTTTCTTTGATGCTGTTGCCTTCAGCTCTGAAAGCCAGAATGATCTCTTCTTGCAAATAAAGCAGTAAAAGAGGAAGTGAAAATGTCAGACTGCTTTTGATTGCCAGAAAACTGACTGTTTCCCATAATAAAAGAGAGTAATCCCCATGTGAAATGGGGATCTTGTCTACTAGTTGTCTCAGCCCTCAGACAGCACAGTGAGAGCGTGCAAGAGATTAATAGGCAGATTATCTTCCAGCCCTCCCCACTGCAACATCTGTCTGTGTTAACGAGCGGCCTTGCACAGAATGTGCTGAAATCCCACTTAGGTTGCTCTCCATCGGCATGAATCACAGCCTAGCAGCCACCCAGAGTCTAACAAAGGATCGGCAAGCAACAACCTGCAAAGGGACCAACGCTAGCCAAGGAGGAAAAGGGCATGCTGAAGGTGGCCAGTAGATATACTGACAGCCTACACAGCTCCCCAGGGAAACCCCCCTCTCCCTGCCTCAATGACTTTTATCAGACAACCTCTCCCGGAGGGCTCAGCAGGAACAAAAGCTGCTTCTCTCTGCACAGGACTTTGGCAGGCAGCATTTCCACTCTTCCCCCCCTAGGCTGAGCCTGCCAGGAGAGAAGAGAACTTTTCTGACAGAAGGAGGTACCCCTCACGCTCCCCACCACCTGCGGGAGGTCACGAGTCTTTCAAAGGTCCCTTCCTTGCTGACCCGGTCACTCTGTGGACACCAGGGGCCTGAGTGTGCTGCATCACCCGATGCCCTGTAGAGCTACTAAACTAGTTTTAAGAGAGCTAGTGTGGTAGTAGGGGCAGTATGGCTGCATTACTGAAAAGCTCCACCTGCCCCAATTAGCCCCACTGGAAACCACTTTGGGTGTCTCCGTGTGGCCTTGCGTTGTGCCAAGTAAACAAATACATACGGCACATTTGCAAAGACGGCCTTTACAACCACGCCAGGAACGTTCGTGCACAGATTGGGTCATTAAGCAGATTTCAGCTGGATGGCCGTGCATGAAGTCAGGCGTTTTGCACATGGAGGATGGCAGGCGACAACCGAAGAAGCAGGTCCTGGGCTCTGACGGGGGCTCATCTCACAAGGAAGGAGCAGTCCTACCTGTGGAAGCTAAAAGGCACCGAGCTTCCTTTTGGAAATGTGATTGCCAATGGAGATGGAAAGCAGTGGAAGAAGTAGTGAGAGATTATGTATTTAGACAGAAATCTCTTTTTGGCTACAATGCCCAAGTGGAGTGCCTCCATGTAATGCAATGAATTCCTCTTTGGTGAGGGGGCAGATGGGACAACCCTGGTGCAACCTAGGGTTTTGCTCATATTTGCAAACGAAGCAACTATAGTGTAAAGAGGACCTTTAATGACCTCTGATCTTCTCTTTTCCTTTCTCCCCAGATAGCCCTAAAAACATTCAGCTGCAGTCATCTTTCTAGTTGATCAGTCAGTGCTGGGTCTCCTGAACATTTTCTTCCCAGGTATTTGATTCATCATAGTATCATTTTTTTTTTTCCCCAGACCTACCACTAATTCAGTGGGGTATATTCCATCCCTGAAAAGCAGTACAATCCTTCATATTTTTAATCAATAAATATTAAATGACACCTTATTTTCAGGTATCGCATCACTTATATATTCAAACACTGATTTCAAGTATTGATCCTGATGGAAGTTAAAAATTTGACATCTCCATATTCTACGTTCTCCTCTAATTCTCACCTACCTTATCTTCTGGACATCAGAGGCCCACAGTTTCCCGCAGGAATAAAAACCATTTTACTTCCCCCAACCATAGAAAAAGCAAAGTAATTTCACAGAACATTTTACATGAAAAATTCAGCTTTGCATCTCCTTTCACACTCCAGAACACCCCAGATCAGAAATACATAATATTTAGGGGCTCATAAGTTGGCCAAATTGACTCTTCATTACAGCAAAATAAAAAGTGCACCTTGCCACAGGAAGGATCTCCCCCATTTAATACTATGTCTCTGCTATGGATGCATGGATGCACTGAATTTCTTGCATAAACTGAACTTAAGCTGTTTGACATGGAAAAAGAGAAGTTTTATAGCCAGTGTAATTTTGAAAAATGGGTAAATTATCTTATATGAAACCTCATCATCCCTGTCTCCCTCCCACAAAAAATTATAATCAACTTAGGATATGTAGAACAGAAATTTGCAACCCCAATAGTTAAAGTTTGGTAAAAGGTCTGAAAAAAGAGTTACAGTGGGAAGTGTCAGGTGAGCTTAAGTGAAAGAGTTACTACCTGCTTCACCTGTAATGTCTTCATTATTGGGGCCTTGGTTATTATGGTGATAGCTGCCACTAAAACACCTGAGACTAATATCCCTACATTAATCTCTTTTGGTGATATTGGAAAAATGCCTGTAAGCTAGTAAGTACTCAGCACATGGGAGGATCAGATTTGATATAAACGAACTATTTTTTTCTGGGGCTTTGGCACTTAGCTACATACATAAGAAGCAGAAAATAGGACAAAACCAGCAAGTAATATGAAAGCATGTGATAGTGGTTTATTAAAAGACTTACAGCTGAAGAATATGAATGCCCCCTTTTTGTCTCTATATGTGATGTACCAGCCCCTCTCCCACAGCTCTTTGAAGGCAGAGAATCCAGAAGTAACAGCTGAATTCTCAAATCAAAAAGCCAATGAGCTGGAATATTCCCCTCGAAAGAGATGATGGTGGCTTTATTGAAATGACTCTCCAAGAAGTGGCTGGCTCCCAGAGTGTGGTGGGGGAGCCAGCCATCTCTTGGAACAGATTTGGCATAAATGAGGAATAATCCAAGGCAGTGTCCACGCCAAGCCTCTTGCCGTCAGCCGACAGTGCCGCTGGGATGTTTAGTCTCAGGACCCCTGACTTCAGGAGCACAGGCTTCCCCTCAGCCAGCAGCTTCAGTCGATCTCGTTCAGAATAAGGAATCAACAGTAGCACAACCAGGATTTTCAAGGAGGTACTTGGTGGGGCATAATGAAAGGGAACCTGAGCCTCAGGGAAGAGACTACAAGGCAGCATTGCCAACTAATGCTGCTAGAAACAAAGCTCTTGTGATAGCATCTCCTCTGCCGGGAATGAGCATGAATACCAGCCAAGCTTACATTCCAATAGACTGCAGGGGTATTTGAGCAAAAAAGCCATCAGATACCCTGAATGGAAGATCATCTTGCTCTTGCTGGTCTGCCTGATGTAGGTGAGCTGCTGTATTTACAGATGCCTTGGTTTACAGAAAAATGAAATAACTACAAGTAACTGCAAAAGCACCACTGCATTTACTCAGTATAAATAAACTTGTAACAAACGCATCTTGCACACAAACTGTTGGGGTTCTTTATCATGCAGTACTGGGGCTCAAGACCTTACAGAAGAAAAGAAAACAGAGCACTTAAAGAACCGTATGTTTGTTTCACAATACAGTATATATAACATAAACTTTGCATCCAAATTTAGCAATAAGTCTTTATTGCCTTCCATCGTGCAAATTGCCAAGTTGCACATCAACAATTGCTTTAGTTTCAGAGAAAGTTGCACATAAGAGGTGGAATTATTTGCAAATTAAGATGAAGTGTTGATGATCGTGTTCTCACCTTACGATAAAAGGGTATTTCACTGAGCTTCAGGATGCAGAGTAACAGCATGGTCCCTCCTGTGATCTCGCTCAGGGAAAGGTCAGCTAGCTAGAGAAATTATATTTACTTTTGGAGCATTCAGCTACATAAGCTACCAGCTGGGAAAAAAGTGTTGAGTGACTCAGAGGGAGATGCTTCTACACCCCCAACATGAATTGAAGTTATGAAGGGTTAACAATGAGAAATGGTGGAAGATGGTTCAATCAACTGATCTGTACCCACTGTTCCAAAAAGAAAGCCCAAATGTTCCCAAAGTAGGGAGGATTCTCCAAAGCATTTAAAGTCATTCTCTATTTCACAGATGAAAAGGTGCATACACATCCATGTTACCATGGAGAAAACTACATCTTTGCTCTCCCCTACTTGCGGATTTCAGGCTTTGAACTTTAGATTAATACAGGTCATTTTTTACCTTCACCTACCCTTCACCACAACACAGATGGTCCTGAAACTGAAAAGTAAAACCATTTACTAATGGAACCATAGGGTTAGATTCAAACCCCAAACATTACACTAAAACTCTCAAACCTTTGGCATATTTAAACCTAGCACTGCTTTTTGCATGGTAACTATATTTCTAACGCATTAGATCAAATTCTGAAGCCTGACCACTCAGGCCAGATTCTGATACCTTTCACAATGAGTAGTATTTTTTCCGTTGAAGAGCCCCAAACTAATAGAATTTGTACAAAGAGACATAGGAATGTGACACTTTCTAGCACTCAAAATCTGGATTCAAATTCATATTTTATGGGTTGGGTCTAGCCCACAATCCAACTCATTTGGCAACACTTTTTCTTCTAATTGAGATATATAGTTCAGCACGAATGAAATACTTCCACAGTTAAAGAAGACACTAAAAAGCCTTTTTCCAACAGTTAATTGAAATTAATTTTAAAGTAGTAAAAGTCTGATTATAGAATGATGTCATTTGCATGGACTAACTTCATTCTAACATTAGGCTAAGTCAAAGGAACAAAGCTAATGAAGGTGAGAAGAGCAGCAGTGTTTTCAGCTGAAATTAATACTTTCAGCACTGTATGTTAAAACAGGTAATAATCTCCTAATCTTTACTTTGATATGTGCTTTATTTCCATATACACATTAGTGGCAGGACATCAATTAATTAGTAAAATGAAAAGAAAGATCTCTAAGGCAATATTAATATTTAAAAATTCAAACACCATTGTTCCTTGTGCTGTTCTCTTTAATCTTAAGTTTTGCTCCTGGAAACTGAACCTAACTTCTCCAATGCATATATTGCTCAGGGGTCCCTGATGCTAATCTGGCTGCTGTTCTGTATGGATTTAAAAAAAGTGAGAACACTTCAAGTATAAAAGCAGTACAGAAAAGAGAGTATGCAAAAATGGTACTTTCTCATTCCTCACGCACCAAAGCAGCAGGGCAAGGCAGCTTCATGGCTGAAATGCACACTGTGATTCCCCAGCTGCTCCCAAGGACCACAAATCCATCCCTGCCCCATCACCCACGGAAGCCAGGGCTCACGCAGGGCTCGGGGAGGGCGGTGAGCTTCCGTATCTCTCCTCCACATGTAGTCAAGGCATTGCCAGGGTGCTCATTCAGAGCCAGAATTTAGCAGTCACCCTTGGATCCCATGGTTTAGATGTGGCCTGCATCTATCCGCTTTATAGACAAGAGAAGCTGCTCACCACCGCAACCCCAACCCACTTGAGAAAACTCTGATCTGAGAAAATGAGCTAACTTCTATCCCGAGCCCTGCTTTATCAATAACATTTTCTGTTAATAACATTGGAGCAGAAAAGATCTCATGGGTCATTGAATTTGAGGTCCTTTATCATAGAAACTACATCACAAAATCTCTTCCATAAAATTACCAATCATAGCCTAATAATAAGCTAAATTGTTTGCCACCACCACCACTCTTCCTGGACACTTTTCCAGAACCTCACTATGTGGATGACTGGGAACCTACTTCTATTTTCTAGCTTTAATTTATATACCCCTGGGGATTTTTACTATGAGCAATGATAAGCAAGCCAAAAAGAGCTTAGTTTAATTCTCGAAACCAGCATAAGCAAAGAAGGAAAGTCATTAGGAGAAGGTACCTCTTGGGAAGTAAGCAAGTTAGAATTCGAAGGTATAAGAGAAAATAAGCATCCGCTGTTCTCATATTCGCCACTGACAGGTCTTAATTGAATTTTCTGGACCTACATAAACTTTTATCTGGTTTGGTTTTACTACCAGGAATGTGGTCCTATTATTTAGAACTGGGGGAAGTTGTACCTCCAACTCTCCTCTCAGCACCTAGCCAAGAACATGCACTTCAGATTTATGGATACCAAAGAACTGAATTATGTTTATGAGGACCATTACAGAAACTTTTAGATATAATCCAGCCTAGAAAATGTTCTGATTTAAAATGTTTATTATTTATTTACAATAGAAAGGGGCACATGCTTTCACAGATGAAAACTGCCATTTTCTAGCCAATTCTAGTTGCAAACAGGAAAGGATGTAAAATCTTGATTTTAAGTTTAATTTCTGAGTTTACAAGTGACTCAGCCTGCGTTCTCACACCAGTCCCTTAACCTCTTTCTGTCTCCATTTCCTCATCTTTAAAATATGGGTAATAATACTTCTGTATCCCTTGAGTGTTTCTTAAGCTTAATTAATTCAATGCTTTACAAAGTGCTTTCTGATCCAGAGATGGGAGTGCTCCACATACCCAAAGTATTCTATTTTAGACCATTTGTAAATAAATAAAACTGTACTTTCTAGATCTTATTTTTAATACAGAATAGGAATGACCTGGCCTCAAGTGATCTTCTCTCATGGAAAAGGCATTGGAAGCCAGGTCTGCAGCCAGCGTTTTCTCCCAGGTCAGTAGTCCTCCCTTGCCTGGGGAATGTGGGAATGTGGCTGCAGGCCAGGCCTCTTGTGCACAGAGGGAGGGAATTGGAGCACCAGGCCTCTGGCCAGCACTTGCCAACCAAAGCTGCACTTTTCTCATAGAAAGCTAGTGGGAAAATGCATGTGCGCGCCAATGGGTCTTGCTCAACTGAGAGCTCTGCAGCTGTCCTGCTAGGAAACGAACGTGACACAAGGGCAGCGAACTGTACAAGAGTTTAGGGGCCCCCTGTACCTTGAAGGAAGGGGAAGCAGAGGTCAAAAACTCTGGCCAGTCTTGTACTTCATTAGGACTACAGCTCCGCAAATCAGATTGCTTAAGGTAGAACACAATTTTTAGAGCTGCCGCTCCACTGCAAGGCCGAAGATGGGAAACCGAAGACGGGACCAAAGTTTTTCAACTAGGGTTAAAGTGTTTGTATGTATTCAGCTCCAAATGTGTGTGGAGTAGGGAAGGAACAAGAATTATTGCCCTATTACTTCTTAGTCAGGAAGGGCCCATTACTCTCTAAACTGAAAGTAACCAGGGCAACTATGATGCTTTTCCTGCAATACATCTGTTGAAGTTGGTTTTGCTCCTACACATTATGGTGAAAATTAATCAGAAGGCGGCCTCTGGCTAGCTGTGATGTTTCTTTAAAATGAAAGAATGGTTTGTCATGGAAAAAGTGTGGTCAAGCACTTAAGCAGCAAGTTCAGATTCAGGAAGCCCAGGGTCCATTCCTTATCCTACCAGAAGCGTGAGAGTGGTACTTGTATTTTCTGCAGAACTCCTCGTTAGGAATGCAAAGTGCCTTACGCTATTTTAAGTCACTGTATCTCTGTGTCTCAGTTCCCCATGTGTAAAATGGGAGACAATAGCAAAGAAGTCTCACAGGGACTGAGAGATGCTCAGATGCTAAAGAAAGAGAGGCCATATGTGTTCCTAAAATAAGTAACAGCATGGATAAGGCTATTTTGGGACAATAGAGCTGTGCTAGCTTTGCATGCAACTGCCTCCACCACAGCAGAAATGAAATCTATAGGAGTCTAAAAAAAAAGTATACACATACACACACTTCTGTATGTTATGTTTCTAAGGTAAATGATTTTGGTTTTTAGACTGCTCAGGTGATAGCATGCAGAAATTCTGGCAGCTACTGAACTCCACTTTTAATTGGCATAGATAATGCTGTAAGCTAGTGTAAGGTAGCTCAAGAGTTATGGCATTACCAGTCAGCAGTTTTAAGAGTGATGTCCAGGGAAGGGGATGGTTTGGTGACTGCCTGGGGTGCCTGCTGTACCCTGGCTGCCCACACAGGCAGGGAGAGTGAGGTGAACACCAGTGCCATGTGCAGGACCAGAGTGGTGCGGTGAAGAAGCAGTGATGGTGGTCATGCTGCCTCATTTCAGTAAGTTCCTGGCTGAGGCTTTCAATATCGTACTTAATCACCTGATGTGCCTAGTGGTGGCTTATGCCCTCCTGCAGGTCTAACTTTTTATACCTATCTCTGAATGATAAAAGATAAAAGCTTTCAAATATATAGCTATAAAATAAAGAGCATGTGGGGCACATATATAGCTTATGGCTGGTTGCCATAATTAAGGTCTGCACAAACTTGCTTTTCCTTGTCAGGTACAGCCATGCCCCAGACTGTGCCATAATCCAAGTAGCAGGGAGAAAAGAGGCCACCAGACGGGATCACATGAACTTGTAAACAGATTTTCAGCAACTGGAGATGCGAGCAGGCCACAAGGGTCGCTGGTCTGGCACCCAGGTACCTTATCACCCAGGTATTTATTTAGATATAGACCTAGCAATTTGGCTTGTGCTCAACATAAAGATTCAAGTCTGATTTGATCAAATATCGCAGAGTTTCACCTTATAAACTGGTCTTTTATATATGTGTATTAACACATATACCCATATGATACATTTCTCATTGTTGTTTAAATTAGAATGTCACAGTGATATTCAGTGCCTTTTAAATCCATGAACAGATGTAAAAACTAGAGGATTGTGAAAAATTAATGTTGAAAATTAGCCATGTTTCCCCAAATCTCAAAAATACTCACACTTGTGTTAAACTGCTTTACATATTCTAATTTATTTGCTCTTATTTATGGGTAGTTCCCAGGCTTCTTTGCCAGCAAATAAAGTCTGTAGGCATGTGTACATGCAAGATAAATTATTAGACCAAATTGCTACAATCATCATAATTTTCAGTCAGGGTTCAGCTCCGAAAGGTGCTGAGCACCATAGCCAAATGCACTTGAAGTCAAGAGAATGAATATGCTCACAGAGATCAGCGTAACATACATTAAAGATAGAGATAATTGGAACGACTTGCTATATTGGGCATAATTATAAGGTTTTGGTAGGAGAAGGGGCTGCAGGGATGACCTGTGTAGGAGGAGACAAGGGGCTGCCCTGTGCTGGTCACAGCTGTTTCCAGCTGGTTCTGCAACAGACAACACTGACCCACTTGTGCACCAAGACTGAACCAGGGAGAGGAGCATATGGTGCCTCTGCAAAAACATATTTAAGAAAGGCGGTAACCACTAAACAAGAAGAGATGCCAGAGAAGGAGGGATGCCACAGCGGGCATTGAACAAGGAGATGTTTCCAAGCAGGGGCAAGAGAGACACCAGAGCAGGGGAGATGCTGGAGAAAAAGGAGGGAGAAGATGACCCTGATCCAGGGCAAAGCAGGGGCAGAGCAAGAGGAGAGGCTCGAGCAGGGGTGAGGATTCTCCAGAGCAGGCACACCTCTGAGGGGACCGTGGCCCATGGAGGAACCTCATCAGAGCATCTGAGTAAGAAACAAGGAGCAGTGGAAAGAAACACCACACACTGACCACCTTCTCCTGTGATGCCCACTGTCTCATCAAACGGATGAAGCATGACCTGCAGTGAGGGGACTGGGGATGGGGAAGGGGAGGAGAGGTTTTGCAGAGGGAAATGGTATTTTCCCTACGTGTTTGTCTTCTTTATTTCTCAATACTGGAATCAAGAATTAAAAATTTACATTAATTGCAATAAACTAAATTCTGTGAAATTCCCCGACTCAAGACTGCTTTTTTGTCTTGTGACAGTTGGATAACAAAAGAATCAACTGAAACCTTTATTCCAAATATGAAGTAACTACCTACAGTTTAGCAAAAATGAGAACCTTTCCCCTCTGCTCTCTTTCTTCATGTTTTAACCATACTTACCCCAGATCCAAACAGGCCTGCATTTTATGAATTGGACAATGCCCAATAACTATGGGAATTAAAAGATAATAATGTGCTAAAACACTGACTGCCAGAGCTAGACAGACACAAGGGACAAGAAGAAATGTTTTTTCCTGACTATCCAGCTGCTTTGAATTCAGCTGAAACACAGTCTCTCTCTGAGAAACTAAGCAAAAATGGCTTGCACTGTGCAAAGCTGACCCGCCTGCTCACTCGGGAGGGACTCGGCCAACCCAGGACACGGAAGAAGTGACATGAGCTTTCTGAGGAGGGGGCCAGATTGCTCCCCATGCCAAGATATGTTGAGCCCAGGAGAAGAGATGGGATGCTAGGGAGCCCGAGCTGATTCTCGGACGATGCTGGCCCTCACCCAGGTTCTCTCATCACGGGGTGCTTGAACTTGCGAGAACTGGACAGAGTCCCTGCAGGGCTGGAGCCAGATAAGTGCCAAAGGAGTGGAGTTTCTCCCCCTCTCTAGCTTCATTTCCCTTGGCATGTTGAGAATTCCCCATTGCCAGACTGACCAGCCCAAAAGCGATGAGGAGTTTGAGAATGAGCCCTGATTGTTGTTTAGCACTCACAACAGCTAGATAGACCTTAGAGTTTCCCACTTTTTCCATCCTAAATGCAAGAGTACTGAAAATGCTAAAGTTAAGGTAAACTCATATTTTAACCACAGGCCCTGCAATTCTTCCCCACATACCCCATTTCTACCAAACAGATTCAAAGGTAAGCATTTTGTGGACAGAAGCTGGAAAGGGCCAGGAATTTTAAGAAAGCTCCTATGGATGACTTACGGGCAAACCATTGCTAATTCACAAAGGGTGTCCAATTTTTAAGTATGATTGCCTTTTCAGTCACTCCACACAGCTCCAGATAGAACAAGGGCCGGGATTAGCACTTTAGGGGATGTATAATCAATAATCAGCAAGACTGAGGTATGCAGACACTATTTATCTCAATGAAACTCTTTTTACATTATGATGACCTGAATTTAATTACATCAGCTTCATCCATCAGCTGACATACAGTCTCTCCAGTTAGACTGTCTCTCAGAGCATTGAACTTGCAGCATAACCAAGAAGACATCAACCCTTAAATCATCTTCTCTAAAGCATGGAAACACACAAGTTCTTTTAGGTAAAGAAATGATTTTTTTCTTTAGCAGGGCCTCTTTGTTAGGCATGTTCAGTCTAGTATACCCATGTCCCGTAAAACTTTACTGGCTTATTTGTTTTGTGTAAAGTAGCACAACACAGCTGCTCTTTATGGACTGAAACTTTTACCTGGCACTGAAACGATCCTTGGCTTCATTTTATAAAGCTGTGGAAAACCTCAACCTGTGATTATTTTGTTAGCTTTAAAAAATGACTTTTGTTTTCACATGCCTTTAGTACTCTCTAATTGTGCTAGGGAGTTAGCTGCATAATTTCCCTGTGTTGATTTGGAAACTATTCTTTCTGCCATAAGATCCATGTGTGTGTTTGTAGCATGGAAAGTTCCAGTTTGTGATTCAAAAGCTGCCATTCAATTAGGTATGGACATTTCAACTTCAGTCTGGCAAAAACACTACAGTGATTTCCCAACATCACAGATGCTTTATCTGCACACAAACCCTCCAGATGCTCATGCTGTCACATACGTACCGTTGAAGGCTGTCCAACAATGCTCCAAGATCCTAAAAGCATTTACAAAACCAAGCTCAACTGCACTCACCAACAGAGAAATCACACTGAAATATGATGAGAGTGAGGACATTGCAATGAAAGCAATGACCAGAATGGGCAGGCACCAGCAGGAGCTGAGCACCTCTGGACAATTAGCTCAGGGTGGAAAGGGACCTCCAAAAGTCCCAGTTGTTTTGCTCTTCATTTTGACAACCAGTCCATCATTTGTTTTTAAAGACAGGCAAGAACAAGTTCAAAGTATTTAGGGCCTGACTCAGAGCCCCCCTGTAATCAGAAAGAAAATGCCATTGCTGTAGGGGTTGGTGGTGTAGGTCTGTGATGTGTCTTTGAGAAAACATCAATTAAAGGATTATAAAACACAAGAAATTGCCAAATTTCATGTGGAAAACTGTTTTCTAAAGCTTTATTTTTCATATTAGTTTTAATTTTTCTTGTAGCCCTTTCTATTTGTTTGAAAGTTTGCTGCTTGTATCCATGACCTAGACCTTACAGAATGGAGCATCATTACACTCAGCTGCAAGGAACATTCATCACAGACAAGCCCCCAGCCTTGCCCAAATCCAACTCTATGTTTCTCAGGCTCCTCAGAGAAAGACCACAGCCTCACCATCATAAGTAAAGAGGAAAAAAGTGCTTGCCATCATGATGACAGTTCAGAGCAAGATATGAGGAAGAAAAAAATAATTGTTGCCTGAATCCATCCACAGGGAACAGGCAGTTTCTGCTGGGGCTTCTCTGCAAGGGAAGTCACCACCACCACGGGGGTTTCCCCTGCAGCAAGAGAAATAACCCCCAAACTCTCCCCATTGAGAATGCACTTCTGTTAAAGTCATCCCCCAGCAGAGGAATGGAGCAGCCCATTGCCCCACTCAATACCAGCTAGAGGGAGAAGAATTTTCACTCATTATTTTCTAAGGTCTGTTTCTGTCAGGGGAAAGGGCTCTGGAGCATTTTCCAGGCCATCAGTAAAGGAGGGTGGGGTTTGCTCTGAACAGCAAGTGATGAGCAATCAAAATCAGTCAAATCGCAGAAGAGCAGTGTTTGGAGGAGTTTGGGGAATTATGAGGGGTTTGTCTCAAAATTCCTTTCAATGCAATGTGTTGAAAGACAAATAATATCTGATGGAAACACCAGTTCAGCAAAGCATTAAGCGGGTACTTAATGTAAAGTTAAATAAAAAAATAAAAATTAACTGAAGGCAAGTATAATCCACAAACTTCCCATGAGTCTTTTGAGCCACTTCTTTGCATGGATTTATTGCTTACTTGACCGAAGAAACCACCATACCCAATCTATTCCCATTTTTCTCTTCTAAGAATCTAGACCAAAAATCCTTTTTTTTCCTTCCCCAGAAAATTACTTTAGTAAAAAAAGAAATATTCCCCACCCTCCTACTTATGGAGAAGATGTTGTGGGTTATACCACGGACTTCAACAGATGCTCATAATTACACAAGTGTTTTCCTGAATCAGAGTTTGGAAGAGAAAACGGTATACAGCAGTAGAATGGTAATTATAACCTACTGAAGTCACTGGAGAAGGCCTGGCACTACCATGGTTGAATTTGGTGGGGCATGCCTGTATGTCAAGGGTTTGTTTTAAAAGCACAAGATTACATAATGTCAAAAGGACAGAATTAGTATACTTAGAGATATTCTCATCTCAGAACACTGTGCACAGGTTCTGCAGTAATGAGTTTGATAAAATCTCTCAGGTTCATCTGTGCCATCCTGTATGCTTTAGAGGTACAGGGAAAAATGTCTTCCAAAGCAAGAGTAATAAATTTTGGATCTGAAAAATATTTAGCTCCCAGGACAGTAGTAGTTAGGCATGCAGATAAGAAGTAGAACTGAGAAGCATGTTAATCTGACCAACTTCATGTTAGCCCAAGGGTGGGAAACCTTTTCCTTGTTGACGGTCAAAGAGACCTATCTAGCCCCATTACCACTCACCTTATCTAAAAATGAAAAGAATCCCATAACATGAAATTAAGTCACAGGTCACGGCCAGCCAACAGCCAGTATTTCCCCTCCTTGAGCTAGAAGAAGCTTTGTGGAGCATGAACCTTATCTTCTTGTCTGTAACTGTAAAGCCTAATGCACATATATATCACACTGTAAAAACTGCAATTTCCATAGTGGAACACTATAGGTTCTGAAATGGCCCACACTTTTATAAGTACTGTTCTGTTCATAGCCTTGTTTATGGAATGTAATGTGTAAGGACTTTCTGCAGACTTAGAAAAAAAATGAAAAAGCATGACCATAAGATTTAATTACCATACAGATTTCAGAATGAGGCAAGAATTTTTCCAGTCTTGCTGATGTAATTCCTTTATTTGCCTGATTTACAAAATAAGAAAAATAATGCTCACTCTTCCTTTCTACTTCACTAGGCTGCTATGAAGACCATATATACAGTACACTGAATATGCAAAATAGTATTTAACTGTGATATTTGATCTTGCATTCAGTAATCAGAAAAACATGTTCCTTTAAATTCCATCTAGTTTTACTGGAAAATTATTTGCTTCAGAAAATTTGTTTCTGGCACTTTCAAAAACTGTATTGTGTGATAACTTTGTTTTATTCTCATCATTTATTGGCTTGTTAAGCCATTTCATTTAGTGTTAATGATGCAAACCGTCTTGTTTAACGCTTTGATGCTGCCCCACATATTATTGCTTTGGTCTGCAGAATAGGGCACTTTTAATACCTCTCTTTTAAAAAATATTATCATTATTTAATTTTTATTACATAAGTTTTACAAAAATGCCATCTCAGAACAAGTAATTTATAGATTAACTAACACCACAACAGCTTTTAAAAATCACTGCAGTATTCCAGAGCATTGGCCTAAGACATCATAGGAAGAATTTTATGAGCTCTTGTGTTTGGGACAAGTACTGTGATTTATCCACACTACAATGTGCCTTTTTAACAGCCAAATGCAGTACAGTGCAACACAGTGTCACTGCAGCATCACTACGCTGGAATGCCGTGTTTATTGACACAAGAGTGTTCTATGCAGAAGTTTTCCGATGAAAGAGACAGCATAGCTTTGGGGGCAACCTTTACTTGAACAATGTTCCTTGTTCAATGTCAAGAGAAAGCAACTTTTTTGATTCTTGAGAGACTATTGACAGTAAAAACACAGACCAGAGCAAGCAGCAGCGGCAAGCTGAGCTGCTTCAGGGATATACTGCAAAGCTTTTATGATTACCACAACCTGCTGCTGGGGCATCAGCAGGACTACACTGAGATCTCAGCAACAGAATCGCCAGAGAATACAGCCCTCTATTTGTTACTAGAGGTAAGACCAAGCCCTTGCAACCTTATATGGGAGAAGGTTGAAAATCCAGAATTCTTGCATGGTGGCATAAAAACATAGCAGAGGTACTTTGCTTTACTCTATGTACTCAGGCTGCAGTCCCCCAGCCACCCTTCACACCACCACCACTACCTATAGGTTAACTTCAGCTAGAAATTTCTTGTTACTTGAGTAGTTCTTCAACTTCAGCAGGTAATTATAAAACCTCTTTGGCACCAAAGTTGCTGTGATGTGCTTCAGACCTGTTGTTCTGACCTCACTTATTCCTTTCAGGCAGGTGTCTATGGCATCATGGACTCAGCCCTGGCTTAACATTGCTGCTGACATTTCTACCCTGTTCCTAATGGAGGTGGCAGTTCTTTGGTCTTCATTTATGTTTTGAATGGTTTATAAGGAGGTAAATATTTTAAATGTGCTCCAAGAACAGACAGTATAGGGATTCAAGAAAAAAAAGACACCGAATTCTGCAAATGTACAACAGATATTCTCTGTTACATGATTAGTATACGTAAAAACAGTATACAGTGCCTGTGTAGTGGGGTCCCCGAAAAAGTAACTTTCTATCAGCAAGGTACTTGTTTTTATAGGTCTTACTGCGGGGTTTTTTTTTTTAGAAATAAAATAAGCAAAATTTAATCAGGGGAGTCAGTCTAAAGCATCTTTTAGCCACCCCTAAAGTAGGTTGTATTTTTTTTGGTGGGGTTTTTTGTTTGTTTGTTTGTTTTAAATCCCTTTCCCCACTATTCCAGGTTACAACTTTTTCTTTTCCATTCCAATAGTTCCAGTAACCAAACTGTTTACTTCAAGGATCTATTTCTTCCTGCATGATTCTCAGCTTCTGTTGTGCCATTATATGAAAGACATTTTTGTTTGACATTTCATAGAGGCTTAGGAGTAATACACTTCATGCATCACCTTTGTATTTCATTTCAAGCCACTGAAAGGTAAACTTCATTCAACCCCGTTGAGGTTATCTTATCCCAAGTCCACACTGGCTAGGTGAGCTCTTTCACACAACTGCTCAGGCAAAGCCCTGCATTTTCCATTGCTAAGGCCACTTCCTCACCCACAGCTCGGAGCCCTTTTGACCAGTTTCTCTCTTCCACTTTATGAATAGATTTTTTTTTTTTTTTTTTTTTTTAAACACAGGGGACCCCCACAGTGGTTATTTTAAATCTGATAGCACCTCTCCAATAACCCAATGACAGACAGAAAACCATGAGATGGAAATCAGCTAAACAAGTCTATAATCAGTTTGGGAGACCACTAGGGAAAGTACCCAAAGCACGCACCAAAACTTACTTGCAGAAATTGTTAAATGAGAAGATACTGCAAGCTTGAAAAGCCCTTCTGTAACTTGCAGTTGAAATGCTGAATCCTTCTTTACCCTCCCAAAGGTGTATGTAGCTACACTGTGGTTTCACATTCCATGAGGTAAAATGCAATGAGAAAAGGGTCATTTTCTTATATGGTATCTTACCAAAACCATTTTCATTATCTCCCTTAAGTTCACTGTTTGGCCTTACAGATGTTAACTATTATACTGCCATCCCTTCAGCTCTCAAGCATGCCATCTCCTCCCACAACAAGTATCAGTAACAAATGAGACCCACGAAGCAGTGCAACTGTGTATAAGTAGAACTGGCCTGATTTTCCCAAACATTAAGTCACTATTAAAGAGAGTGTGATTAACAGGAGAACAGTCAGCATGTTTGTATTTAGGTATCTCATTTGGAAGCCTGATTTGAGGAGCACAGAAAAGAAAAAGTCTGTCTTAAAGCCATGGGTACATAGTCACTTAATTCAGATATGAACTTGTGCTGGGGCTAAGACAGTCCCACTTCCAGCCAGTGGCCCCTGCCTCACTACTTGCAGCAATATTGATGTTTGTACGGTCACACCATGACCGAGCTTACAGAGCTGATCTCACTGAGGAGTGACCCACCCCAGAGGACAAAAAGCTCACTCGACTTGAGCTTTAGCACAAGGGAGACAGCACAAACAAGGGGAGGGAACTGGAAATTTTTCTGGCAACAGCAGTGACTGGATTAAAATGACTGTTTAATCATGGCCCCTGACCTTAGACATAAGGCCAAGAGGTGCAAAGCAGCCTGCGCTAATCAAATGCTATCAGGGCACCGAAACAGGGAGGACCCCACTTCCCCTGCTCTCATCCATGCACTCCTACCTCTTCCCTTGCCCTATCTTTC
>NW_010972753.1:8917109-8925105 GCF_000737465.1 Haliaeetus leucocephalus
CTTTCATACTCATCTTGCCTCTCAGCAAGCCAGTTCAGCTTCCCGAAGTTTAAGAAACCCAGCTCCACGTAAGAGCTGGGTCAGAATAACCACACAGTAAACTGAGAGGAGACCCACAGCCAACACGATACAGAACGGGGGATAACCAAACTTGGGGGAGAACAGATCCAACATCACCCCTTTCAAAAGCAAGAAACTATAAGCTTAGCTCAGCAATCTTCACACTAATGGTTGCAATGATTACCTTCAAAATATAGAACATACCTAAAGCACCTGGACTCTTCAACAGAAGCTTCTGTTGAGGATGGAGATAACATAAAAGCTTAATGACAACAAATTATATTTTAAGTCTTAACTACTCCATTGTTAACCATTTTAGTAGAAATAGCAAGCTAAGGTGTTTATTTGCTGGCAGTGACTTCTCCTCTGGGTGAACTTCAACTAAATCTCTTCAAACATAGGGGGAAAAATGTCAAATTTAACTCACTCTCTCTCACCACATCCTAAATCTTCTCAAACTGGAAGAAAAGGTGCATTTCCAGAAAGGCTGAGTAGTCACAACAGGATATTAGGTTTGTGGGGCTGCAAAACACAAGAGGTCAGAGCAGAGAGGCCTCATTAACCAAAAGTATAAAAGGCCATGTTTTCCCTTCTCAGTTGGAGAACTGGTAAAGGCAGATTTCAGAAGCCAACTCTTAAACCTGCCAGCTATGGACAAAGTGTAAATTAGCTTTACCCTTAACCAAAATGGAGCCAAAGCATCCTGCCCTGCTATCGCAGCTGTTTATGAGTACGCAAGCAGGTAGTTACTGCTGAGTAGCTGACCTGCTGGAGAGTCACTCCCCAACTTATTGTGTGACAAGTGGCTGACATGCCTACATCTACAAGCTCAGGTTGGGTTTTCATGTTAATATTAGCCAGTTGTGCCAGAGAAGTGATAATGCTCTTGGTATCTGGTGTATATCCTGCATTTAGGACAGGATGGAGAAATGCCATTTCACAGTACCTAAACCAGTCACCCAGCACCCCAATGTCTCCTCTCTAGCTGGTCAGCCTCTAGTGTTCCTTGGAAATTGAGGGAAATTGTAGAAAGAAAACCGAATATTAAAGTTGCAGAGGTAGGAGACCAGGTAGAGAAAGAACTGGAGTAGGACAGAGTCTTTTGGGGAGAGGAGGATTAGCAGTGTTTCCCGATTGCATATGACCAAGGCCGTTCTCCTGCTTTACGGCTTTTCCTCTCCAGAGCTCAGAGCCACAATTGAAAGGATGTAGTAAGGATTTAAGGCCTTTCTAGAAGGCACTCAGAAACTCTAAGAATGGCTTTATGTCAAATAAAAACACAGTCTAACTTATTCTTTTAGTTTTTGGATGACTAAGGTACCAGCTTCGGTCTTTAACAAGAATTAGGAACAGAGATGCTTTAAGTGTTGTCAGCTAAAATGTGCTAAGCTCCCCATAGTGCAGCTTATGAGATTTTGCAGATTGTCTGCAAAATTTAGCCTGGCACTACTGAAGGCAAGTTCCTCCTAATAAGATAGTAAATTGTTGTGAATGACCTTCTTACCTCTTATGAAACCACGTAAGCTGAAACAAAAATAACTTAAATTCTCCACTGATCTGGAAGGAACAGTGAATGCTGATTTCACCCCAGTTCCCACCAAATGTTTGCGTTTCCTTGTTCTGACTCAGTTTCTGTCATCCACTTCAGTGATGCTCTTAGCCACTGTTTACTAGAAAGGCTGGGTAGTGGGACAGAATAGGAACCTATGGAGGGGACACCAAACGAAGTGCTCCCGAGAGGCTGCCTTTCATTTAACTTTCGGTTTGAGCATCAGAAAGTACAAACCTACAAACCCAGCGAGGCTGCAGCCGTATTTTCGACCACCAGATGGTGCCAAACGTGCCCACGACCTAGAGATGCTCATTCAAAATGTCTCCCACTGGCCACTGGCAAATCTTTACGTGAAGTCCTTACTACTAAAATTATTAAGAAACGTGGAATGAAAACGTAATGAACAAATCGACTACAATTCATATGCATCACACACACATACATATATATCGTAATTCCTCTCTGCAATTTCAGTAAAAGACTGGGTTTCTTTCTCCCAGGCTTCCTGCCTCGTTAGTGCTACAACCTCTTATAGAGGACCTGTGTACTTTTCATTATATCAAATATCCTTAAAACCATACTCTACCCCTACCTTCAATGCCATTAAAATAGCACATTAAAAATATGTTTTGATTAAGTTGGCTTAATTAAAAGATATTGATTAATGTGACTTTGAAACCACTGAAATTAAGTGGATTACAGATGACCATCTTCCTCAGTCAGAACTGTGACATCAAAATTATATTCTTATCGGACTGCAGTGCTGTGTACAGGAACAAAGTGTTTGTAAAATAAGTTCTTAAAAATCAGCTATGATCACTGAAGGCAGAGAGATCCCTCAGGGGCTGACAGGGCAGCATAGGCTGAAGTGCAGGCAAGAGAGGCAAGGTCCTTGTCCTTCCATTGGTCTGCTGTAGGAGCTCAGGCAAGACAGCCACCTCAACAATACTCTCTTCCAGCCGTTACCGCTACTCAGACTGCAAACTCTGCATGATGGGGACTGCCTTCAACAAAACACGTGCATGGTGGCACTCTTACCTCCAGTGAACCCATAGGTGCTGTCATAAACAAGTCATAAACAAGGCCATGGAGAAAACTGTTAGAAAATGTCAAGAGTCTATAGGAGCTGCATCACAAGATCACAATTTGACATTATGATATTTGTACTGATACACAAAAAAGATGTACAGTTCTCTTTATATGATATGCATATAGAACCTAGCAAAAAAACCCCCTAAATGGGCTTCTCATGTTTATTTGGAGGCTTTAACTGTAGCTCAGTCACACAGTTGAGAAAGCTAGCTATCCTCTTTAAGACCACAAAGTAAGCTATTGAGTGACAGAAGTAAAAGAGAAAGGCACTTTTCCTTCCTTTCACAAAGAAGTTCAGAAGACATCTCCACCTTTTAGAGAGGGCAGCACTTACATTTTGCTTATGATTTGAGTCTTCATGAAATTAGCTCTGATGCAGCCCAAGGTTTAGCTCAGTAACAACATGGGGGGGGTTTGTTTATTTTTAATTGTTTTCAGGGTTTTTTTTGAGCCCCTTAGAAATTGAGCTGCCTTTGATTTATTTAGCCTTGGTGTCCACATTTCCAGGAACAACAACTGTTTCTGCTTACATAGATGGAGTCTGCAAATGAGGACAAGGGAGCTGAGACCACAAAGCAATTCAGTGGCAAGAACTAACAACTTTTCATGTGAGACCTGTCTGTCATCTGCAACCAGTATAAATCACCAAGCCAGGTACAATCGTCTCGTCTCTCACCTCCCAGTCTCGCAGTAGCCCCAGCCCCAAAACTAACTGCCCAACAGACAGTCTTTCAAACTTGTCCCATTCCCCCACTACACCAGGACAGGGGGTGTCCAACTAACTGTGCTGTGTTAAGCACATGTTCCATTAGCATGTCAAGGTCAGAAAGCATCACAGAAAACAGTGTTTTATCTTCTCAATTTTATTGTAAAACTTACACTTAGCTTCTGCGCACAAATTTTCTGTGAGGCTATAAAGCCTCGTACCAAAGGGGTATTGCTCACTCTATGTGCTTCTGGACCTGGTAACTCCAAACTCTACCTGGCACTGGCAATTCATTCTTTCCTGTAGGATACGACTGGCCTGGTGTTTGCAGCAGCTAGGCAAATATTCTCCAGTTGAAGCACCATTTTGGAAATAAGGGTTGAGACAATTACTTCTGCTAGCAACTACGCTAGATTTAGTAGTGATACGATGAAACCAAACGATAACACAGTAGTCCAGTACAGACAAATGGCTGCCTCTTTGACTTAGCCTCTTCCTCATATTCCCTCTTCTACAATCATTTCGTCCACAACGCTGTTAGTACAGACAGGGCTCTAGGCAAAGGCAACATCCAAACACCACATGAGCAATTCCTGCCGAAGACATTTTTGCACAGCACACTACTAAAAGAGCCAGTGAATACTGGTATTTTGCCTACAGCTGGCACTTTGATTTTGTGACTGCTACTAGCAGTATATGGCATTATAAAAATTATTTCTGACCTAATGTGCATGTTGTCTCATTTTTTTACTTGCCCTGAGCAGAAGCTCAGAATGAAATCAGTTTAATAGAATAATTTTACTGTGTGTAGATTTTGTCACAAGTATTGCTTACAGGATTACAAAACTCACTCTCTTCAAAGCACAGCTGGGATCTAAATTAAGCCTAGAGAAAATAGCTAGAACTCTGCCAGCCTGTAAAGTGATGGTATTATTCCCTTATACTGGGCTTCACTGACATACAGATATACCCAGTAGGCACTGAAAACCAGTGTACAGTTAGTGAGACTTGACTATTTCATAATAAAATTTATTGCTTCTATTTATTATTTTCCCAAAGAAGAAACCAAGACGAGAACAGGAAAACACAAGATAGAAGAGAGAATTCTTCACAAACCATGTTTCTATTGTGATTTCAAGATGAAAAACAATTCAAGCAGCAGAGAAGGAATATAAGAATATCCAAATACAGAACTCCAATTTCTCTTCTATTTCTAGAATTAAATTGTAGTATTGCCAGCACCAAGAGTTCAGAAAAAAAGGGGAATGTGAACCCTAAAGTCTCAAAAATACAATTTCTTCTACAAGTATGAAAAAATAAGATGACACTCTTTGTTTGTAGCATGACTTCCAGAGTGAACACTTTATGGAAAACAGTGTCAAGATAATCATAAAATTTGAAATGATTGCTAACAGGCATAGATATGAAACACAGAGAGAGTAACAGATATAAGAGAAACAACTTCTTTAAAACAGCCTTATTGACCCTGCCCCCTTCTTTTACCCATCATATTTGTAAGAAATCCTTGATTTAGATGAAGGGAGAAGCTTCTTCCCTCACATGTTCCTTTCCCTGTTCTGCCCTTTCTGCTACACTCCCATCTAAAACACCATCCCACCCATCTAATGCCCTCTAGTAGTTTCACAAACTTACTGCTTTGAGACACCCTTCTTGCCTTATTTCTACACACATTTTGGGTGTAGACCCAATCTGAAGTGGGGGAGGGTAAGGGGGACAATGCTGCTCTACAGCTGCTACTGTGACAAGGCAACCCAGTGGATACCCATATTTGATGTCGCATGATCACTTACTTCAGACTACAAGCATCTTGGTGCAGGAACCGTATTTTCCCAGACAGTGTAATTTCACAAAGTTTTACCTAAAATATACACAGTAAATAGCACACTGCACTTGCAAAGTCTAGCGCCCAAGAGCCAGTATATGCCAAAAATAAGGTAACCCACACAACCTTAATCCAGAACCCATGGGCATACGCGTTGTGGTATCATTGTCAGCCTACAAGATAGGATACGATTTTTTTAATATCGTCCTGCCTTGCTCAGTGCACAACAGGCTGGGCTCATTGAAAAAGCAATCATTCAGTACCTTTGTTACTCAGTGATCCAGGCCTTGTCTCCTGTATGATCTTCTAATCCTGTTCTGAAGGCAGAAAAGCCTATAAGGAAACAACTGTTTTGATCATATATTGCTACAGTATCCAGGTAATCTCACAACCATTTGTTTGCATTTATTTTAAAAAAGCTATTAGGCAGTGCTAGTTTTGAGATGCACAGTACAGAGTAAAGAATAAGTGAGTATTAATCTGAAGCGCTCATAACTTGCCTGGGTGATGAATTTGAGAGTACTCTACACATTTGGCATGGTTTTCATATTCAAGGTATAGTTTCCACCTGACAACAGTGGGAGCAGTAGCTCCTCTTCATTTACGCAAATCGTCTCACAGACAAGGAATGGACTATTATTGTCACCTGTGAAAAGCTGGGTTTAAGTGATTTGCTCATCACCACAGACTATCATGTCGCAGATGCAGGGATATAACTTTACTCTCTTAAATACTATTCAACCATTGTACACACACTTTCATTTTACTACCCGCCATTCCCCAACTCATTCACTGATTCTCCTAGACACAACGTTTTTTTGGTACAGAAACATTGCTCAGGCAGATTTTCAAAATATTTCTATAGTTGGCTGGAATTTCTAAATACAGAGCAGAATAGGTCTAGTCAGACAGCTGTAGGGCTAGTAACCTCTGGCACTTTAAGCACATAAACACAGTCCTACCATGTGGATGTGACCCAGTTGCTGTGTTCCAGCAAAGCAGACAAAATACTCTCTAGCACTGCTGGATTTCCTGTGAATTTACACACATTGCTTCCTGAAGAATCCCAGACAGAAATGACAGTCTTACTTATAAGATGTTCTCCCCAATGAAACTGAGGTCTTAACCTCCTATACTACATGACAATTCACCTTGAAAGCCCAGTTTTCTCTGCCTCAACTTGCAGAGAGTCTCATCAAGACCCCTGAGCCTAACAGTGTACAAGACCCCAAGAAATACTCGCAACTTCATTGGTCATAACATATTACAGGAATACTACACATAGACTGAACAGCATGCATGCAGCTGCTTGTTTCTATTGCAAGCAAGAACAGCTGAAGCGAGATGAGCACAGCTGGAGCAGTGAGTGTGTATGTTACTGTAACTGTTCTCAACAACAAACCTTCAGGGAAATGGGCAGGGATTTTCCAAAACACTTCATCTTGGCCCCTCTCCTTCACCAGCTTAATAAACCCTCACCAGCTTAACGAACCCAGTCAAGACCTTGAAGGCAACTTCCTCCATAAATACCCAAACCACAAACTATATGGAGGTGCCCAACTCACCAACTCAGCTGCTTTGCTTGCCTTTCAGGGGTGAAGTGCTGAAGCAGGTGACAGGCATAAACGCACAAACTTAAAAATTTTTAAAAATCATTATTTCAAACCCCACTGAAGAGAGAAACGAAAAAGAAAACCAACAACAGCCACCCTTCCCCCTCTGAAACAAGTCCCCTCACTAGAGGGAGCAGCCCCCCCTTAACATGGATGCTTGTCCTCCCCTCTGCGCCTCCTCAGGTACACCAGGTGCACTACCAGAGGGGCACAGGGGAAGAACTGGGACACCCAGAATTGCCACTGCCGCATCCACCCGGGGCCTGGGCCTGGGCCTACCCTCACGGCCAAGGCCTCGCAGCCAGAGAACCCCGCGCTACACAGGTGCGAAGAAGATGGAGCAGGCGCCCTTGCTCTCTGAATGGTGCACTTAACTGTCAATCAGAGCTCCTTCCCTCCCCCCGCGCCGAGGCTGCCCGATCCAACCGCACCCCCGTCAAACGCCATCGCGGTCCCGCTGGTGAGCGGTGGGAGGGGCAAGGCCCCGATCCCTCGCACTCCGATTGGTCGGACGAGCCGTCAACTCACTCCGACGTGGCTCCGCCTCCCCACCGCTCCCCTCTGAATTTACGGTGCGGAGAGGAAAATGGCGCAGAGATCTCTCACGATCTCATTGGCCAAGTGGAAACGCCACTCAAGTTAAAGGCTCCGCCCCCCCAGCGGGCCAGCGTCTCAGCTGACCGGTCAGCCCCGTGACAGGGCGGGGGTGGGCTTCACTGGCGACTGGTCAGTTCCGTCAGTCACTCCTGCGGCGTCTCGCCCAGCCGCCCCGAATCTCACCTGCCGATTGGCTGCGGCGGTTGTCCGTCAGCGCTCCCTAGTGGGCGGGGCGCTCGGGGCTCTCTGTCCGACGGTGCGGCCCGGCGTCTTCCCAGCGGCGTCTGGCAGCGCGGCGGCCGGCACCGCGGCGGACATGGGGCGGCGCGGCGGGGCTCCCTGGGCCCTGGAGGTGGCGGTGCTGGTGACATCGGCTTGTCTCGCCGGTGAGCGAGCGGGGTCGAGCCGGCGTGGGGGGGGAGCGCTGGCCTGGCCAGCTTGGGCGGGGAGGGCTGCGTCGCCGCTGCGGAGGGACGTTGCGGGGGAAGGGGAGGCCGCTCGCCTCAGCGACCCCGGCCGCGGCGGGGGGAGGG
>NW_010972753.1:8925115-8969093 GCF_000737465.1 Haliaeetus leucocephalus
TGGGGTGTGACGCGCGCGGCCCTGGTGGGCGCGCTGTGGCGCCTGGGGCACCCTCGGAGGGCGAGCCCCGGCCCCCCGCAGGTAGCTCCGGGGCTTCTCCCGCCCCTCTGCGGGCCCACCGGCTTCAGGAGCGAGAGGTGGGAGCGGAGGGCTGCCCCCCCGGCCCCCCACCGCCGCTGGGAGACGGTGCTGGGAGACTGCCCTCTCCCTTCCCAGCACGGGGCTCCGTGGAGCCTTTCGGGGCTTCGTTGCCTCGTAGGAAATTTTCGTGTTTTGCCGAGCTGCTTTTGTGATCGTTGTGAGTCAGGCTTGTGATCCGCGCTTCAGGCTTCCAGGCCCCATAAATAGTCTTCGCTCATTGTACCTTCGTTCTTCGGTCCAGGCTCACAAAGGCTTTTGAGGGCCGAAGTTCTACTGAGGTAGAACTTCGGTAAGGTAGAAGTTGGATTAAGTTTTCCGTAGGTGGGTGGGTAACAGTAGCAGGATTAATTGCATCTCAGAATTTATTCTCTAGACTTCACTGCGCATGTGGCCTAGTGTGGTCAAGCAGTTACAGGGGTGTTGTGGTCAAGCAATTATAGTGTGTCTGAGGAGAACGCTTGTGTTCCCAAGTTCAAATTCAGTTCTAATCATTGAGATCTTGAACAAGTCTAGCAAGGTAAATTTCCTTGAAAAGGATAGTGCCCTAATTTTATCCAGCTAAGCAATCCTGTCCTAAGTAAGCCAACTTGTCCTAAATAACATGTGTGACTGTCTTACAGCCTTGTGGAGAGCAACAGGTGAAATCCTACAGACGGAGCAAAACTATTTGTAGCAATTTCGTAAATTCCTTCTTAAACAAATTGGTCTGGAAACATTGTCCTTCAAAATGTGGGTTGATACGCCATTAAAAGTGATAGCAGGCCATCCAATGAACACATATCAATTTAAAACAAAAAGCGCTTGAATCTACTCCATATACTTCTGTCGGTTTGGCCTGTGTCCTTCCTTTTGCCACCCTTCCCGAACCTGCATCACAGTACTTTGTTCCTTTAGTATGTTTATCATAACACAGCTCAGATTTACTGTCAACATTTGTATGCATGGTCATGCATACAGGCTTTAAAACAGCATCTTCAAGGTCACATTGGTTAAATTAATGTTAAGGAAGATTATAACTGCACAACACATCAGTTTACTATTGCATTATTTTTGTAAATAGCCTTCAGATTTGTAGATGCCCTGGAAAACTCTTGTATGTAGCTGCTTGGATTGGTAGCTAATTTTCAGTGATCATATGAGTAAATACTAGTATTTTCTTTAGACTGTTATCTTATTCATGTAATTTTGAAGTATGCAGTCAGACTGATTGTGTAACTAGAACTTCAGCTTAGATGGGCTGCAGATATTTATTGCTCTCTTACTTGATTTTCTCAAGTCTTGTGTCACATTAGTTTTCTGTTAGAAACCTACACAGATTGCTCATTGGGGGGATACACCTGAAATTTTGCTGTGTGCATGTTATTGCTTATATACACCAAATACGTTTTAAAATTTATTTAGATAAATGTTTGTGTATGCAGCATTGCAGTTATGCTTAAGTGACTTTAAAATAGGAAGCTAGGTTGAAATAAGCCTCTCTGTTATTTCTGTGGAGTCCTTTCTGACTTTATTACACAGTAAATTACTGTCATCGTAATACAGATTAGAAATGTGCTTTTAGTCAACTTTGCTGTTCGAGGTAATGGCGAAGAGAGTGAAGGGGGATCCCAAATAAGTGAAAACCCAACATGAGAAATACTGCAGACTGTGGCTTCACACAGTCAGCTTAGGTCCAGTACCGCATCCAAGGAAGAAAAACATCTCACAACGTCATGTGGTTGGGAAGGCAGAGCAGAGACACCGGAGCTGTTCTGCAGAAGCCAGGTTGTTCCTGGCAGTGCTCTGTTTAAGCCAGCACTGACAAACTGCTGATCCTCCTGGCTCTGGGTTCAGTGGCTCAGCCTGTTGTCTGCATGAAAAGAGGTGTTATGCCAAGCAGTCCTGGAAGCAAACAGAGCCGTGTTGGTGCATAGCTGCTTGTGGGCTAACAGGATTTTGGAGTCTGCTTGGCTCTACTGAGAGTTAGCTTTACCATATCTGAACTGTAACGCTGCTCACAACCTGCTGAGTACACAGAAGTGTACTGTGCTGTGGCTCGAATAATTGTCCTGCTTTCATTAATGTGGATTTGTCCATCCTTAATTATTGGTGTATAGAAACCTTACTTTGTATTCCAGAGCGTTAAAACGATCAGTTCTCATCACTTGCATTACATAAACTGATAGGCGTGAGAGGGAAGAAGGAGGAATGAAAGCTCTAATATGTTCTTTTTCTCTGTTATGTAAGGGAAAGATTGCAAGACATCTGACAGCTTTTTATGTTTGTTTTTTTAGGTGTATGCGGTGATGAATTTAGTGTCTTACGATCACCTCAGTCAGTTGTTTTTCGAGATGGAAGTTGGCCCATTCCTGGCGAGCGGATCCCAGATGTAGCTGCATTATCCATGGGCTTTTCTGTTGAAGATGTATGTTTCAGGTCTTGATTTTGAAATGCCTCTAAAACTACAGACCTGCTCACTTAACATGCAAATCTTCCTGTCATGTGCTGGAATATATAAAATATCATCCTGTTTGTCTTGAGGAATGCATGACTTGTCAGAGTGTGGTTTCTAAGCATAGAGCTGTATCAGTCATATGAGCAGCAAAAGGCTGTGCTAGCTGGCTAATTTGAATCATCAGCTATAGAAGGAAGCAAGCCTGCAGAGTCTTTACACTGCTGTTCTTCAGTTCCTCTGAGACCCAACTACATGCTGTATCCCCCCCATCCATGGTCATGTGCTGAGGATCTGTGGAAACCACTGTCATGTCTTGTCTATGAGCTATCTGTAGGGCTCTGCTCTTGGGTACTCTGAAGATTGTGAGAAATCCCTTGACTAGGCAGGCATTTTGTCAGGTCAGCAAGCTTGTCTGCTGAGGATAGTTAATAAGAACAAGTAGATAGGATACATAGGAAGTAATCCAAAGACTTGAAAACCTAATTTGTGGTAGTGTTTTCCCAAATTAGGTTTTTGAATATAGCTTTAGTGGTGTTTAAAGTGGGGCACATGAGTAGGAGCCCTTGGACTGATTCCATCTTGCCTACTGAATTTTTTGCTGGGCTTCAGCAGGGATGAGTGGCTGTTGAAGCAGTACATGAAAGCGTAATAGCCAGGCGTCTCTAGTAGTGTCTGTGTGTGGCCAGATACTCAAAGCTAAAAGCTGTGATATTCTCACAATGCTGGTGAGGTAGGCTGGTTCCCATTTCTTCCATACTGGAGCTAGGCAAGAGGTCTGGTAAGTCTGGTTTGAATGCAGGTCTGTTTAGCCCGTGTTTTGGAATTTGTCTGAAAATATCTTGCTGTCAATTAATTATGCTTTTTTGTCATTGAACTAGTAACAAACTCTTATGAGTAGTATTCCTAAGAAGTATATTTTGATTATTTTATCAAGAAAAAAATGATACATCACATGGTATTGTGTGCATTGCATGTGAAGACACACAGCAAAACAGTGGGGTTTGGCCCATTTTGAACACTTGACTTTTCGCATACTGGTCATCCAGCTGTATGACGTGGTTATCATGGAAAAAAAGTGTTTCAGTGCTCACTCTTTGCCTTTGCCGCTGCTTGGAATTCATTTGCTGTGATGGGTCTGTAGCACCCTTTAGAAATAGTTCTCTATTAGTATTATTTCAAATCCTAGAAGCAGGCAGGGAAGGAAGTGTTTAAATTACTCTATTCAGTTAAACCCTGAAACTGAAAGTTATCAGCATTGTCACTAAGGCAGAGATCACCGTGTAGGCAGCTTCCAACCCTTATATGGAGGATACTGCAGGGCCCAAACACTCATTTTGCAGTTTACATCAGGGCTGTAGTCTAGGAACATAAACTGACAGTGCAGTAGGTGCACTGTAGGGAATTTAGAATTCTTATGCATTACTACATTGGGGATTCTCAAAAACATTCCTCCCCTGTTAAGGCAAGATAAAACTGAACCCCTTTCTTGTCCCTGATGATGCTTTAAAAGGTTTTTCTTCTGTTTCTTTGAGGCGATACAGATCATAATGTCAATGACATTTAATTCTAAAATCCAAATAAATTGGTTGGTTTCATAAAACTTAAACAAGCAGTTGTGTGTTTTACACAAATGGAGAAAACTGTTTGAATTCATTCCAAATAGATGAATTTGTATTTTGTGCCTGAATAAACTGGCCAGGTAGCCTTCACTGTGCTCTTACCAATACATAACTGTAGTAAGCTACTAAGGAATCTTTTTATGTTTCTGTGCAAATTTGCAAGTTTAGATTAGTATTAGTTGGTATGATTGACACCCACCTCCCTTTTTTCCCCCCGTTTCTTTCTGGTGCTGAAAATATCAAGATGCTAGTGTTTTAATGTGCCTAAACCTGTTTCTGTAGTGTTTTGCAAAAGGGTTTGTTTTTGTGGGCTTTTTTTGGTTGGGTTGGGTTTTTTTATATTTATTTTGGTTGGGTTTTTTTGTTTTAAATTCAGCCTTCACTTGTTAAATACAGACTATGATATGTCTAATTTAATTATGGGAAATAACTCTTGATATATCCAATATGTATAATGCTTTCTCAGTGTAGACTTTGCTATGAAGTTACTGGCAGCTTTTAAACTAACAGTTTCTTCATGGTTAACTTAGCATTATTCAAGATGAAAACATTCTAGTGTTAACTTACTTCCCCATGAAATTTCCAATAGGCTGTCCTGCACAGAGATATTTAACAAGTTATTTTGCTGTAGTGGTTGGGGAGGTCTCCTCTCTTTCTCCTTGTGAAATACAAGGTTTTTTACTATTTTGTAATAGGACCTTTCCTGGCCTGGGCTTGCAGTGGGTGATCTGTTTCACAGACCACGAGCTACTGTGCTGGTAACAGTAAAAGGAGTAGACAAGCTGACGCTACCTGTGAAAAGGATTTCTTACCCTATTGAGAATGTGAGTATCCACGTTTGGAACTATCACACGATTTCTGTGACTCTTGTGATCTAATGAGAAGTACATGACTGTCTGCTGTAGTCCTTTATGTTGACTTATTTCTTACTTCACTTGTAGTTCACATACCCCCCTAGAATGGTGGATCAGGCTGTATAGATAAATAATCCACTCAGACTCCTGTACCTTTAGGTAAGGTACAGAGGTAAGAGGCCTTTAAGATTACCCAGGGCCTCCTGTGTTGAGTTCAGTAACTTGTTTGCCCAAAGTGTGTTCTCCTTGAAAGGCATCGAGTTTTAATATGTTTGTACCAAGAGGCAGAGAATCTACTGCTTCCCATGTTAACATATTGATTCATAGTCAGAATCATTAACTTTTACTTTTTTTGCTTCAGCTGAGTGCGCGTGATAACATTTTATATGATGTTGATTCTTTGATGTACTGTATGGCCCTCTAAGCAGTCTTGTGAGTTTTCCTCAAGTACTTGACTGTGAAGTACAGCACTTTGAGACAATAATTTGATTATACTGTATCAAAAAGAAAACAACAAACAACACTACATTTACCTGTCACTGTCTGTCTTCGCTGAGACTCTTTTCTCACACTTGTCACAGCATCATAGAATGATTTAGGTTGAAAGGGACCTCTTGAAATCATCTAGTTCAACCCCCTGATCAAGCAGGGTCAGCTAGAGCAGGTTGTCCAGAACTGTGTCCAGTTGCGTTTTGAGTATCTCCACAGATGGGCGACTCCACAATCTGTTTGAGCAACGTGTGCCAGTATCTGACCACCCTTACAGTAAAAACCTGTTTTCTTGTATTCAGATAGAATTCATTGTTTTTAAATTAATGCCCATTGCCTCTTCTCCTGTCATATGATTTTGTCCACACATATCTTAACAGGAACACAGTAACTTACACAATATTGGTAGCTGTACAGTGTCTATTCATTGCTCATTTATAATATATTGTCTGCTTTAATCCATTTTGCTGCAGCATTGGACTAGTTCTTCATGTTGAGCTGTTGTTTTTCAGGTTATTTCTAGTTAGTTAATTCTGCTTCTGCCTCTCTTGGAAAACTTTGTTTTGCACCAGTTTACCATGCATTTTGTCTCTGTGTGACTGCTGTGCTCCTATTAAGAATTATTATTTATCATTTTATTATTTCAGTCAAACTGTGGCATCATCAGTGACAATGTTGAATAGTGTTTTGTTTAATATTGACACCCTATTGCACACCCCAAGATGAGGTGATAATTTCCCTAGGAAATTACTTTTGCAGCTATCAGGCAGTCTTTTAGTCTATTTTAGATATTAGCGTTTAATTGGAATGTTATGTGGCTTTATATTGAACTCAGGTCAAATTCAGCTTAACACAGATCTGCTTTCACATCAGCTTTCAAGCACAATTCACTAGGTCAGGCACAGTTACATGTTGGCAATTGCTGAAATGGTATCTGGACCAAAACTGATTTAGGATTGTCTGCACCTGACCATGTAGGCATTGCTAATTTGCGGAAACCTTAAATATACTTGAAGTCTTCAGTCGTATTTGCACTTGTAACTTTGATAAAGTTCTGATGTGTACATAATGCATATTTTCTTTATTTCCCATTAATAGGAATTAATATTCCTAAGTTTTAATTGTTTCAGTTAACTGCTGCCATGTCTTCAGATGAGCTGCCCCAAATGTATGCTGGCAAAGTACTGGTTCTCTGATATTCAAAAATAGTTTCAAATGATCATCACTGAGTCCATGTTCGGGACCACTGGGTACAAATTATCCTAGTTTACAGACTTACTAAAATTTATTAGAAAAAATATTTTTATGCTCTTTAACTAGTGAATGGAAATGAGCCATTCTACTTCTGTTTAGATGAAACGCAGAAGTAAGTGTTTAGAAAAACTAACAGTGTTATTAGCTTGCCAGTAATGACGCTATACTGTGCTAGGATTTCTTTTATTCTTAGCAATTTTTTATATGGCTCCTTTCTTTAGTGTTTTAGCAGTTGGTCTTTCTGATGGTATATTTTCATTCATCAGTTTTCTGTGGTTCATAACTTTGCATTTGGACTAAGATTGGTTTTCCCTTTTGTATTGCTTCTGTATTTGTTGGTCTTGCTTTACTGATAAACAAGGCTATACTCTTAGCTTAAGTAAGCCTCTTAATTACACAGTCATGGCCCCTTGGAGTTCTTAAAAAATATATTGTGTCTGCCATATATACAAATAAATTGTCTGTTCATAGATACACAGTTGATGTTTTGTTTTGCACATTGGCTCCTATTGTTATTATCACTTTCAAAATACACTCTTTGCTCAGAAAGGAGTTGTCCTATTTTTGCAGATTTCTGTAGTTAAGCAAGTTATCTCCTCTTACATCGTTGGGCCCCGTTTTACCCAAAAAACTAACTAGACTTTGTCTTCCAGGCTGTTCCTTTCAGTCTTGACAGTGTTGCAAACGCTATTCATACTTTGTTCTCTGAGGAAACTCCTGTGGTCTTGCAGCTGGCCCCCAGTGAGGAAGTGAGTATTGCTTCACTTCTGATTCCAGATGTTGCAAGTAGTAAACCTCTTTCCACTTGTGTGGCTGGAGCAAACCCAACTGATTATATGAAATATTTTGCATTGGAGAGAGATTGCAAGTATGACTGATTACTAATGTGTGACTGGAAAAACTAACCTCTGTTGTTATTAAACAATGTTTATTCCTGCAGAGAGTGTACATGGTGGGCAAGGCAAACTCCGTATTTGAAGATCTTTCTGTCACGCTGCGCCAACTGCGAAACCGCTTATTCCAGGACAACTCTATTCTCAGCTCCCTTCCTCTCAACTCCCTCAGCAGAAACAATGAGGTAAAAAACTTTAATCAGTGGGAACTTTTGTGATTTTTTTTTTTCTAGTATTCTTAGTTAACTTGTGCTTTTCCTTTTTTCTTTCTTCTTTTTTTTTCCCCTTGCTTTGCCTAAGAGAGCCCACTCTAATTTTTTCTGACTGAATTTTAAGAATTAAGTTTTTTTGTAAGTAACTTTATTGAAAGAGTAATTTCCTCCTAGCATGTTCTGATGCTGTAACAGACATAACCTGTTATAAAATACTGAGACTTGCAACAAAATGAGACTTCCCTAACTTTGGTTTCATCAAAGGAAATACCTGTCTCTTTCTTTCTGCCTCTTCCTCCAGGTTGACTTGCTTTTTCTGTCAGAACTACAAGTCCTACATGATATTGCAAGCCTGGTAAGGTTTTTTTGAAACACTTTCCCCGTCTTATGTCACAAACTTCAGACATCTCATTTAAAGGTAGAGAAGCTGTAACCAGGATACTTGGCAGTCAGTGATAGATATTCAAGTGTGTCATCAGTTGGTTGCATCAGTTTAAATAGTGCATTCTCAGGTTATTTGTATCAGCCCTGTCACTGGCAGAAGAAAATGAGAACCTTAATCATCTGTAGTTTCTTTTGTATTGTGTTTGGTGCAAATGGGAATTCTGAGCTGTTATTTCTCCATACCCAAAGACACAGGAAGTACTCAATGAAGAATTTGCCAGGGCTTTCCTTGTTTTCTTACTTGAGAAGTATAATGGTACTTAAGAACATGTTCTTTGCCCTGTCCACCATTTTACTTCAAAATGTCACTGTAACATTTTAACTGAAAAGACTGGAGTGACTTTTGTAGCGTGAATAGTGATGGTGATAGAAATGTTTCAGTGGAAGGGTGAGTTTTTAATTCTTAATGATCTCTTTACTAAGAAGCTACTGTGTTGTTGTGTGGTTTGGGTTTGGTTGGTTTTTTTTTTTGTCCTTTACGCTGCAGCCCTCAGCTACTTAAAGTAAAAGATACAGTCATGAAAAACTTGGAAATTCACATTAGTTGAAGGGCTGGTGGAGAGAAATGGGGCTCTTGAGAAGAGGAGGTAGAACAACTTGGTTTTGTCTTGCAGACTAGAAATGCTGTAGTTAAAGTAGATGGGAAGATACGAACAGATTAAATTCCTTGCTTTCAGAGACTGTTCTCTTATGCAGGCAAATGTCAGTACTGCAGCTTCACACCTGCAGAAGTGCAAGAATATCGTTACTCTCCTTTGAGATAATTTGGATTATGTTGGTTGGATTTTATGACAATGGGATGATACTCCTTAAGTAAACTACTTCTGTACATGAGCAACCTACTTAGTTTTGTAAGGGCCAGCTTCAGCAGAGGGAATAGTAGTATCCAAGTATTATAGTTTATGTTTGTTTTTTTTTTTTTTCTCCAAGCTTTATTTTTATGGCAGTCACAGAACAAGGATTCTGATGTGAATAAGTTTAATGTTTCTTTACTTTAGTAGAGTTATATACTACATGTGTATAACCTCACGTTAGGATTAGATGCTACCTGATGATCATCTGCTTCCTTCTGTAGAGTAAGGAAAGAAACAATTGTGGACATCTTCTAGTTAAGTTGGCAAGAAATTCCACTTCCTAGTCAATATGGAATATGACTGTGGAAAGTGTAGCTGGATTAGTCCCAGCAAACTGATTTTTGTGAAATGTGTTTTTAAAGTAACCTGTGTGTGAATTAATTTCTTTCTGCCCTCAATGGTGTGCCAAAGCTGTCTCGACACAAGCACTTAGCCAAAGATCACTCTCCAGACCTGTATTCTCTGGAACTGGCTGGTTTGGAAGAGGTTGGAAAACGATATGGGGAAGACTCACAGCAGTTCAAGGATGCTTCTCAAATTCTTGTAGACTCTTTGCAAAAGGTATGCTTTCTACCTAATGAACAAAACCCACAGGAATACTAAGGAAATAATTTTTTCTATTAACTACAAGGGAGTTTATTGACTATCTGCTGCTTTGAATTGTCACTTCATTAGTGATGGCTTGCCTGATGCTTGTTTTTGTTGTTTGGTTTTTAAAATGCAGTTGTTCAGTTGTAAAATTGAATGTTACAATTTGTCACTCTGGAAAGTGTTGACATGATTCTACAATGTGTTAGATATTTTGCGTGAAGGAGTAGGAATATATTGAAGCCGTATATCAACATGACTCGATATGTTTGTTTTTCTGAAATAAATATCTTGCATTTAAAGCCACCAGTATGTCTCACAAAAACTGGCTCTCAGAAATGTGGAAATATCTTTATCCCATGGTACAGTGGTCAGTTTCCCCTTGCCCACAAAGCTGTTTTTCCAAGCCTCTAAAATAACTGCTGTTCATCTATCAATGTGCTCAACAAAGTAATTCTTTAGCAGGTCTTATGTAATCATTCGATAAAATCTTTATTAAGACCATTCGCTTTTGAGAGTTTCAAAAGCATGATGGAAAAGTGTAAAAGCATTAATTTCCCAGTGGAAGGTTGAGAACCTAAATATTTCGTTGAAACTGACAGACATACAATTGGGAAACTATATGGCGGTGGGCCTTTTTGTAAAAGGGATGAAAGAACGAGTTTCAGCCCAGAAAACAGTCATAAGCTGCAGTCTGCTGAACAGTGCTTGAGCGGTTTTAAAGAGATGTTGTAAACCAGGTGAAAGTTGGCACTTTCTTAGTGGAATTCTAAAATAGTTTAAATTTTTACAACTTTCCATAATTATTCCTGAAGGTGACATCTTAGGGTTTAGTACAACTTGCTAACAAAACTCTGCTTAATTCCTGGCTACAGTGTAGGTTTTAAATTAAATCACTTTTGTTTTTCCAGTTTGCAGATGAGATGTTTAATCTGTATAGCGGGAATGCAGTAGTAGAAGTGGTAGCTGTAAAGACATTTAATTCTCCCCTCACAAGGAAGACTCGCTCCATTCTCCAGTCTACACAGGTAGTAGATGCACATTTTTCTGTATCTCATTTATTAAAAGTGATCCAAACTGTATTACTTCTTCACTTGAGCGTAACATTTTTAAGGACTAGAATACTGACTATGTTTTAGGCGTGGGTGCGAAGAGGTCAGCTTACCTGTCTTGATCTTCACTTAATGATACAGTAATTTAGGTTGAAGAGGGCCTCTGGGGGTCATCTAGTGCAACGTACTGCTCAAAGCAGGATTAGTTTAGTAGTTAGATCAGGCTGCTCAGGTTCTTGTCCATACAAGTTCTTTAAAAGTCCATGGCTGGAAGTCTCACAGCCTGTTCCAAAGTCTTAACCACTTTCACTGTGAAAACTTTTTCCCATATGTCGTGTTAGAACTTGCATTTCTGCCATTTTCTCCCCAGTACAGTAGTGCACGGGAGTCCTGCCTCCCGGGTGGGGAAAAAATTGTTTTCCTTGACTTGCTGCCTACAGTCCAGATGCAGCCCAGGATGCAGTTGCCCTGCATCACTGCAGGGGCACACTGCTGAATCCTGTTCAGTGTGTCCACCAGGACCTCCAGGTCCCTCTGCAGAGCTGCTGCCCAGCCGGTCAGTCCACAGCCTGTGCTGTCACATGGGGTTATTCTGTCCCAGGTGCAGGGCTTTGAGTTTCATAAGGTTCCTGTCAGCCCATTCCTTTGGATTCCGTGAATGTCAGTCACATAATCTCTTTTGCATTTTGTGCCCTAGCATCAGAATTGACTAGACAAAAATGCATCTCAGCTATTCAGATTGCTCAGATTTTCGATGTAGTCAGAACGTGTTTTGTATGCAAGCTAACTTTAAAGTAATACGCATTTTCTTTATTACAGAGCGAAACAGAAAATCCATATAACCTTGCCTATCCATACAACTACAACTACTCTGTAATCTTCAACATTATTCTGTGGATGATGATAGGTCTTGCTTTAGCTGTGATAGTTATCTCCTACAACCTCTGGAACATGGATCCTGGGTATGACAGCATTATTTATAGGATGACGAATCAGAAGATAAGAATGGATTAAACCGCACTGTATTTCAGCGCAAGGAAATGATGAAGAGTAAGGTCTCCTTTAAACTGTGTGGAAAACAAATATTCTGCCATGGTTAATTGTGGAACTTTTTAAAAGGTGTATTTATTTCTAAGTTGGGGTTTTTTCCCCCCCCCCCCTCAAGCCTATTTTAAATGTTAGTAGTAGCACCAGAAAGGATTTAGAAATTGAAATCTGCTTGTTTAAAAAAAACCCGAAACAAAAAAAAAACCAACAAAACAATCCCCAAAGTAAATGTTATCAAAGTAACATCATTCCATTTTTTTATCATGTAACATGAGTTTTTGAAATGCCCTATACTGCCTGTGACTATGTGCAAAACAGATAAATTGAAATTATGATAGCAACATGTTGTTTGAAACTTTTACACTGGAAGATTAGAAATTATAGCTAAATTGTTGTGTTGTATATTATGAACCAGTTGTAAATGTTTGATGTAAATATTTATAATGGCTATATGTAACTTCAGAGAGGATAGTAATTATTCTTTAGTAAAATACTAAATATAGAAATATTTCTACAAGACTGTGATTCTAGTGGCACAAATTGCATTTTGATCTCATGTTGATGGCTCAGATGTGAGCTGTAGACAGAAGGATCTTTTACCTAGAACTTTACTGATTTGGAGGTAAATAACACTAGTGTGGCTGGTCTATACAGTGGAGGGTCTGTAAATACTGAAGTAGCACCAGTCTGATCATGGTCTAACGTCACATACAGTTGAAAGTTCCTGGTATGATGCTTCATATTCCTTCCATTTGTGTTGATGTTATTATAAAAACCTAAATCACTTCTTTTTCATGATAAGAGTGGACCAACACTTGATTTAAGTATACCTGGATTACAGTCCTGCTTCAACCATTCAATAAAACAAAGAACAGTGGTTCTTGAATGGATTTATTCTTTGTGGCTTCGTAGGTGTGGCTACTTCTATTTAGTATTAGCTCAGCTGAACAGAATGGGTGCTGGCAGCCTTCTATATGTAACAGTGGGCCTAAGTCTGTAACAGTTTAGTTTTAACTGTCTTTCGAAAGCAGATGTTGGAAGATCACCTTGTATGGATTGATTTTCCTAAACCAAATAGCGAGCCTTGTTAAAACAGGTGGTTAATCTCTGGCTTGAATCTTTTTTAGAACTGCCTACTTTTCAGAAACTCATTTGCTCTTGTGGTAAAAGGAATTCTTCCAGACTACAGCAATGTGAATGAAAACTACTTTTTTCATCTTGTCGTCTTCTAATGTGCTTAACTTTCCCTACTGTTAGGAGATGTTTTTTCCACTTGCAGAAAAGATCTGCTCATTGAATTAATTTGTCTTGTTTACTGCATATGTCAGATTTGGAGGGGTTGAAGTTGTTTGTGACTTGGAGATCCCGAACATTGCTTCATGTTGAATTGACTAACATGCTGCAGCTTTGCCTAAGTCCAGAAAATCCAGTTTAGTATATGTTACAGTCATTTAAAATTACTTTTAATGGCACTTAAAGTTAATCTGGGTGATTAAGATGAATAAATAGAAAGGGAGAGTTGCATTGCCAGTTTCTCTGACAAGAATATGTAGTCTAATTATTGAACATTCTGTAACACACTTGCAGTGTTTTGATGAGAATCAAATCCGTCTGATGAAGCTGTACAACTTTATTATGCAAACAATTAAAATACAGCTGTAGCATCCTGTTTGATAGGCATGAACCCTAATGTTGTAAGTAAACTGTTACGTGATAGTCTATATGTTTTAAATTTCTTTGACTGTTTTGCGATCACTTTATATGGAAGGCAGTACCCCAGAACTTCAGCAGGAAGCATGATCTACAGTAAGAAAGGGGGTAGTACATTTAATAGTAGAATATTTACAACTAAACTACACCTTAGAAAAATTATGTATGTGGCAGGAAGAAGAATGACCACTGTCAGGTTACTGTCAGATTGCAGGGACCAGTTTGCAGTGAAAGGTTAACAAACACAAAGGTAAGGCAAAGGTAAATGCTCTGGGATTATTTAGAAGTTTGCATTGTTTTCAGCTGTCTTGGACATAAAGCAGTTGAAATAGAGTAAGCCACTTCATGGGATTCTGCTTGTCCTAAACAATACTAAGAGGTTTAAAATGTTAAAATACTCCTTAAAAAAACAATGCTGCAATAGGTTCCCTGATATTTCAAATCACTCTCTGAAATTTCTGATTACCGATTTACAGTTGTTAAGTCTTTTTATATTAATTTCCTTATTTCTTAAGGAGATGCTTAAGCTCCATTTCTGAGACTTGTTGCATGAATTATCTGGTCAATTGCAACATCTTTGCTACAACATACAGTGATCATGAAGTGTGCTAAGGCGTCTCTATGTACTATTAGAAATAAGGAGCTCAGCTCTGCCAAAAGAGTAAAGCTGCCATAATTAATTTAAAGTAAATGGGAAGCATTAATGTGACAGACTTTTTCTGAAGAACCTCTTGGAGAGGTTCTGTCATATGGAAGAACAATATATCTGGGGTAAAAATATACTACACTGTGATTCTAATAGGCCAAGCACTGTAGTAATAGAAAGTTTGAGAGGGCTCACCTGCTTTTATCAGCAATAGGTAACTCAAGTTGCAGCTTTGTAGAGAGTGTTTCAGTAAGGCCTTTTAAGGAGGAAAAAAAAAAGAAAAAGGATAAAACATGTTGCACATCTACTGTCTATTACTAGGACTCCCAATGCTTTTGCAAGATTAGGCTGTGTGGGCTGTGGGTTCTTCATTTTGAACCAAGTGAAAATTAGTCATGCTATAGACTTTTCGGTGAGGATTTACTTCAGTTTGAGCTTCTTACTGGTCTGTATTGAATTAGCGCATTCCTAGTTTACTTAATTCAGAGGTTTAATCAGATTAGTAGTCTACTTCAGATACTGGTGCAGAGTTTCACAGGAGCTAGTTGTTTAAAGTGACTGTATAATTAATTGTAAGTGTTTAATGTCTGCATGCCAAGTATACCTAGGTAGCTATATTGTAATCAGTCTGAAGTTGGCAGTATGGAGTTTGTTTAAATGCAGGACCTGCCATTGAGCTGGTCATCCTGTCAGCTCTGTTCCAGCTGCTTGCTGCTACTGTAGGCTCTAATTTTACTTTTTAAAGCTAGTCTTAGACTACTTTGAAGGGCACATTTGAGTTCCCACTCCTTGTGTTAGTACCATGTTTGTTCATTCTCATGGCTGCAGCTCCTCAGCTGGTACTGAAGGTGCTTTTGAGTACTCTAATGTGCGCTATTTCTTAAATACCAGTTGCTTTGTGCAGCCCAAGCTACTTTTTGAACCACTCTAAAGCCACTGTGCCTTAGTTTGAGCTAGGTAAGCAAGACGCATTATATTGTATCGGTAGTACTGGTCCTTAACTGCTAATCATACAGGCAATTACAGTGCTCATCTCTGAGCCAGGAATAGCCTTTTCATACTTGGAATTCAGTTAATTGGAATGAAAGTGCTGTCAACACCATGAGACCTGCTATTGATCATTCTCTTTAAATTTAATCATCCCAAGAATATAAATTTTGAAAGGATTTATGTGATATGGCAGAAATTGTAGGTTTTGTGTATAGTGCTGCCAAGCAAGCAATGAAACTGTCACATGAAGCTCTGTGAAGGAAGGCAACGGTGAGAGCAGAAGCCCACAGTTTTGTTTTCCAAAGGGAAGTTACCACTCTTCTTTTGAGGCGCTCCTGCGAGGCCAAGGGAGGGAGAGGGATGCAAGGAAAATGTAGCCTGTATTGGCATCCTGTCTGCTCAAAGGGAGAAGGGCAGGAGAATCATTATGAAATGTTCTGCAGCAAGCAACTTTCAGCCAGGCTGGAAAAGGCTTGATATAGTGCTGTCTGTAGGATTTAGGATGTAACTGCTGCAGGGACTGGTGATCTGTTCACCAAAGAGTTTTTTCCTGGGGAGCTTGGCCTCTGGCAAAAAGGCTGAGATGTATTTGCTTGGGTCTGCTTCAGACCTTAGTCATATATTGTCCAGTATTTGGATTGGGGAGTACCTAGGGTCTGGGTAGCTGTTCTCATGGAGTGCTGACATTTCTGAAAAAGGAGAGAATTCTGAGTCAGAATTGAAGCCTGAGCATTGCTTTTGATATTTAGACTGAAAAGAGAAAATAAGCCATAAATAAAGGGTTCTTCTAAGAGTCAGTGTGCTGCTTTTTTCTAGATAATCCCCCAAAGCTTAAACTTGGCAGAAGGGAGGTATAATCTAGGCTTTGCGTATGCCTCAACTTTCCAGAATTCTCTGTGGCAGGCATAGCAACTTCCAAAGTTCTTCCGGTGCACTGCGGTTGCAACACACGGGCAAGGGAAGCCTAAAGCAGATCTGAAATGTGTAAATGTTATGTTCAAGTCTTAAACCCCCCCCCCCCCAAAAAAAAAAAACCCAAACAAAAAAGGAAGTGGAAATGAAGAAACCACGTTGAAATGCAAATGTTGAGCAATGTTGCAAGTGATTGCTGGGATATATAGGTCAGCCTTAATGGAGGCGACAAGGACACTGCCAGAGTCTAGCACAAGGAGATAAGCATCTGTCTCAAAACAAAAAAAACCCGCAATGACATTTTGAATCCTATACTGACACAATTTTTCGGCTATGGTGAAATGGGTGCTTTGAGATAAAATTCACAGATGTTCTCTAGAAAGAATTAAACTTTGTGCTCAAGTAGGGGTCAGGGAGTGTCCTGCACTTTTTATTTTCTCTTCTGCAGGCCCTGAACCAGATTCTTAAGATTCATCTTGTAGAGCGGGGAGAGGGGATCCACACAAGTATTGCAGGACAGAAAAGGAGGCAGATCAAGGAAGACAGAAGTGGAACTATAGGATTTCAAATCCAGCAGAACAAAAGAAACTGGAATAAATGGGGAACACTATTTCCTGTTCTCTTCTGCCACTAATGCAAGGTGTTGCTATGGAGGAACTACAATACTAAACTGTTAAAGGGCTTCTAGAGCTCACAGTGTGAAGGATGGAAGAGAAATGAGTGAAAGCTAGCCAGTGTACACAGAACCCATATCCCTGCAGGAGCAGGGCTGGTGTGTGGTGTGTTGCTGGATCGGAGAGCAGAGACTCCAACAACTCCCTTTGTGCAGAGCTAGCACAGATGCTGGCACCGCTGCTGCCAAGCCCTCTCCAGGCACTGCTTGCAACCACAGACCACAGCAGGTCTCTGAACTGGGACCGCTCCTGGGCAAGTCTTTGGTCTTGCTGTAAGTGACTGCAATCTCCTGGTCCAGTGACAAATTTGGGTCCCTCAGCCTTGGGGTTTTTTTTGGGGGGGAAACATCTCCTGTAGTTGGTGCACTAGGAGGTATTATACCACTTCCCATACTTCTCAGAGACATGTGCCCTGCCACAACGCAACTGCTGTGAAATCACTGTGCTGTTGTTTCTACTCAGACTTGTGCAACATGTGTCCTGCCTGACCAATGATGAGGTACAGGGTACAGAAAGCCCAGGTGACCACATTCCTCTCAAATAAACAGAGCAGAAACTGACAGACAGCATGAAGCCAGGCATCCGAAGAGCCTGCTCCAGTGCACCCTCCTACCTGAACTGCTGGAAAATCAACCGCTACAGATGGTGCCTGTCTATGACAGGCAGGAGACAGGTCTGCTGAAGGGCTATCGAAAACCAGGAACGGATAGGCGGTGCTCTGAAACTGTAGAGATTCTGATAGATGTCTGTAACAAAATTATCAGGAATTCTTTTCTAGAATAGGTCAAAAAGGCATGCTAAACTGCATCTGTACCCAGGAGTGTTTGAGGACAGCTTTTATAATACAAATCCTATCCTTAAATAGGGACTTACCTTGCTAGTGCACTTTCAGATTTTAAAGAGATTCTTCTATTGCTGAAGAACAGCTTCATACTAAAGGACTCTGGTTATCAAATTTAGTAATGCCATCGATGTCACCCAACATCACCAAAAATACATAGCTAAGTTCTTGGCATGAATACACATCATAAAATATGTAGAATGCTTCATAAAGGAAACAAAATTCATGGTTGCACCAAATGTTTTTATGCAGACAGTCAAATTCCACTTTAATTATGCTCCAGCGCATGAAGTCACGATGATGACAAATTTACATGCCCTTAATCTAGTGAGCATATGCTTTTCATTAGGCAACAGGGATAGAAGCAGTATGGCTAGGATAAATTCATAGTAATTTAGCTGGTGGTAGCTTATAGCCCAAACTTTAAGGTCACTGACTTGAAAGACTTCAGTGCTGTCTACCTACTTACCTTCTCAACCCCCTTATTTTAAGTACTTCCTTAAAATGCCATGGCCAAAGTATCCAAGGAATTAATAAAAAAAAGTCTGCTGCGATGCCCGTGTAATCAGTTACAGCATTTGGAACACAGCAGAGCTAAACGGGAGCTCTGACTACATCCTACAGTAGGTGATCAATCAAAATCTTGACTAATGTACAGCATCAGCTTGGAAAGAAAAAAAACCTTTAAGCGATCAGATGACTCTCAACTCCTATTTCTGTCACTGTTAGTCTCTGTTGCAGAAAAAACAAAAGAGGAAAAAGTACATAAAAACAGCTGTACCCATTATTTTCAATTGACCTATCTCAAATGTTTCAGCTAGTTGACGGAGCCAAGAGGAAGCAGCAAGACTCCACTGCCCACGCTCCCCATAGCTGAGCTGCCACCACAGCTGCTGGAGCACCTCTAACTGGGGCAGCCAACCCTGAGAAAGTCATCAGATTTGCAAACAAATGAGTTTAACCTAAGCCATGTTGGTAAATGTGCAGCTCTGCCCTCTGGAAATCTTCAGGGAGGTGTGCCCTAGGTTATTATGTACATCCTTGGGAGCAGAGAGGTTCTAGTTCGTGGCTGAATGTGGTCTTATTTCCAAGGGAAGCCTGGTGGCACCCAAATGGTCAGAGTAGCTCTGGGTAACCTCAGAGGAAAATGTGCTAGGAAAAGGAAGTGCAATCAACTGTCAGTCACGCAAAGAAGCGGATGGGGTGAGGAGGTGTAACTGGAAAAAGCAAAAACTAAGATAAGCACTCTGTATGCGAATTGGTCTTGATCTCTTCTGTGCACGTGCACACACAGACTTATATTGGTCTTTGCAAATGAAATGTTGGAAAAAGAGGTTTCCTTCCCTATTAAAAACATTACTTTTATTAAAAAGTGGAAATATTTTTACATTCTTTCTATATTTTAAAGGAGATTTTTAAAAAAAGTATGCTCAAGATTTTGTAAAAATGAGGATTTATAAACTCAGAAGTCTAATAGGAATACATCCACCTAAAAAGATGTCCAGTAAAAACATCTTCAGGAAGAATGCGCCCATACCCCTAACATCCCAAAGGTGATGCTGACTACCAAAAGCTGGTTTTGATGTGCATTACTTTTGGAGAAAAACAAAATAAGTGTACCAAAAATAAGCACAAACGAATCAGGAAAATAAGAGTGCTGGGGCACAAACAGTACAGTCAAAGCATAATGGCCTCAGTGTCAGCCCACAGCGCAGTAGTCACTTTAATTTTGCCTTTGTCCCCTAACTACTGCTTTTTATCCAAGGGAGTGGAAGAGTCGGTACCAAAGGGAATACAGAGGGAGTCACAGGGGCCAGGCACAAAACCGAAAGAAATGTTGTATCTCCTGCAGGCAGCCGCTGATGCTGCGGGGCACGTGCCAAGCCTGTGGTTGCCAGCTCCCTCCGTCCTCTTTCCTGACTTTTAGGGAGCCCAGGGACACAAGCTGCAGGGCACAGGCAGCCCTCAGCCCGCTGCCACCTTCTCACGCTTCCCTACTGCTCCGCTGAGGAGCAACTTGGCCAAATGGCAGCAGAAAGCCTGAAACTTCAGCAAGTCGTTTCAGGGCAGCGCTCCCTCGAAGTCTGTCTTCCCTGCCGTCTCGGGGCAGAGCCGGAGCCTCCTGTGTGCTCCTAGCGAGGAGCTCGCTGCCGGACAAACCCTTCCATCCCAGGAACCTCGCTTGGGAGAGCAGCCTCTGCCATGGCGCAATCGGAGTCGTGATCATCGTCATGAGACCGGCTTCCTTGTCTTGAAAGGACAGTCTAGATTTAAACATCACACCCAACTATTCTGCATTTTAGTTCCTCCTCTGCTCCCTTTTCGGTTTTTTCTTTATCTTTTTTTCTCTTTTTTCTGTTATCCCAGTGGTTCCGAGGAGTTCATCCACGCAGGAATCACCTTTATTTCTTCTTTCCACCCTGCGTTTGGCCACTTTCACGCCACAGACCTGATTCATAACAAATTCCACAGCTGCTGAAATATTCAGATTGTTGGCAGTGGTAAAACAAGTCCTGGTTGCTATCATTTCCAGCACTGTGTAGGAGTCATTGGTTACTGCAGCCTAAATTAACTATTTGGCAGAGAGGAAAAAAAAATGTAAAAAGCTTAAGTCTTTAAATCCTATCACCTGCCAAATTCCTTTTTGAATTTCCCTGTAACGTGGAACATAACCTTAGCTAGGAAATAAATACATTTACATTCTTACCTTCATTTTTTTCCTCCTCAAGCTCTTCATCTCCAGTCTCTGTTAAAGTTTGGGTTTGGTTATGTTTTTATTTTTCAAACCATTGTAGCATCTCTACTCCTGTCCTTCAAAAGGTTCTTTATAATCTGCATCTCTTGCAAGCATTGGAGTAGCACAAATAGGCAAAAATATTCTGATTGAATGAAGTATTACCACATAAAGTGCCTCATTTTCCTGATACCTGATGTCTGATGTGAAACTGTGTGTTGTCTAGCCAGAAATAAACATTTCTGAACTTGGACTCTCCCATGAACTGCAGAAAACATCAGTCGTTAAAATTACTTTAAAAGCATAAGCTACGAATCAGAGTCAGGATCTAGAAAAGGCCAAGATACAGGAAACCTGAAACAAACAGGTTACGGTGACGGTGGGTTGTTTAACACCACCTGGTGCTAAAAACCACTCAGGCTGTGACCTGTCAGCTTCTGGGAGTTTTCCATCCGAAGAGCCGGCATTTTACCACATGCTGTTGTGAAAGCGGAGGCTCGGTAAGACGCAGGACATAGCGTGAGAGATCCAGTTGTTTCTCAGCCCGTCAAAGTCAGACCAACAGCACGACTACGCCGCTTTGCCGCAGCCCTGACCCAGCCGCCCGCGGCACGGATCATTCATCGTCCCGCTTTGCAATTTATGTCCGTGATGGAATGTACTGTTGTGCGTGGAGCCACCCAACCAGACCAGGAGGGCAATCTCAGCTGCCCTTGCCCCATTTTCAGCTGTCCCCCCCAATACCTGCCCCTGGACAGCCAGAGCAAGAGAAAGAGAGAATAGTTTCCCTAGATATTGCGAAGTTTTCTTTTATGCTATGGTGTTGAAAAAGAAAATCGCTTTGCAGCTTTATAATCAAGTTGTCCTTGAAAGCAGCGAGGCTGCCAGGAACAGCAGCTCTGAGGAACGCCTGCTTGGCCCTGGCAAACCTGCTGTTGAGAAACTCCCACTACCCGGGCAATTCCTGGGAGCAGCGATAAGCTTATGCAATGCATACTTGCTGGGGGTCAGTGCTAGACCACATCTCCATGCTCCATCAGCGTTCGAACAGGGACAAAAAAAATTCTGCCATGTCCGACACTGAAACACCAGAAGGATTTTGGAAATACTTCGTGGAAAATAACTAAGCTTCCCTGTCAGAGACAAATTTACGAAGATAATCTGTGAAATGAAACAAAGGTTCTCAGATTAAAGTCTATGAAATGCCAGATTTTGGCAACAGAGCACTGATGGTCAGGACGGGGAGGGGTGGAGGCAGGGAACTATGCACAGAGTAGGCACTCTTCCTCAAAGTGGACAATGAGAACAGAAGTGGAAAACCCCTCCAGTACAAAAATCTTGGGTTTGAAATGCTGAAAATATTCCATCTGAAGGAATACTGCTGTGTCCTTACCAAGTATACAGCAGAGCCAGATAGCAAGTAACTGCGATACATTAAGTAGTTGAAGGGAAAAATATTTATTTTCATTTTCTTATGGATCCAGGTATGGCCCAAGTAACCATGAGGTTAAAAGTACCCTTATAGATTGAAAACCTACTACAAATTTTAGGAAAAATACATGGAACCAGAGAAAGCTAGGCTGGAGGATGTTTTTCCCCAGAAAAATCAACACTTCACTTAAAAGAACATTTCCACTGTCATTATAAGAATTGCCGTTTAAAACAACAACAACAAGAAGCAAAAAGCCAACAAAAAATACCCCACTTGCTAAAGGTAAAATTAGATTTGTTCTATCAAATCATCTGTGACAATAGAAGAGTGGAGGAGGAGGAAATGTCACATTTGCTAAAAGCTTTATTTTAACTCCTGATCTATGGAGGAAAAGAACCAAGAGCTGTGCAGGGAGGAGGGCTGGAGGAAGCTGTTAGCCAGACAATAGCAGAGACTGTTAAAAACAGAGTCTTATTTAGGGCAGGAAAACGGGGTTCGGATAGCACAGGTTTTGTAAGCGCATACCCAAAATTAAAGGTCAGAAATTACCAACGTGGGTGGCAGTTCACAACTGAACCCCAGCTATTATTTGCTTTTTGTTCCTAAGGCTCCCACGTCAGCTTCTGCCCAAAGACTTCAAAGTGCAAGAATGAAATAGAGGCGTTATGGGGAAAAGAAATAATGACCCAATTTCTCTGTGCAAAACATTATCAGAACAGTCAAACAGAGCCAAATTTGGGACAAGGCCGCAAGGTCCAGCAGGTGGGTTCACCTAAAGTAAGAATAGAGAGAGAGTGTGTGTGTGTACATGTATGTTAAACATCCTCCCACTGGAAACTGAAGGGTTAAACAAATCTTCTTTTCAACCTAGGTTCAGAGTCACATTTTTATTTAAAAAAAAAGAAAAAAAAAGAAAAAAAAAAGAAAAAAAAAGAGAAAGAAGTCTTTCCCACAGTTACAGTGTTTATGGAGTTCAAAAAAGGCTCTGTGCCATTCTGGGAAAGGTCTCCTTCGGTGCGCTCCGGCAGGTGCAGGCTCCTCAGGACACCTCTCGCTCAAGAGGACAATGTGAATTAATTCTCTGATGTGAATTAATTCTCCGGGGCTGGGCTGTTCCTGCACGGTTTGCATGATCTTCAGTTCGTCAGCTTTAACCTGTGCTCTGCCAATCCCTGAACCAGGCTAATCCTGCACGTTTTAGCATGTGGGGCACCCTGGCAAAGATTTGGGATGGGATGGAGGGGGTTACTTTTCTTTCTTTCTTTCTTTAAATGCCTGTGCAACTCAAACTGGGAGGAAAATTTGGAAAATCAAAGAGAATCAGAGTAAGGTATCGATGTCTTTCCTTGAAAACTAAGGTATGAAAAGCACTGAAGTAAAACAATGATGCAGGCTGGTCAGCCTCACTTTCTGTTCGTTGCTGTTGATTAGCACAATGTTGCTATATTCAGATTTGCAAAAACACAATGATGTTCACATTGAAAAAAACAACCAAACAACAAAATCCAACCCAAACCCCAGTACCTCTGTCTCAGCTATCTATCTCCACTGGAATTAGAATTTGCATAAAAGATTAATCTTGTAATAACTCTATTTTAAACTTTTTAAATGTTCAAAACTTTAAATGTCTTAAAATTTCCTTGTAGTGTTAAATCAAAGCATATAGACATAAATAGGCTTTCAAATAATTACATTTGCTCCAAAACCCAATAATGACAGGTTGACTTTATTATTTTTTTTAAACCATTTGCATGTATAAGCTTTGCTAACTTAAGTCCTCCAGAGCCATAACGTGATGCATGTAAAATCTTGACTATAGAACAAAAAACTCCAAGAAACTGTGGGACGGGAAAAAAAGCAGAGAAAAATTAATTCCTTTTAAAATTCCTCTTTTGGAATTTATTTTGGTTAGTGTGGTTAACTGAGGAGCCCTGCTGCTGGCAGAGGCAGGTAAGAAATGTCTGAGGGTACTGCACAACTGCACCGAGGAGTGAAGAGAGCAGCTCGCAAATGCCAACAATGGAGGCAAAGGCAAATGCGCGAGGCGTTCTCTGCAAAATTGCCAAGCCGGACTAGAACAAGAGAGTTGTGAGAAGATGGAGAACGTTCCTTTTGGAGGGACTCCAAGCTTGTCACGTGGCAACCTAAAAATCTGCCTTTGCTCGTTCAGGCCTTCATCAGCAAATATTTTGTTTAAGGTCAAACAAGGAATCCTACAGAGCTAACTGCCTGCTGCTTTCCTAAAACTAACCTCTCTAAAATGATAAGCTGAGTTCAATGGGGAGAGTTGAAGTACCCTCTCAGACAGCCTCTCCTGCTCTTCTAGATCTCTTGACGTCTTTCCTTTATTAATTCCTACTCTCTTTCCTTTACTTGCATGGAGATCAGGCACCCTCCCACCTCTTCTTCCAATCCACCTCACGGATCTGCCTCCTCCTGTGCACGGACAACCCAACCCGATGACCGAAGCTGTCTGAGGCACGAAGAGCCCAACAGAACGGGCAACGTCAGCCCAAGAGAGACGTTCCCGCTCCCTCCCAGTTGCAGGGAGGGTGTCCCAGCACCTGGGCTGGGAGACCAGCCATGGGGAAGGAGGGAAGCAGCCAGGGACAGTCCCTGTGCCCAGCCCACGGTGGGTCCTCCGTGGGATGCTGAGCAGCTCCGGGCCAGTCTGTGCTGCATTCCTCCCTCCGGCTCCCTCCACTCCTCCCTAACGTTAGGATAGGTCTTTGAAAGGGAGCTGTAGCTGGGTGGATGTTGTTGTTGTTGTTCCTGCAGGAGAATGAATCAAGATGCTTCTAAAATCATGATTTAACAGCTGCTGCCTGACTGTGGTCCTAACTCTGCCCAAAGGGACTGGAGCAGAGAAACAAGATGGAAAAAGGGCAGTTTTTTCCTTGGACGCTTAAAAATATCACCTCATGCTCACAGCTTTCTGTGGCTGACATAATCTCTGTAGTGCACTGCAAAGCTCAGAGCAGTGAGGATCTCCAAGAGCCTCACTCTCAGGGGATACTGAGAGGACTTCTGAGTTTAGGCAAAAGCACGTAACTTTAAGATGGAGCCTGCCAAGTTTATAAACAGCATTTTATAGGGCGTTTGTCTGCAATGGATCTGGGTTTGGAGACAGAGGACGCCACTGCCAGCCCTATATTTCTCATGAAATGCAAAGGAGAACCCCTTGTTTTACCTTTTTTTTATAGCTGTATGAGCAGTCAGACCTCTGGCACCTTCTGCAACACGCGCAGTGAACCTCGGGTCTCCCTCCCAAATGCCTTCAGCCAGGAGGAAGAAGAAACTCTCATTTCTGCAGAACCCATCAGTTCATCGAGGTCTCCGATCCCCCAAGGAGAAGGTGAAGAGAAGCAGCAGTGCCACCTCAGGGCCACAACCGCTCTGCGCCCAGCACTGGTAAAGCTGCCCACAAATACCCTGCACAATGCAGGGCTGCACATATTATGAAAGAAAAGAGGACTCTTTGGAAATATTCTGGTTGGGATAACGTCTGTGACTTTTTGCTGATGTCTGTCTCTGAGGCAGTGGTAGAAGTTAAAAAAGATGGGCCAAAACTGGTCCAAAAACTTTCATCTGCCCACAAACTAGGTAAACCTGCACAACAAAACCCACGCGGCTGATGGGCCACCTCGGGCTTCAGCTGCGTGCTCTGCCCAGCATCACTGCCCGACCGTGAATGCCACCGACGTTTCAAGGTCATATCACCTGAAGAAAATGAAACAAACTGGAATAATCCTCTTCCAGGATGCCCAGAATGTGCTGTTTGCTAGTCAACCGTGTGTTTGAATAAAAGGTTGATTCCTTCAGACTTAAAACTTTCCCTGTTTGAGCAGCTGACTCTTCAGAAAGAGTTGAACATGGATGGCACTGTACTGTGCCAAACTGTGCAACGAGCAAGAGACGGAGGGTGTGTAGGCAAACCTTTTTTTTTTTTTAAAGCACCCATCTGCAACAAAACAAATGCAGAAGAACAAATAACAAATGCAGAAGTGCGTAGAGGAAAGCAACTTACAAACCTGATTTCAGGACCAACAAGTGTGCTTTCAGATCTAAGATGAATTCAACTTGACTATGACCAACTATCTATAGACCTGGGCACCTGCAGCATAAGAAAGAATGAATTTATTTCCAAAGCTTGCCCTGGTCCCCATTTGTGAGATTCCACGAAATGAAAGGCACTACACAGCACAACAGTTGCTCCCAAGGTAAATTCCAGCACACAGAAATCAAAAGGAATTTAACATTTCCGAGCAGAGCTACCCCAAACGCCCATGTTACGCCTGTGCGTTCAGCGTGGAGCTCCATGAAGGTGAGGGACTGCACCTACACTGCTACACGAGAGGGACAGGACCTGGCCTGGGCCATTGGGACAAACGGCCCCGACTAACTCACCCCCACACGTGTCCATACCCACCCTGAGCAAATTCAGCTTGCAGAGAGCTAGCCGGAGAGGTCCCGCACGGAGCCGGGAAGTTTGCCAGCCTGCAGGTTCTGCAGGTCAGCACCGCAAGCCTGACTTCGCTACCTGGCTCACTTTTATTTCGCAGCGGAAAACACGCTCAAACGGAGCCCGCCCTTCGGAGACTCCTGCTAAGCAGAAAACTCAATAGTGTGACTGCTGCGGGTTCCCAAGAGCTGCCTGGCAAAAGCCGAGGTCTGCAGTTCGGTTTCCCCAGCCAACTCCTGCATCTCTACTGGTGCAGCGCGACAGGGTGGAGAACACGAGAGGTGTTTTTCCATGGCAGGAGGTGCTGCTGGGAGAGCCGCTCGGCAAACAGCTTCTCATATGGTGTCCTGACACGTTAACCGAGAGCTGAACTGGAAAACTTGAACCCAAGAGTGCTGAGTAGGTGGAAGGGGTAGAGCTAGGTTCAAATACAGGTTAGGTCTCAGCCGGTAGCTCTGGGCACTGAGGTGACAGCTAAGCAGGGGTCTTGGCTAAGGTGGGCTCAACCAGCCTGTTTCAGTGTGGAGGGGTATTCAGTAGTATTTGAAGTTATACTTCAGTTCTCACGCAGTAATTTTTGTAAAACAGCTATTTTAACATAGCTAAATTCCTAGGAAACAGTCAGTTTTGCAGACTGTCCAAATAGTTAAGGTATGCATCCACTTTACCCCTTTTTTTTAAAATTCAAGCTCATTGATGGCACACGTATAAAACCACTTCTTTTCCTTGTAGCTTTTGATGGGAGCAGGACGAAAGATAGATGTAATTAAACAAGATCTAGCCTGTCCTGCTAGCTGATATTTTAACAGATCGGCAAGTCAAAGCGTTAGCTCTTATTTAATAGCACCGGTGTGTGATAATGGCAGTATTGTTGTCGGTATCGTGGAATTGCTCCTGTGGCGGTTCACAATGAACAACAACGTGGCTTCTCAGCTGCGCACGAAAATCGTGACGCGCTCCTACAACATTGCAGCGCTTCGCGAGCAGAGGCCTGATAAGAGGTATAAATTGGGAGAGGAGTGGCTGGCGAGCAGCCCTGCAGAAAGGGAGCTGGGGGGGCTGGTTGTCAGTTTGACTCAGTTTGAGTCAGCCCTGTGCCCTGGCAGCCAAGGGGGCAAATCGCATCCTGGGGGGCATCAAACACAGCACGGCCAGCCGGTCAAAAGAGGGGATGATCCCGCTGCGTTCGGCGTTGGTGCGGCCTCACCTCGAGTACTGCATGCAGTTCTGGGCCCCATAATTTAAGAAGGATGTTAAAGATCCTTGAATGCATCCAGACGAGGGCAACAAAGGTGGTGACAGGGCTGGAAGGCATGTCCTGTGAGGAGCAGCCGAGGGCTTTGGGCTTGTCTAGTTGGGAGAGAAGGAGGCTGAGGAGCAGCACCTCATTGCTCTCTACAGCTGCCTGAGGAGGGGACGAGGAGAAGGAGTTGCTCAGCTCTTCTCCTTGGGATCCAGCGACAGGACACGTCGGAACGGTTCAAAGCTGCGCCAGGGGAGGTTCAGACTGAACATTAGAAAGCATTTCTTTACCGGGAAGGTGATCAAACACTGGAACAGGCTTCCTAGAGAGGTGGTCAGTGCCCCAAGCCTGTCAGCGTTTAAGAGGCATTTGGACAATGCCCTTATTAACAGGCTTTAATTTGGTCAGCCCTGAATTGGTCAGGCAGTTGGGCTAGTTGATCGATGTAGGTCACTTCCAACTGAAATATTCTATTCTATCCTATCCTATCCTACCCCACCTCGAGGAGCAAGGCAGGAGCTCCCATGCAGAGCAGCACCACAGACACCACCAGCAGCTCCCAGCCCTGCACCAGGCTGGCTCCGTCCCCTCTTTGCGGGACCAACACGGCACGGATCTGTGCCAAAAGCACAGTAGGGCCCAGGCTGGCCTGCAGCCCCCCCCCGCCGCCCCCCCCCTCCCTCCCTCTGCTGCTGCAAAATCAGCTTCAAAGGACGGGAGCGCTTTTCTCTGTCTCTTTTAAATGCAGCACTTACAGTTTGCCTGCTGCTTTGCAAGCTTGCCAGCTGCTTTCAAGGCTGTATTTGTCACGGAGGAAGCCTCAAAAAATAAAAGACGCATAAAGGAGCATGCTGCCTGATTAGGGAGCAGCCCCCGCAGCAGCAGGCAGGGCTGGCAGGGCTGGTGGGAAGCTGGTCCTGGCCCATGGGGTCCCTGCCAGCAGGTCTCCAGGCAGGTGGGGGGCTGCGGGTGAGAGCTGGGGCCTCGCTGCTGGGTTTCCCTGCCCATACGCACCAGGTTACGGCAATGCAGACATGCGAGTGCTTCGAGGCCACAGTGCAGGTTTCTTAAGGGTAGGGTAGGGCTCCTAATTTATTTTTGATTAGCTGCAGTGGCCCTGAGAGGGATTAGACGTCAGGGAGGCAGGCGCATCCCCAGGCGAGGCAGAGGAGAGGGAGGGGATCCCCTTCTCACCCGAACCCGCTCTGCCCTGGGAGCTGCCTGTCCTAACCCACGGCAAGGATGTCAGCAAAACCCTTCCCCACCTCAGAAAGGCCTATTAGCACACCACTTTTTTGTAGTTTCTGACAAATTCCCCATTTAGCCTCTGCTCCCCAAAAGAAAGCCTCAGGTGCAGCTGCAACTCACCTCAGGTGCAGCTCTGGGACATGCAGCCTCGATAATGGCCTTTTAAAAATGTGCGGCAGTGGGGAATCACAGGAGGAGTAAAACCAGGCAATGACAAGCCCAAACATGATTTTTCACCCCTACGAGAGCCCTATTTCACATAGCAGAGACAATTTTCATTGCAGCATTTGCTTATGCCAGTGGCTCCTGGCTGGGTGCAGCAGCTCTCCAGCGAAGTGCGAGGGGAGGGTGGTCCTGCTCCGGGGGCTCTGCCCCTTCCAAACTCCATTTCTCCGGGCAGGAATTCAAGCTGTCCAAGCTTAATCTGCTGTAGCTTTCTGCATCCGTGCTGCTCTGCCCAGCCTCCCACCAACAGGAGTACAACCCTTCCTCACTCAGCATCTCTTATCTTTTGGAGCAGCAGCTGGACGTTTCCTGTAAAACCTATTATGCAGGGTCATTTCCCAAAGAAGTTAATTACCGCTCCGGAAAAATGTGAGGGGCTGGGAATACATGGGGAGAGCATCCACGCAGCGAAGGGGCAGCACAGCACTGCTTCACGGGTGTGCGATGCTCCTGGAGCCAAAGTTAAGTCTTAAAAACATTCCCGAAAGATTACGATCTACCCACTGAATGCCAAACCACCAGTGGCCGTTCGAACGTCTCAGAAAAAGCCTCGCATATTTGAAGTCGATGTGATTTAATTTAAATAAGAAACTCTCAATTATATTGCTATTATGGGGTTTCACAGCAGTCACAGCTTTGTAACTACAGTCTAGATGCTATGTACAGTTAATACATTTCAATTACACACTATTTTATTGAAATATATTCTTACCTTAAAAACATTTGAAATCCATGTACCACAGAAAAATTTGGGTCAGGGGAACTATAACCACTTGAGCTAGAATAACCAGTATAGCACAACTTCTGAAGTGACACCTTTGACAGTTTAATCGTAAATCTGATTAAAATGACCCAAATATTCTCCTAGCAGTCTATTTTTCATACAAATTTTGCTTTAAAATGCCCACTAACTAGAGTAACTTTCAACTGCTAGATGAAACTGAGCACATGCTTAGAGACAAACTACAGCTCTTGAAAGAAAAACAGCTTCTAGTTTTATGGAGCTTTGTTTTGTCTCAGCTACTTATTATCGGAACTCGTTTCCTGCAATCCTTGTAAACTCAGTTAAAATGCGTGCAGTCTCAAAGGCAACCTGCAGGACACCCAAATGTGTAAGGATAACAAGCAATTTAAACTTAGTTTCAAGCAAAAAGCCCCCCCAAACCTCACCTTGATTCAGCTCCTTGTCTGAGTATTTGCAGGGCTCAAAAAACCTCTCCCCTCTTTTCTATATTAAGAAAACCTTTAACGTGATCTATACTTGTTATCCGGAAAGCCACAAAGTCTATTGCTGTCATCTGGGATGGCTTTTTGGATAGTTAAAAAGTTGTGTTCCCATTTGACACTGGCTAACATTGCTACGCCAGATCTGGGGATCAGTTCAGAAACTATTTTTCTCTGTATAATTCAATTTCTCTCACGCTTGTCCCACAGGCAGGTTTATTAGAAACAATCTATGGGGACCGCAGGATGTGGGGTCACTGCAGGCAGCACTTTTAGTGAAATAAATGGACAATCAAATCTCCCCTAACAATGAAAATCTACAAATAGTCCCAATGCAGCAGCAGGGTACAACATCTGGCTACCAGAAAACTAGACTGAACACATGAAAAATGAAACTTAAAACTGCACTTGCAAACACACACAGTCATTTCTTTGAAAGGAACAAGTGTCACTGGTCAGTGAGAAATGCTTCCTTTTACTAGTAGCGTTTCCCATAAGAATTTAATTATTTAGGAGAAAGGCTTAAAATGTGGCGTATGTTAAGAGGAGTGCTGTGTATAATATAAAATAAAACTCAATCCTCCCATAATCTCAGATTGGGAATGTCAGTTCGTCACCATCTGTTACCAGTCTACATATTTTGTTTTCTCTGCCCTGTGGGGAGACATCCCCCCTCCCTTTTACTTCCAAGTGCTGAAGCTCTCGAGCCCCACCAGCACACTCACCTGCCGCTTAGCACTCGGAACAGCAAGTAACTTCTCTGCGTATCAGAAAGCTGCTTTTAGGCATGGGAATGCTCAGACCTTGAATCCAGACTCGTAGCCAGCATAATAACCAGTCTTTTTCAGACATACTTGTATCATCTCTCAATTTTAAAACATCGGTTTAGTTGTGAAAAGGTAGAAATACAAAAGCTTTCCAACTGATTAGCAGCAGCAGCAACATTTAAAGATTGCCAGGGTTTTCACTCCAGTGGCTGAGTTTTGTATTTCAGAAGCAGAAACTGCATAACCACCTGTTAGATACACACAGGTCAGAGAAGTACTGATACAGTAGCAACACCCAAAAACAAAGGTTCAAGGCTGAAATCTGAAGTAGACACTAACCAAAAGATTATTTCTAATGGCAAGGGCTTTGAAACTCATTCATTCATAGGGAAAGAAGCATTGCGACAGTTGTAGGGGCAATAGGCAGCCTTAAAGCCCGCAAGGCAGGCTAGAATACATCCACCAAAAGTTTTTTAAAATTAGTTTAAAATATCCTTCAGCTGAGCAGGGAGCTGACAGAGCTCTGCAAAGGGAGTGAGGCAGCACAGCAGAAAGCTACTCTTGCAGGAAGTCAGGAAAGCAACTTGAACTCAATAAAAATTTGAGAATACTGATCCATGAGGACAAACGGTTAAATGACAGAGTAGTTCCTAAAGATGGAAATTTTATTCAATTACAAGAGCCTTCAGTCATCACTGACATGACAGTTATCTACATACAATTCAAAAAATTAAATGTGAGGTTGTTTCTTTTTTGGATCAGCCTCTCCAGTTTGATGGTGTACAGTTCAAGCTTCTACCTTACCTGTCTTTACAATAAGACAAATAAGAGTCCATTATTATAGAGGTGCCTGTAACTACAAACTCCATGACAGATGAAAAAAGGTGCTTTCCTCCACTAAACTTTGTTTTTGGGACAGAACAGATGTAGTTCCTCACGACTGTAAGAAATGAAGCATTGTTTTAAGTAATTACCAGTTATTTATACAATCAGGAAAATGAACAAACTCCGTTTTCCTATGACTCGGATCGAAGCAAACCCACAGAATAAATAAATAAGGTTTTGGTTTTTAAGTTAGCAGCACAGGTGTGTGTGTGCGAAAACAAGATCACATACAGAGATAGCCAATTAAGTGTGACTACAAGAGATCTGGCCAGTGGCTACAGTGGAGAGGAATAAAGTTTAAGATTATACGACATCCAGTTTAAGATTTTTTAATCCAGTTTATTAAATATTGCTTTTTGGGGACATGTTTACAACAAGCCCAAATAAATTGTTTAAGGATTCAAAGCAGTCATATTAAAATACAGCTTCAATATAAAGTTTGTCACAGTTTTACAGTATTCAAAAATGACAGACCTGCCTTAAAAAAAGACTATTACACCAAAACATAAGAAAAACAGAAAAACAAACAAGTTTGGCATTTTCATAATCTTTATAGTATAAAACAGAATATTAAATCTATTACCAGCAAGCTGATACTTCAATCTATTACCTAGTCTGAAGTGTCTCCCATTAAAACACACTATACAACAGCACTATACAAAAGTCGTGGTGATACTCATTTGATGAAAGTGCATCCCTGAAAAGTTTGCCAGTTTATTCTAGTTAGCTCTTAAAAAAAAAAAAAAAAGGTAAAATTAAAACGTCCTCTTTTAACTGAAGGCTTTACTAGATTTTTTTTTTTTTTTTTTTTTTGCTGTTTTGTCTCACTTTCAGCCTTCTTTTAAAAGTGTCTAGGGACGCCCACCAGGGGGCAGCGTAAGATTAACCATCAAATCACGAACGGCTGCAAATATTGTGCATTCACCTGGAACAGGGAAAAGAGACAGGTTAGCATCACTCCACGGACACGCCTTCACACCCTCAACAACCTCCCGAGGCACCGCGATACGCCGGCACGGCTACTACCCCTGTACGGGCAGGGGTTGACGAGACGTGGTGACCGCGAGCGGCAAATCCCAGCGACCTCCAAGGACGTCGGGATTTGTTGGGATTTTAACTGAAGTAGCTCCGGCTTTCCCAGCAGGACCGCTTTTGTTGGTCACAGAATTACAAGAAGCTCTTAACTTTTAATTGCTTTTGAGTGTCAGATTGAATCTATGCTAGAATTTATTGTACGTGGCACTGCAATCTGAATTTTTCTGGATGTTATTAATTAAAAGCACTACGTCTTACAAAGAAAAAAAATCCCAACCAAAAAACTTTTTCAAGTTCTATTTGTATTGATTAAGAGCAGAAACTAAACATTTCAAAAGACTCAAGTCTGAAACAGCTGGAAGATGTTTTCTGTCCTAAGCCTAGTTTTGGAAGCTTTTCTAATTCCAAGACTGGGCAAAAGTCAGAAATCTGTTTCTTTCAAGTAAATTAATTTGGCTCTACCCTTGACATCTGAACTGCAAAATAAAACACAGAGCAAATGGACTTTTGTTACAAACAGCTGAGACCTAATACAGAGAGGAAAAACCAGCCACAGCTGTCTCAATTTTGAATACCAGCATTTTCTGACAAAAACACACACACATTCTGAAATAGCTTAAAAAAGTTAAAACCAATAGAAGCAAAAGGGTTTAATTAGAACAACAGAAGGTGAAGTATTAGGCAGCTGTGACTTTCGTCTACTGTTTTCTGGTAAAAGAATACAATTAATAGCCACTATCATACCCTGGTCATTGTGGGCTGAATTTTTCCTGTGTATTTCAAGAAACATCATTAGAAGACATTGAATTTTGTTGCTGAAGGAGCAACAGTGTGAGCAAAGAGATAAGAGCAGAGCCTGTTGGGATGTATTAATCCTAACTGCCAAACTAGGGATTCCCAAGATTATTTTGGGCAAGCCATTGTCATATCAAAGCTACAAATCTGGGCTAGATACCATCCACTGCATCACTGAAAATCAGACACTGAAAAATGCTTAGTCATGAAGTGCTTTAAGAAATATCACGAGTCCCTTGAGCTGCTCTCTAAGGGTAACCTCCAGCACCTGTAGGGACTTTCATTTCTTTACCAGACTGATGTCCACTACATAACGCAGGTTGTAGACTTACAGCTCAAGTTTAACCCTATTATTCCAGGGCATTGATTCCATCTCAGTTCATATAATTATTCCCCCAAAATAAAATACTTTTTCCCATGGAGGCATAGGTAAAGTGATCTCAGAAAAGACAGCGTACTCACAATGAGTCAACATTTTACTGTTAAACACAGCAGAATGTGTTTGCCCACAGATCTGAAAAGAAAACTCTTCCAAAAGAACTTACTTTTCAGGCACTACCATTTTATTAAGAGGAAAATTAAGCTGAATACAAAATACTTTCTCACAAAGAGAGAAAGGTAAAAAAGATACAGCCAAAACGAGGCAACACTGATTACGGGTTACAATGAAAGTGCCAGTAATATCATACGTGCATGATGGGAAGCCCTGGTCCTTTCTGACTGAAACAGTGAAAAATTCACTTAACCGAGCAAATGGCAATTAGTGCAGCAGAAGAGCTAACACAGGTAGGAAAATCCTGGGTACAGCACAATAGCATCAGAAGAGAAAGGATATGCATCTGTGATCTCCCACGTACTGCTGTTGTAAAAGAAGTCTCCCAACTATCTACTTTCATCTATTAGCTCTCCTATCACCTTTCAATGGCAAAGAAAAGAAGGTATCTTATTCTCTTACCAGATATAATAATGTAAGTTTTGACAGTAAGAACACAGGAAATTGCATTTCAAGTGTGTTCAGGGAAGATCCTACTTTGGCTGGAGGGTGGTGGTGGAAATAAATAAATAAATAGATAGATAAATACAGACTCATTTTTTCTCTTAGAAGTCAGAGGAAAGACTGCTAGAAATGTCCTCTGTTCAGCTAGCTACATTCTTCTTTGCCTGGGTAAGGTCCTGCTAGGGCCACAAGCTCTTTTTATATGCCTTTCTTTCCCTGTCTATACTTTGCTCCCTGTACTGCATTCCCAAACTACTTCAAAACTTGTGTGACAAACAAAAATTATCTATCCTGATCTATCTAATGATCATCAGAAGACATCTCACCTGGGATACTCAAGAGCAGCTTTGACAATTACTCCCCATGCTGCAGTATTTTGTGGAGGGTTTACCTTAAAACACAACTTAGTGCAATATCAAACAGCAAAACAAGTATCTACCCTTCCCCACACTAGGGAAACTCAGTGGGGAAGCACCTTCCAAAAGAAACACCTGAAGTTTAGTTAACATATCTTGAAATAAAAGTGCTATACAAACAACAGTTCTGCACCACATACAGAACTCTTGCAGGTAATCCCACATGCCCTCAAGGCTATTCTCTCTCCTATTTACCTACACTATTACTATATGTTAAACAGAAAATGCGTGTTAATTTAAATCTCATCACAATTTTCAGAAATGTATGCATACCCACACCAATTTAAGATAAACATTGCTCATGTTCTAGCAATCGAAATAAACCATCAAGCATAGTTAAAATTACCGCATAACAACAAGATGAATAATTATACAAAATAGAAGTAGAATTCAACTTCTGGATTCACAACTTCAATCTATTCACTGAGTTATTGGAAAAAGGCTTTGTTCTTCAGCATGTAACTACAGCAGAACTGAAAGTTACTGTTCTTATGAGCCATCTGTGTACTAGGACCCCAAATCACTGCTTACAGACAACATGCTGCCCAAAGAACCTGCTACTGTTGTTCAATGTTTCAAATATTTAAAAAAAAAAAAAAAAAGGCATGACAAACAAGAAGGAAAGCAAAGCACAATGTTGCTCACAGTGCACTACCTACGGGCCAATGAACATTCAGAACAACCTATTTAGCTTAAACACTTCACAGCACGTTTGGTGGACAGAACTGTATGCGCCTTTGTCAGTGTGTACACTGACAAAGGAATATACAATCACTCCAATTACCTTTTAATCATTCACAGCACATGGACAAGTTCTGATAACTATTTTAACATCCCTTTATATTCTACTGTTAAGCTCAATAACTTCATAATTAACCATGAAAACTGACACTTGACCATAGCATATTTCTTGTGACTCATTCTGGGCCCATCTGTTAAAAAGTATGACTCCTACTGCGCAGCTAGAGTTGGGCCAACAAGAGGTGCATTCTATCACTTGGGCAGAACAGCAAAATCCAGCCTGAATTATCAGTGTAACCTTCTGCTGTGTTGCCAGTACTTGCTACTAAGTTATGTATTGCCTGTCACATCAGGAGTTTGTATCACTAAAGAAGTATGATAGAAACCAAGAAGAATTCAGACTTAAGAGAGGTTTAGTTTTACACTGGAGATTTGTCACAGATCTCTGGGTGAAGAGAATATATCTACTGGACATGTACAGTACCTGGTCGTGGTGAATTCAGTTCAGCAAACCTCTTTAGAATATTGCTAACCATCATTGGAGCAGCAACAGAAGAGTTCTGCTGCCTGGGAATGTCAGCCTGTTGCGTTGTACCCGAAGCCATATCATAAATAATTGGGACAATAATACTAACAGCTTCCTGTGGGACTGTTGTTTTCTGTGTTAGCTGGAGCTATGGGAAAAAACAAAAAGTGTGTTACATTGAATGACCGTGTACTTCAGTGCAACTTCCAATGCAGTTAAACACTCCAGGTCTACAGACAGCATGTGCTTCCACCTCCTCAGTTTTCAGACATCAATTCTGCAGCAGATGTGTCAATCAGGTGTAGACTATTTTCCTCTCAAAAGCACCCTACAGCGAGCATTGCCTCAGAGATGACACTAACACAGATTTGTTCCAAACATCTCATTCCTGCTATACTTTCCCAGCACCACTAATGTGTCTATCACTTAACCCAGGTGGCTAGTGCCTCAAAGGAGAACAAAACACCCAGAAGTTGAGCATTCGAAGACACCTGAAGCCCAGAGGGAACTCAACTTTATGTCTTGTCAACATCTCCCTAAGAACACAAAACATGAAGAGTTGCTCTGTTTTATAGGAAGGAGAATAGGAATACTAACTGAACTCATAACAGATGCATGCAAATCAAGGCTTCTAAACATCAGAACATTTTTAGCTATTACAGTTGTCAGATATAGCATGCTTATATTTTGCTACTAACCCGTGATGATTTCAAAGACACGCAGCCCACAAAATTTTGAAACAGATAGCTCTACTTACAAAAAACAACATTTTGGATTTCAGCACAACAGCAGGTGTTCCTGGAGGCGCAATTGGCGGTGCACTGGGAGGAATTGTTAAACAAAACTGCACATTCCATTTCAGCTGACTTGCCTGATCAGGGAACTGTTTAGAAAGAGCAGCACAGAGAAAGAACAGCAAAAGGTCTCACATCAGTGACATACGTGGCTACGAACTAGGGAAGCGTTAGAAAGTGGAATGTATTTCTCTAGCTAAACTTACAGATCTTGCCAAGTTTAGCGTAAATCAGAATAACTCTGAAAGAATTGAGCATAGGGTAAAAAAGAATACAATCAGAAAGATTCCAGCCAGCCTATGCACGTGCCTATTGTGCAGTAACGTGCCTGCAGTTTCTCAAAATCATCAAGAGAAATTTTGGGAGTTTCCAGGAGAGCTAGTAGTAAAATGAAAACTTCTTTATTAACACTAAATAACATGTATATAAATTTAGAGTAATTTATATGTTTACAGATGAAGACACAGCACCTTTTTTTCTTAAAATATAATAACTGAAGTTGGGTGAACTAAATAGAATGGTTAACTTACCAGCTCAAGTTTCATGATGTGTACACAGTCCCTGAGGATATGTGTTGGAGCCCCTAGTAATTTTGTGAAGGCTATTAGGGTGTTTGCTTTAAAAGGTGGTCCTGCAACCTAAAGAAAGACACTGTTTAGTACTGCCTATTTAGATAATAGCTGTATCATTTAATATGGCGACCAGCATGCATAGCTGTTAATTTTATATTTTGCAGACCTCACACGTGCCAACGAAAGTCAGCAGTATCACTCAAAACACCACCAGAGATTAAAAAGCAATGCACAAAAATTTAAACAGTAATTATTTGAGTACATACCCTTGTTTCAAAGAACTTCTCCAAAACTTGTAACTCCTCCGATTTCCACTGTCCTGTATTTTCAGGTGTTACTTTCAGTTGCAAGGTCTGGTTGGTTTTGGGATTGAGAGCAACCCTGCACTTTAGTGCCTCCGTCTTAAACATAATTACACCTGGTTCATTGGAGTTTATTAGCTGTAGCTGCATAAAAAGAAGTATCACATTCAATCAGTCATCCATTAAATAGCACGAATGCACACACACATTCACTCCCAAGACTGTAGTGATCAATATGCCCTCTTTCCAGAAACACACACGTGATATTTGTATACAGGTAAAATTGCCTTGAGAATGAAGCTTATGCAAGATTTGGCTTCTTGCTCTGTCACTGAATCAGTGCCAAAGGGAAGAGGCGCACATTGTCTGTCCCAAACCCTAAAGCAACATTCATGACTGAGTAGTTATTGTCAACTAGTAACTACTTTCTTGGGCACTCCTGCCAAGTAGTGGCATCCACAGTAACCCTGTGGCTGTTCTAGTTAAATCCCAACGGACAGGCTAAGCATACAGAAGCCATAGCATCTGAAAATCTGGTCATAGTCTTGCTATCATATCAGATATCAAACTTCACCTAACCAAACAAGCTTTCCACTTCTAATTTGCATGGAAAAGAAGCAGAACTAAATGCTTTTTCTAAATTTTGACACTTTAGATGGCAAGATTCAGAAGTATAGCGCAAGTCCAACAGCAAATACTTGTTATACTTGAGGCATTTCAGTTTGTGCCCGATTTGAAACACATGGAGTACAGAAGCATGAAAAAGAACAGCTGTGAAGTCATACTCACAGATCAATATTAAAACAACCTAAGCCATACCGTTTCCTGTTGTATGATCCTCTGAAGATGCCTCCTCATAATAACTGATCCAAGGAATCGCTCAAGAGGGGAGCAAAGATAGCTGCCAGCTAGTCCTGGCACAAGCCCAGGGGTAGGAGAGGGCAATAGCAGAATATTCAAGGCACTGTGGGTGAGGATTGTAGGTATGGATGCAGCCCAAGAGCGCTGAGGTAGTTTACGAGGTGGAGGCATGCTAGTTGGCATTGCTTGGGAACCTATTGATAGGGAAAAAGTACTTGCAGTAAGGAAGGATTTAAGCTGAAACATAAGATATGTGTTCACTTTATTTGTTGTCACTATACAAGCAATGAGTTCTCTGGGCCAAAGCTTCATCCTTCTTATTTAAGAATTTGGCTGCCTAGTGATAGGCAACAGATAGACAAAGTCAAAGAATTAGTTTCAACCCTCCACCCATGCAAAGTCTCAGTAACATTAAAATCCTACTCCCTTTTCCTCCTTCTGCAGCATGCTAGCAGATAGCAGGTTTGTACAACAAACTCAATGAGATGTAAAGACAGCTAAATCAGTCGTGCAAGAGCAGCATTACAATTCTATGATGTGAAAAGTTAATATTTGGGTAAGCAAATATGCCTATCATTGCCTTCATTCCAAAGAATTTTCTCTCGGTCACAGAGCTCAATGGTTTAAGACTAATTTCTGCAGTGCAACAAGAGGTATCAATCCTGCTGAAGTTTATGCTCTATGATTTAACTCGTTTTCTAATTCGTTATAGAAGATTTGAACTAGGACAGAATAAAGGCTTAATTTCCTTAGGTATTTTACTGCACAAGGGCAGTAAGGACTGTTAGGCTGACCCACAAAACTACCAAAAATAACAGAACTAGAAGCGTTAAACATGAGTGTTTCACAGTCGTAACACTGATAAAGAAGCCTACTTGTTCCAGCTCGTGGGGAATGAGAGGCATCTGGGACAGGTGAATGAAGGGAAGGGTTGGCTGGTGACATTCCAGGCATCCGTGCTGCTGGTGATGGACCAGAGACCTGGGGAGATCCTGGCCAGTTCCCTGCACGCTGACTGGGTGACATCATGGTGTATGGTGAGCTTGGGTCTATGGTACCTACAGATGTTACAAGACCATTATTATTTAAAAAAAAAAAAAAAAAAAAAGTACAAGGTTTTCTAATCTAGAAATCTCAAAAAAGTCCTACCAAAATCTGTAAAGCATGAAAGTGTTTGCAAGCTTTTAGACTGCATTTTACAACCATATAAAAAACATAACGGTGGGGAGGTGGAAATCAAGATACAGATTGAAAGGTTTTCTGGTTGTATTAAAAAGTAAAATAAAATTGAACGTTAAGGCAAATTGGCATGTTCAACATGTAACGGGTTCTAAACTAAACAGAGCTCTTGCCTATAGACTTGAACTTCTACTGCTCCTTAGCAAATGAAAATCTCAGCTAGACTGTTCCTTATCAATTCAGTACCTTGCAGTTATCTCTGCAAAAGTATCTTTGGTTTTGTACTCTGCTATAAAGACTGATCAGAACAAGGTTCTTAAACAGTCTGTTGTGTATCTATCTCACTTTGTTCATCTTGACAGTTAAATTGGTGTGCTAAAATTACAATCTGAACTGTTCATTTATTGTGATCTATGGAATGGTTTCCAATGCATTGTGATTACAACAAACAATTGTTTTGGCAGCTTTCAAAAAAAACTTAATAAAGGAAACAACCAAAAGGCATGTTGCTCGCATATAGGTATGTCAAACCAGCAAGAGTTTGGCAATGTTTTCAAATTGCAAGTATTTGAATTTCTAACCTGTTCCAGTTATTTTTCCAGGAAATGTAAGCAGTGAAAACACCTTAATTAATCTAACAAGAGATAATGCTCATTAAAAGCTGCAGCCATTGTTCTGCTACAAGACCACGCGAAATTTCCCCACATTAGTAAGCAGGAAAGAGTGACTGATAGTCATTTTTTAAAATGTTAGGAACACCTCAACGTGCCATGCACCTACTTTTGAATACTGTTACGAGTTAAACCCACCTGTATGAAAACAACTACTTAAGCCAGTTAAAAACCATGAATTTTTTTCAATTAACTTAGGTCTGCTCCAAAAGACTTAATTTCAAGAAGCAAATGTGCTCTCCCTGCCACTATATATACACCTGCCAACAAAGAACTCACCATGTGGGCTGGCAAAGTTAGCCGTTTGTCCCATTGTGATTCCAAGAGAGGAAGGCGAAGGAGTTGGACCAAAGGATGCTGGTGATGGTGCTCTTAAAGCTCCGCTAGGTGAGCTTGCAGCATGCAAATTTCCTAATCAAAGACATCACATCATTCAACATACACATTTCCCATTTTTCTGTTACAATTTTTTCTATCAACTGCTACAGCTATCTCCTCTTTAGGGAGACAGCACACAAGATTCATGAGAATTCGTTTTTGCACTCAAAGGCTTTATTTTGTACACGCATGAGCATTATATTTTCCAGATTGATTCACCACACAAAGGAAACGTTCCAACATATTTGGCTTGAAGAATGGCATTTCCCCCCTGCCCAGCCCTTCCCCAAATGTAAATATTTTCAGCTGTTGTGCTGTAACAGCTGGGAGCAGAAAGCAGAGCTTTGGTGATGAAAAGCTTTTCTGAAGAAGCAGGTATTTAAAATTATCAGGTTTTGATCTGAGCAAGTTGTAAGCCATAACAATGAAACGGTCCCAAATATTACAGAGCTAAAGGTAAAAAAAAGCATTCAGTGAAACTGTTAGCTTCAAAATGTACTTTAAGACATGTGCAGCAGGACTTTGCTTTGCTATTTTTCCACAATATAAGGTGCATTCTCTTGGCTAATTTGGAGCTAAACACAGCTCAAATAATAGAAAAAGCATGCATGCAAAGAGCTGTGTGTGTATTTCCAGCACATGATTAGCACACAACTCTCAGCCATCTTACCTGGTGACTGTGTGTGCATCATAGACGGAGATGGTGTCACTGTGTTGTGATAGGAGGTGGGTGGTGAAGTAAGAGGATATGCTGCCGATGCTCCTGCCTGTTTTGCAAATGGCTGGAATTGTCAACACAGGACAACGAAAATCTTTTATCATTTTGTACTAAAACTAAAGTTAAGTATGTGCAGGAGACTACTAATGAGAGTTTGGTCCCTACCTATGAAATGTTATAGGTCCAGCAACATGGTAGTTTGATTCTCTGTATCACCTTGTTCAGTGCTCACTTTTTTTTCAGTGACTTTTTGCAGTTTCTCCTCAAGACATAATACCTCTGCACCTCATTCCTTTTTATCTGCCACCCTGTAACAGCAAAGCCTCCTGACTCTCCCTCCCACCTTTTATCTTAAACAGTTGGTTTCCCTCCCTCAGTCCTTCTCTTCTATGGCAGCAAGTCTCATGTGACCTTCCAAAGCTGCTATTCATATGCTATGGGCTGTTTACACTAGAATGAGAAATGGCAAAATAAATTAAGATGTTTTGCCCCAAGGGGAATTCCACAGCAAAGCAGTTTTATAGTCTCCTTTTCCATTTTTTCCTGCTAATCCTTTTAGAACGCAAGTTCGTAGAAACCTATAGTTGTGGAAGACAATAAACATTTCTTATTTTGCCTGGAGGGTACCTGTTGTTGTGGTTGCTGCGGTGGCTGCTGGGGTTGAAGCTGCGATATCAAGGAATCCATCATGTCTCCTCCAATAGGAGAAGGTGGGTTATCGTCTTCATTTACTGATCGTCTTCGCGCATCCTGATTGCTGTCAACAAACATGTTCAGGAATGTCTGTGGAAAAATCAGTTTTGTTAGCAATTTCCCCATTTAAATTGTATTACATAAATGAGCACAGTATTTGCTCAGCTTTAACACTATCTTTGTCAGCTACAGCACATAAGAAACAGGCAGGTCTCTAGAACTAACTACTAGTGGGCATTCATTATATACAGTATGAACAGTTTGCAAAATATATCAATTCATAAACAGAGCTTCTCAGTGGATATTTAAGCTTAATTCCCTTTTTCTTTTAAAAAGGGGTTTTGCATCATCACCAAACAAGAAATGTGGCTTATTAACATGAACTATCTCTAGTTAATTGAAATACCAACATTTTTTTTTTTCCTTAAAAATAAGGAAACGTCTACACTTGGAAATAGCTGTTCCAGAACAATTCATTAGTATCAGAACCTACTGGCTGTTGTCTCACAGCTACAGCTGCCCTGTTTGGACAAGAATACTCTTCACATCAGATCCATACTTCAAGTTAGAAGCTCATTTATTTACAACATGCCAGAAAACACAGAAACAGTCACCTTTAATCCAGGCGCAGGGTAAAAACCTTCAACTATTTTGCTGTTGTCAAAGAGACTGTACGCCCCATCACGTATTGCTACAACACCACGACTCCGGCAGTAGATGTCAATGCAATACATACTCCTAAAAGCCAGCCTGATATGTGTGGGTGACTGTGGCAGAATTGAGAAACACTGATAGGCAGTGTTGGTGCGTTGAGTCAGACCAAGCATGGGCACAGTTGGAAGTTTGTTGATAGCATTTAATGGAGCCTGAGTGTCAAACAAAACCTGAGAGAGAACAGATATTGAGAGATCAGGTTGCTTACCTTTCAGTAAAGGTCAGGGAAAATGGGGCATAGGGGGGATACAACCTTCACCAAGCCACCTTCTGCCAGTGAGATCCGTAAACAATCAAAACACACACATCTAATTTTGAAGAGCACAGTTTAATCAGAATTCAGCTCTTAATTATCTTGCACTTTTCTTGAGAGAAGTTTTTAAAATGTTACCTGTAACAACAGTACCACATTTGGTGTTTTATTAAACATCTCCTGGAGCTGGTGCAGAATTGTGTTGTGACAGTTACTGCAACCCGAGTTTGGGCCAACAGTTCCCAGTGAAATGTGGAACTTCTGGAGTATGGAGTTCCACTGAATGCTGATCTGCAATGTCAAGAACATAAAATGGCCTTGGAAACTAGAACAACTACGAGGTTATAACAAGAAAGGTGGTCTGCTTTAATTTTTTTCCCCATTTTTCATCAAACCTCAACAGATTCCTAACTTACCTTCCTCAAAAGTTGCTGGGGGGGGGGGGGGGGGCGGGCGTCA
>NW_010972753.1:8969103-8994636 GCF_000737465.1 Haliaeetus leucocephalus
TAGCTTTAACANCCATTTAGCTAGCTGNANTGTTGGCAACCACAAAACTGGACAATTATTTTAACAAGTCAATCAAAAAGAAAAAACCCCTTTTCTGTCAAAGGTGAGATAGAGAAAATTAAACTTGAGAGATTCATGCTGCAGAGAACTGATTAATGAGTTGCTGGAGGTGGACTGCTTTTCTCAGTCATATCACACAAAACCAAGAACTGGACAGGCTAATATGTAAGGAAGTGACATGCAAAATCCACACTGCTACTCTTGCTACTTATTAACTGTCCCAATAACATGCACGTAGAAATACTCTTAAAAATTCAGCTTAGAACATGAACACAAAAACCTTCCACGAAGCAAATTTCAAGTGCATCAGATACTTTGCATCAGTTGTGTGCAAAAATATATTCTTAGTCTGTAGTAAGGGTGCACTTACTCCCTCCTCTACCTTGCATTTAAGGCAAGGTTATGAGCAAGTACACAGTCAGTAATCGAAGTAATTAATAAGGTGTAAATTCAAATACTACAGAGTAAGCTAGAGTTCCAAACAAGAGAACAGCACTGCTGCAAAATAATTAAGGACTGCCTCATTTGAAAGCACAGTACTACATTTAAAATTTTGTTAGAGTCCTTTTTTCTAAGGCAGAATTAGGCATTCAGCTTACATATATCCATCTACCTCAGTACAGCAGTGACCAGTAGCAACACCACAAGTTTGTCAGAAAAAGGCTGCCACACCAACTTTCATAAATCAGGAGCATACAACTGCCCTTCCCAAAATTTAAAGCATTGTACACAAATTCTCAAAAATTCTGAACATCTAGTAATCTAGCAAATTTGCAGTCTGGCACCCTCTATTCCTGTCTTTTCTACATTCCTCAGTATTAATTCCACAATAATGTAATACAATGAAATATTTTGTACCACAATTTTGAGAACTCTAAGCCTACCCATTCTGTTTTCAAACATACATTTTAAGTGCACTTAGGAGTTACTTACTGAGCTCCCCTTGGTAGTTCCATAACAAAGGATAAGTTTTCGGTAATTGTAGATACGAACTTCTGAAAAAACGTTTAAGTGGTTGGGTATGTCTTTGAAGAGAGGAGGGAAAAGACTTAGAGTGAGAAAACCATAGTAAACTGTAAACACATCATTTTAATGAAAAGGAGGTGATTTCTGTACCTGGTAAGGATCGTGCAAACTCCAGGACACATTCATACAGCCGAGCGATACTGTTCCAGTCATTAAGGAACATCTCAACAACTTTGCGACCTCCAACTGGTTCAGATAACTGGTTTTCATACGTCAGGTAAACATGACGGGTTGGTCCTGCAGTGTTAGGAGATGGTAAATACTGATTAAACTAGTGCTTCCTAAACTGTGCTTTATAGACTGTGAGTGAACTGTAGCAAGTGACCAGGAAGTGTATTTACGTAATAAAAATGCATCAACTCAGCAGTCAAAATTTTGATTCAGGTACCTTGTGGTTTATTAGAAATCTGAAGAGCTGACAGTTGTCCAATAACACCAAAACATTAGAACTATTGGAACAGACAATGTAAACAAAGAAGCAAAATGTACCAGTCTTCCTAAATAAAAATTTACCTTGCTCCCTGGATGAAGTGCTATTAAGTGGACAGTTTGCAAACACCAGTTCAGCCACCCATGTGCGATTATTTCTACCTTGTAATCGGAAAGTGCAGTCAAGAAGAGATCGGTCCAGAGCCTTCTGCGTTTCCTCATTTACACCTTTACAGGGAGGAATTCTATTCATGATAAAAAAGACCTCAATTATACACAGTAGAGTTGCAAAACTAAAAATACTACCTTCTAACATTTCCTGAAGGACTTCCAAGTCTGGACGTGAAAGAATGAACAAATCAACAGCAAAGACAGCTGGACTGTAGTTAAGTGTGTTACAAAAGCACTCTGCATTAAGAGCAATTTTTATATGGATTCAACACCTGCAAATTACAGACTGTTAAGGGATCTGTTGAATTGCCCTCATCTCCTAGTGAACTAAGAGCACACTGATATAAAGCTTTTATACAGAGAAACAAGCCAAAAAAGATGAAAATAAGTTCTGTGGCAACCTGAATTTACGAATCAATTTGCCTTCTAGAACAAGCTCACTCTAAATGCAATGAACAATCTGGCAGTTATCTTTGTGCCCACTAATTTATTCATATCCCAATGTGAGAATTGAGCTCAGGAGACAGACTAAATAAAGCTTAAGTAAAAACATGCCAAACTTTTTAAAATCCCTTGAGAGTCTGTCCAGAAATTTCATGTACCACCCTCACCTTCAGCTCACAAGTTCTCAGTACTTCTCTGCTCATATGCAAAGTTAAAAAGGTAGGGTCTTTAGATGCATTTAGAGACTGATGCCTTCATATCACTATACATTTCTGCAGCATTAAAGAAGTTAAGAAGCTTTTACTGTAGAAGGCATCTTTGGGGTTTGGGTTTTTTATGTTTTAGACTAATATAATCTGTTTTACTTCATAACACAATCCAAAGTTTAACTGGTGAGGCTTGAAGTAGGCTCCAAGAAGTGTGAAAAACTGGCTGGACTGCCAGGTAGAAGGCACTGTGGTCAATGGTTACAGGTCCAATTAGTGGCTGGCTGTGGTGGGCATTCCTTAGGGTTAACACAGAGGCCAATACTATTTAACAATTTCAATAACCTATGTGATGCAAAGCAATAGCAAGTTTGCAGATGACACCAAACTGAAGGGAGCACTTAACATGCTGGAGGACAGGGCTGCCATTCAGAAAGACCTCAGATAGCTGGAGGAATGAGTTAATAGGAACCTCATGAAGTTCAACAAAAACAGATGCAAAATCCTGCATCTGGGCCTAAATAACCTCAAGCAACAGCACAGAGTGGAGACTGACTAGCTGGGTAGCAACTCTGCAGAAAAAGAACTTGGGGGGGCTGGGATACAGACGGAACAGGAGTCAGTAGCATGCCCTTGCAGCAAGGACAGACCACTGCATCCTGGGCTGTATTAGCCAGGCAATCAAGTGACTGCTCCCCTCTAGTCAGCACTTGAAATCACTGTGCCCAGGGAGGGCACAAAGAGCCTTGGAGATTGGAAAATGCAGCTGATCAGCCCTGCTTTGAGCAGAAGATTGGACCAGATGACCTTCACAGAGTCCCTTCCATGCTTAAATTACCATACAATTCTCAGATGTTTCCCCTACAAGATTTTTACCATGCAATTGTCTTTTCTGGGATTCCTTGCATTTTCCTCTGCAGTATCACATACTGGTAATTGTCAAATAACATATGGAGTATGTAGGCCTCTGATCTGATCTAAAATTGCAATTACATGTTCATGAATCATCACCATATCTTCCTTAGCACTGCCTGGATTTTAGGATTGAGGACTGTCAAGACTGTTTTCAGAGCTCCCCCATTTAGGCTAATGAAGGAAACAAATTATAGTTGGCTCTGTGTCTACTCTTACTTTCCTCTTTCTCCAGCACTGCTTCACACGAGAGGGCAAGACACACAGTAATGAAAAAAAAACCAAAACAAAAGACCCAAACCAAAAATCCCCGCCCCCCCAACATTTTTAGTGTTACTCTCCAAACAATCCTTTTTGTCTCTCAAGTGTACGTACAGTAATAAAATGAAACACAGGAGCATATCCTCTTACTTTAATAAACGTATTGCATGGCTGAAGCCATCTCCTTCTACTTGTACCCCTTGGTGAGGAATGTCCATATTAGATAACTAGAAATGAATAGGGAAATGTTATCCTAAGCAAAAAGTCAAGCAAAATAACTGTAACTTTTTCAAGGATTTCCCCCTCCCCCACCCCCGTAAGGGTAACAGATGTTTCACATCCTCAGGCATTGGAAAGCCAAAAACCAGTCTGTGCAAATCTGGTATAAAGTTGTCTCCCACCCCCTCCCACAAGTGTGTCTTTCATCCTCTCATTTTCCCTTCTCCCTCAACTTTTCAAGCTTTTCGCAGTACTTGGTATTAGAGAACCAGCTCTAACAAGACTAGAGCAACCCAGTGTGAAACATCAGTCACCCAAGCTCAGCTGGCGGGGGAACTCCAAAGTGAACACATGACCACAAGTTTGCTGAATAGTCCATCTAGAGAAGAGAATCAGGAGTAGTAGAGGGGAAGAAGGAAACAAAGTATTTTTTAATACATACCTCCATGCGAAGCCCTATAAACGGCATATTTGTATCACACATGGCTACAATATGAGCTAGCACTTTATTGAAGGCACACATTTCTCCAGAACGTTTTGGTTTCTTAGGTTCTATGGAACATGGATCACCAGATAACTAGAATTAAAATAAAGACAAATGTACTCGCACATTTGGAGTAAACATTTTGAAAAGATGTCAGAGAATAATCTAATTCATCCAAGTTTTAAATGAATCACACCCTGAGCACAAACTCCTGAAAGGATCTGGTTCACTTCAGGACTGAAGCAATTAAGTTAAAGTAATTTTATAATCGCCCCCTTCCTTAAAACAGTATTTACATATCACTAAGTAATGTCAGCCTGACCCCAAGAAGTAATTCTTATCAGTCCCTGCAAGTCTTTAAAAGACTACACCTACATGGCACAAAGCATATCATGCACATACCAGTGCTCTGCACATACAAGCTATTCTAGCTACCTCGGCACAGTGCTCTGCCTTGGCTCTTTAGAACAGCTGAGAAGGCCTGGCATGAATTAAAGGACAACTGTTGCAAAATAGTTTCCCAACATCTCCCTAGGGAAGCAGTCCAGAGAACCAAGCCGCAATAGAAGTAAGATGCCAGCCATAAAAACTTCTGAAACAACGCTGCTAAAGCTGGTATTGATGCTCAGAACATGTGTTTTGCTTTCACGCTCTGTAACTAGTCCAATGCCTTTTGAAGCACATACCTTACGCTTGACACCACTTTTCACTTGTTTCCCACTTTTTGTGTCTAGTACCAATTCTTCAATGTTTGGTTTGAACTGCTGTAGTAAAAGTGCAGTAGCAGGACTGTCATCTCCTTCAGCATAGCTCACAGAGAGAAAATGGTACTTGTACTCTAGTTCTGTGGGGTTGCCAGGAACATCAAACATCTCTACAACCTACATTTAAACAAAACAACAAATTGAGAAGACCCTCAAGCTAGGAATATGTCTACATCAGTTCCTATCGTCTCCCCCTCAAAGAAAAGACACTAGTCTTTTTCAGGGTATTAATACTGTGGCTAGGAAAGGGATCCAAGAAGAGAAGATGACTAAACTTTCACGAAACATAAAGAAAATGGGAAGGTTGCTAAGTAATAAACCTTTAGGTCCCCTCCTCTCTGTAAGCCTGACTGCTTAACAAACCCACTGAATGAGAGAGAGCAGGGAGAGGGGAGAGTTGAGGATTACATCAATCACTTGGCTCCTAATGTTAGAGTTAACGAACTGTCTGGTATATTCGTGACTGGGAGCAAAAGATAGAAGGAAGCATTTTTCAGTTACTTACAATGTAGTACTGTGGAAGGCGAGTGAGTTTGATAAACAATTTGTGTTTGGAAAGGTTTCCCACTGGATGGCTAGCATAATTAGCTAGTTGAAGAGTTTCACTGCTCACTGTAGGCAGGTGTTTTATAGACTGTTTGCAACGTTGCTGTCCAAGCCAGAACCTTGCATTGAAATAAAGGTATTAGCACCCTGAGACTGTTTTACATAATTCTAGTATACTGCTCTTTAGAGCATTAGTGTCACATTGTCAGTCATATTCTAAGTCAACATCTATCATTGCTGCACAAGTTACATACAGAAAATCACACAGAAAATTTCATGAGTATATATTTCCTTATTACTATCTTTACATACTGTCTTCAGCTTGAGTAACAGACAGCTGTTAATTTAAGAAGAAAAGCCCTGAAATTACTCGCTGAAGGAATACATAAATTTTTATACACCACAATATGAAACTACAATATAAAAAAAGGGGCAAATTAAAAAACATGCAGATTACAGTTATTTTACAATTTGGAATCTTGAATTATTTTTTGGTAGAGAAAATAAAATATTTGTTCCCATATGCTGGTAAGCAATACAGTAAAAAAACTCACCAAAGCTGGACGTCACTCTGGATTATGTTATAAACAAACTCATTCACCTGAATAAGTTTGGACATGAAGAACCACATGCAAGACACCAAATTTATTCTAATGTTTGGAATTAAACTTTGCGCTACTCCAATGGATTTGGCTATAGTGGCAAGGCCAGAAAGCCTAGCTAGGCTTGAAAGGAGCTCAGAAATGTGTGGCTTGGTTTTTCAGTCAAACTTCCACTGAAAACAGCAGTGGAAAGTGTGGGTGCTCAGCATCTCTCCATCACAACATACCACATTTAATCTCGTAGATACACGTTAGATATAGCTGTCCTGAAAGACATTTTGTGGGACTGCCTAGCTTCCTCAAAAACTGCAGCACTACCCAAGCCATTATCTTGAGTACATTATTTATAACAAAGGGAGGTTGATTAGTTTCTCCAGGGTGTCAGTGCTTCATGCGTCATCATGCTTCTTTTAGAAGCAAAATTCCTCAAATAGAGGTTTCACCCTGCAATTAACTCAGAGTACTGGGAATTTCCAAAATGACAGAGCAGGTGGAACTTGGTTTTCATACAGATGCAAACTGTATTTGTATTATTTGCTACAACCTCTTACAGGAGCCAAATGTATCTTGTGCTTAAATCTCAGGGCTTTATGGAAGGAAGATTAGAGGTTTAAACCAGCAAGGGCTGAAGTGTTAGAAGATAAACAGATATTATTTAAATCATCCTAGGCCGCTTCCTGGTTTTTCCTCTGCATTGTGAGAAGGGAGATCATTCTTGCTGAGAAACAAGCAGAGTTCAGCTGTAGAAATAGAGTGGAATAAAGGAGATAGAAAATGAACATGAACACAAAATGAGATCCTCAGGAAGCAAGTGGTCTGCTACTGACTTGAAGTGAAAAGACTTCATGCAGAGTGTGCACATCGGAATGCATGAGGCTACGTGTAAGGGGGCAGACTAAGGGAAGACTATGGAATCAACTCCAAGCAAAAGCAGAATTTCCTCCACTCGTTTAGAGGACATGGCAAATACTCAAGGCTGCTTAGAACAGTGGGAAAGTATATCCCCTACTGTGGTAAAACACAAAGCCACGCAAGTGTCGTCATCCAAAATACAAATATGGCGATTCCTTCTATGCAAACTAAGTGAATCATTCAAGTCACTTACTTGAGCTGCTGGAGCCAAGGAATGATACGCTTCATATCATCGTTAACAGACTTCTCTATGTCATCGAGTGTCAGTTGATCTGCAAGAACATTAGGCGAGTGAATGGTCTTAACATCTGCTCTTCAAACAAAATTTTGACCTTTTAATGAAAGTGTCTCATGTAATTTAACAAACAATTAATCACAGAATCATAGAACAGCCAGGTTGGAAGGGACCTTGAAAGATCATCTGGTCCAAGCTTTTGTGAGAAAGTGAGGCTAGATGAGATTATCTAACACCCTGTCCTGGTTTCAGCTGGGACAGAGTTAATTGTCTTCCTAGTAGCTGGTATTGTGCTATGGACACCCTGTCCAACTGCATCTTGAAAACCTCCAGTGATAGGGACTCAACCATGTCTCTGGGGAAGTTGTTCCAGTGATTAATTGTTTTTACTCTAAAAAATGTCTTTCTTATATTGAGATGAAACCTCTCCTGCTGCAACTTGTAATTGTTGCCCCTTGTCTTCTCCATGTGGCTTACTATGAAGAGAGAGATTAAAGATACGCAACAAATGACCCATAATGCTTGTAAAACCATAGCAGTATGTTATTAAGCAAACAAACTAAAAGAACTCACTTTCCTTCTTTTCTTAAGTAATCTGAAACCTGAAGTGAAGACTTGAACAGTAACTCAACATGTATAAGGTCACATAATACAATTCTCGATGAGGTCCATATGGAACAACCGCATCCATTAACAGCACAACCCAGGAATCGGGAGTCATAAAGAATATGCATTGCAATGATGCCTAACTATTTAGTCTGTTGTCCTCTTAAAATATACCTAACTGAACTGTGACTCTTAAGCACAAAGATCCATTTCTCCATTCATCAAACTCAAATACCTAGATGATGATCCAAGCGTGGTGTTCACCTGCATTACCCTTACTTACTTACAGAACTTCGCAGATTTGCCAGAATTGTTCACACAAAATTACCTCATAATGCAGGATTCTTGCAAAATATTAAATACAGCCTGGTTTTGCACCTACTTACCAACACCATAGAGCATCAGTTGAAACATTCCAGAGTGGAGATCAACAAATACATGCAGGCACTCTGATCGACCACATGGTTCCAAAATTGGAATTACAAGAGTTGGAAGAGCCGTCTCAATGAATGCTAAACAAAAATTGATGTTAATAATTTGAAACAAATTTCAAGCCCATTACATTAAAACTTAGCCCATTATAATCACAAAACCTGTTTGTTTTTATAGAAGCAATCTTCACTGGCACATTATTACACTATTAACAAAGAGGGAACTGAATGTAAGAATTTCTCTGTGAAAATAGTGCTAGTAACAAACCAATGAGAAAAGACAGACCAAATTTGAAGATTATTAATCCTTGAATATCTTTTAACTCACTGCTTCATGATGACAAGCTCAATTCAAATCCCAATAGTTTCAACAACAGTTTAAGCAAAGTCTCATCCAAAGCTAGCTCAAGGCAGTGAAGGATTTGCTTTCAATTCTGAACATGTATTAGTTTTACAGTAAACAACTTTTAACCCTTCAACCTAGACTATAACGCTCTACCGGCTTCATCTATTACACTGCATGTAGAAGTATGAGTATTTTAAAATTATCAATACAGAATAATTTAAAGTTAAGTCTTGTTAATTCTGAACACATCTCCCTTTGTTTTTTCATATTTTTTATGTAAATTAATGAAAACAAGAAACACCAAGAAAAAAGGAAACCATTTCTAGGCACAAATAGAAATTAACTTTAAACAAACTTCAGTAGAAAACACATACAATTGTCATTAACATTGTAGCTCTTAAGAATGGCTTTCAGCTCCTGGAGTTTTTGATGAGATCTTGCATGGACACTGTCTATTAGGAGTTTTTCTATTGATAGGTGGTCAATCTGTAAAAAAGGAATGTACCTGAGCAAGTTCAAATTTGATTTGTAGACTTTATGCATTAGCACAGTGGAACAAAGCTATTTAATAAAACAATCACTTCAGAAAGAATTTGCTTAGAACTTCAGTGAACGAAATGAACTATCAACTTGAGTATTTGGATCACTATAAAATACAACAAACTAACATATGATGCTGTCTGTGCAGCAGGCAGTGGGAGGGTTTTTGACAGAAGACTAGAAAATGTAAAAGAAGAGAAGTTTCACAAAGTATGCTGTTACCACTCCCCCTGTGCAGACCTACTTGTTCTGGATCAAGGCTAGAGTATTTTCCAGCTTAGCATGCATCCATTTATAACTAGCTTAAGCTAAGGAAAAAAAAAATCCCACAAACCACCACTCTATTAGAATACGGTTGCCTCTACACAAACACATACATAGCTGTAGCACAGAATGTAACACACTAGTTTTAGTCCTGCTAACGGGGTAACAACATAGTGAAGATGCAGTGGCAAACACTGAATATGAGCAACCCTTCTGAAGCTAGGAGTATCTAAGAGGATTGCATCTAGAGCATCTACAGGCTGTTGCACTGCCATTGCTGACGCTTATGCCACCACTTATATTCACTGTAGCTTACTTGTGCAACTTAATTTAAGGCATTTGCATTTATATCCATTTACATTACAGTCCTATTATTTACATATTTTGCATAAGCAAAGCTACAGATTACTGCAAAACCTTTTCCTAGTTAACCTCACATTGCTTTGAAATGTGTTCAGGGTGAATTAAACTCAAATTTTATTCTAGCATAGGAGATAAATGCAGAAGAGGTTTATACCAGAACAGAATTATACAGAATTTCAGTACATGCCTTTGTATATACCAGAAATGACCTTCCCCTAAAGATGAGCTTTCCAAGACAAGGCCGTAAAAATCAAGTGTTTATCCATCCACAAGAGCATTTCAACTCAGCTGCTGCTATGAGTTAAATCTTCCTCACAAACAAATGACTATAGGTTCTATAGCTACATCCAATTTTCAGTAGGTTAATGTATAATAACCTGCTTAGACAAACATATTTGTTCCTGCACTGTTTTACATAGTATCTTAAACAAACAGAAACAGTGTGCTATCTACGTCATTACAGCTGAGACCATTATTCAAACACTAGAACAGCAGTGTGTATACCATAGCTGATACACTTTTTTAAGCTCAGAGCAAGTAGTTATAAAAGGAGTCAGCGTTAACTTTGATAAATTTCAAATTTACAGTGGCCTCGTATCTTAATCTACAGTCTGTAGACCTGATTCAGTGAGCTTAGATTGTGTCAGCTCCAGTAGAACCTCAGCAGATGTTCTAGATAAAGCACATTTTCCTGGATTTAGGCATAAATACAGTATCTTCGCTAAATTAACTATATATTTACTAGCCTAAATATGCTAATTTAGGCTGTTAAATGAGTAAATTTAGTATATATTTACTATACTAATAGTAGCATTTCTACTCTAGAAGTAGAGTAGAAGGCTACTACGCTCCACTAAGTTTCCCACATTCCTCTGTAGCCCAAACATATGAAGCTCTTGACGTTCACCATATAGAGATTTGTCTGTCAAACTTGGTAAACAAGATGGGCCAAGAGGCTCAAATACAAAGCACGTACAAGCAGGTGAAGGCTATCATCAGTAGAAAGTTCTGTAAGACAGGTGAAGAATCTGAGCTGGGGAGTTTTTCCCTGTGGAAAAACTGTACTGAAAGTTTGAAAACTACACCATTCACTCCAGTTTATTAACTCTTTTAAAAAACCCAAACACTGCAAGAAATAATGACAAACACACATCCTGATATATCATAGCCAGACTTGCTGAGGAACTTAGAGAAGACTTGTTATAAAACCTAGAATGCAGTTTCTCTTAGATCTAGAATTATCACCAGTGAAGCCTTATCTAAGTAGGAAGTTGACTGCAGTTATTAATTTTGGACCACTTCAACAATCCCACCTTTAACATATAGGAATCTGAACAATCCAAAGGCACATTCAAATAGGCCACCTGACATAATCTGGTTAGTGATAATGTAAAACCAAGCTTCACCTAACACTTGAAGCAAACCACATTAGCTCTTTTGCACAAGATTTCCAAATTATAATGTAAGATTTTCTGAAGTGAATAGCACTGCTGGGTAGCCAAATCAAGTGATATGGGGAAGCTGATTTTCAGAGGAAGTTTACACAGCATCTCCAAGACAGCAAAGATAAGAACTGTCTCTCTATAAAGCATTTCAAGCCAAATGCTAACCATAAATGCAACTTTGCTGTTGTTTTCCCCCAGCCTCAGCATTCTGTCTCGTAAATGGTATATAATGCACCATGAAGTAGGTGTAATTTTTAAGATGAAGGCCAATGATTTGTAAGAACAATTTTAGGTCCCAACATAAACACAACACAACCTAGAGTAACTGCTGACTAGAAATCTTAGAAGCAGCTCTTTAAATAGAATCAAAGTGAAACAAACTGACAATGCAAAGCATTTTAAAGTTTTTGATTTATAAAACTAGATGCCTACTGCAAAGCAAATCTTTACCTTCATGGCTCTTTCCATCAGTTTGGAATCACAGGCTGGCAGTGGAGGCTCATGAGAGATTTGTAAGGGTTTTGAGACATCAGTCTCATCAATCTTAATAGTGACCTTATGAACAGATGCTGTCCCTGTTTTCCTGCCAAGCACCTGTTGACTTAAAATAAAGAGAATAATTAAACCATATAACTGGAATAGCAGAAAATATGCTTTTCAGTAGCTAATGATTGATCCTGAGAGTTCTGGTTAAAAATAAGATTATGTCAGCTGAACTGAAAAAAGCATTTGTTTTAATTTACATTTTAATGCAGAACTGTTGGTAAACTATACATAAAGAAGTTTTAGATGGCTAAAAATTCAACACCATCAGAAGAGCATTTAGATTGATTTTTTTTTAATCTAGTGCAAGTCAAGCAATAAATATAGCAAAAGACTGACAAAGAACTAATTGATTTATTTAGATATCTGCATAAATACGAGCTGATTTATAACTGTATCCATTGTTCTCCTGTACATTAATGTACATCCCTCACTTCTCTGCAAGTAAAGCAACATGTTTAGGTACTTAATTACAAGAATTTAGGAGTCTCACATCAACAAGAAAGTAGAATTCTGAAAATTCTGGCTCAAGCTTAGTAAATGAAAACCCTCCTATTATTTCATCTATTGTTTGTTAACAGCCCTTTTAAAATAAACTTACTTCCAAACAGAGAGCGAGAGACATTTCCCTGCGTGATATCGCTCCACTTGCACAAGGTCACCCCAGCGCTCACGAATCAGCATCAGTGTTTGCGAATGCAAGACTTCCAACTGAAGTGCTAAGCAGAAGGAGTCTAACGAACGGAGTTAAGAAAACATAAGAACTCCAAAAACTCTGTGCACTACATAAATCCATTTTGTGACAAAAGTCAGACAAGATGCTGTCTGAAAACACACTAATGTACCTAATCCAGAGATAAAGACATATAAACAGCATCAAATGTTTCTCAAAGGTTTTTTTTTTTGGTGGCCCCCCCCCCCCCAACTCTTATCTAGCATAGGGTGTCAGACAAGAGTGTCACAACAGCTTTGTTTTATAGATTTTTAACTCTGATCATCTTTTAGGGAAAAGATTACTAACAAAGAAATTCAATTCACCGTGTAGTTACCACTAACCTCATCTCCCATGGTTACCCTAAAATAACATGATTCTGTTTGTTTCTGCAGAAACTGTTTCACTGAAAGCCGTTTCACATTGTCAAGCAATTTGCCCTTTGCACATAGAAAATCACTGCACTACTTCCTGCACATGCTATATCTCATTTTATTATTCACACAGGTGCAATACAGTTAACACACCATCATCACCTTACTGCAGTTCTTGGTAACAAGAATTATCAGCTACCATACCTTCCAAGTCAGCACTGTATTCTATCTCCAAAATTAGCACATGTAGCCAGCTGCTGCTACACTGACTTAACACACAACCTGCTGTCTTGAGTACCTCACCTTTACCTTTGCTAATTAACTGTGTAAGATCAAATTTTACATGCTGGCACCTGAGAATAACTGTTTCCAAGGCCATCGTTTTTACTCCATGTCCAGACATTTCCCCCTAGCTTAACATGGAATCCATTTTTTTGACCTCCAGCTACTAGGACGAGCAAGGCTACATTAAACAGCTTATTCGGAAGCAACTTTTAGAAGGATACGCAGACAGCTGTACATGTCCTGAAGTGGCTTTTCATCAGCAAACAGCCGTGACTGGACCAACTGGTGGATGAAGTTGATCTGCATGCTGTGAACCAAGGCTCGACCATCTTTCATGAATTAAAAATAATTCACATTAGATCAGGAAACTAGGTATTTAAAATAATTAAATAAATTAAAAAGAAAAAAGATACAACTGTACTGAGCAATTTCCATAGAAGAATTTCTAACAAAATAAAAAAAATCCTTGGGTTACTCTGGAAATTTCAGTCTACTACACTGGCACAGTCTACCATTGTTAAGGTATTAAAACCCTATAGAGCAAGGTGAAAACAGAACAAGTATATACAGCTTCATTATCTTAAGTTGTGATATGCAAAAGACCCAGTTAAACAAGACTTATATAGCATCAGAGAATGAACATCATGTTAAAAAGAAAGTGTAAATGTTTGATTTTAATTTTTTTTTACCACCAGTTTCCTTGTCTTCAACCAAAATTTCCAGTTTGAGAAGGCGCCAGGGGATGTCAGGATCATCACCCATCACTGTCAATGTGGCCTCAAACTCACCCTCAACTCGGAACTTCACACGGCCATTGGCTAAGGAAGAAAAAAATGTTTTATTTCACTCAGTCTCCTAAGATGCCTCAAAATATCAGTGTAGTAGCTCCTGGCACTCACAATGGATTACTTCCCTATGGTTTCTGCTCTGTTGCATATGTTTCTGTGCAACTCTGAAGACTTCACAGCTGCTTCTGCACAGAACCAGTGTCAATAAGCAGCATGGACAGATGTACCAAACTGTCCTAAACAGCAGTACTTCAGTCACAGTAACTTGTTAACACTTGTGCTACTATAATACAAAGTTAACAGAGAGCTGACTACCAGCCTGACAAGTTACACAACCAAATAGTCTGGCTTAATTTTTCCAATTCTTTGCTATATCAACAATGGATACTTTAAGCAATATTCAAAAGATGTTCAGAATATGATCTCAGTCCAGGCTGAAATCTAGCCCTGGAAACACATCTCACTGCAAACCATTTATTTAACATTAAAATATTGTAGCTCCATTTTCACGTGAGGAAGATAATCTTTTGCATAATTTATATATATGCACGAAAGCAAAGATTACGTACACTATTTATCTGATTGACGTATATATCCTCACACATTTGTGAACACTGCTATCAATTCCAAGAACTGGGAACAAAGACTGTCAAAACTATGTAAGCAAGGTCATAAAGAGAGTGGGTGGCAGAGCAAACAGTTTAGTACAAGTCCTTACTACAACCTGAGGGTCAACTTTCTTCTCAATCCCTTAACAAAATATGCCATATACCTTTACAATTATAGATGTATAGGAACACTCCTATAGAAATTTCAACCATTTTAACTCACAAAGATTTGTTTTCAAAAACATCTCAGACATGCTCTTAAAACAAACCAAGGACAAGTATAACAAACCCCAAACCAGAAACTAATAGTCACTGAAATGTTTAGTTAACTGAAAAATCTGAAGAGCTCAGACATATATCCATCTACACTTCCGTTAGACAAAAATAGCTCTAATACTGACGTTGCAAGTGTTCACATAGGGACCAGTGAAAACCTAAGATTTTTCAGAAACATCTTCGATCTAGGTCTGTGGGGTATGGTTTACACATGGCTAACCTTGTCTTAGTTAAAAGCATGGACTAGGTCCATTCCAGCCCTATTCTCTGCGATTCTGCAATAACCTAGACCAGTTTATAGCCATCCTTCCTGTAAAAAAGGTCATCTTAATATTGACCACTACTTGGGCTAAATGAAAACAAAGATGTGAAAACAGACTGAGAGATCTGGCACTGCAGTGAGCCACAGAACTAAAGGCATGCATAAATCGGAACAAATTCTGTGCATGAAGATGAATACCAAAACAGATTAAAAAAGCAACATTAGAGTGACTTGTTTAAGCTAAAGGTCAAACAGTTTCTACAGAAAGACCTAACAGTTTAATTAAATTGCATTTTAAAATTAACTTAAGATAAAGCAGTTACATTATTAGGCCTAAGACTCTTTCATAACACATTTGCTGAAAGAGCAAGACCGTGTCTACAACCCTTTGCCATTACCTACATAGAATTTCTTCTTGAAAGTAAATAATATTTCAGCAATATTATCAGTGCCCTCACTTTTCAAAAGGGAAAACATGTATTTTGATGTCATACAGAGACAGGATCCCAGTATTCACAGATGAAGCATGTGTGCCTAATGGTCTCACTTAAGCTACCTTTTAGCTTTGCTTTAGCACTAAAGCAACAATTTTATATCAGTGTGCAATAATGTATTCTTCAAAAAGTAATTCCAGTTCTCACCAACTGTAAGATTTGCCAGCTGTGGAGGGAGATCTGTAGTCACTAGTCGATGTCGAAGAATCTGGTTTAACTGATGAAGTGTGGTTTGCTTCTCACTTTTTGTTATTGGGTCAGGAGGGATTATTTTATCCTGTTAAAATAAACACAAACAAGTCTATATATCTCAAACATGTATAATACATTGACAGTAGTGGTGGTGAAAACTAACCAGACTAGAAGTCTCAAAATATAAATACTACAGGCCATTACACACGAGCAAAGTTTTGTATCTTACACTCAGATTTGTTATCTAGTTGATTACATTTTACCCAAGACTGACCACTGAATAAAACTGCTCAACATGGATCAATTAAATAAATTCAGGGCCTTACATGAGGCTAAACTTCTTTTTAAATACTAAGATTTGAAAGCCAATCCTTATCTGTAGCTACAGATCTAAGTCACAGGTACTACCGTTTATATTACTTCACAAAATCCTGTTAGTCTGCATTTTAACAGAGAGCTGTTAAGTATTTCAGTAAATTTCCAAATACAGGCAAAATCTCTAAGAACAAGAGATGTCGGTATCTCCTTTTCACACTTCATTTTTCTAGGATGGTGGCTTAACATGTGCAAATACTTAAAGAACCAAAGAAGAAGAGTTGCTACTATACTCATCCTAGAGCAGAACTAGTTTAAATGGAGAGAATGTTTTACTGGGAAAACATAACTTGTCCAAATAGGAAGTGCTCTGCAAGAGAAACTGACACTACAGAGACTTGGCACTAGGCCTGTACTAAACGACAGTTCCATTTGCACATAGACAGTTAGTTTAATGAACATGCATTTGATACTGTACAGAGGATTACCTTCCCCCTCCCCTGGCCCCGACATATGGTAGCATTATTTACCCTAATGCAGGTAGGCAGACGTGGGTATGATCCAGTTGTCAGAACATCAATAGCATACGGGATAGCAAAACTAGGTAGACGAGCATGAACCAAAGCATCTCTAGCTAGCGATGCCAGACGATCAGCAGTGTCCACAAACAGAATGGCTTGCTGATCTAAAAAACTTGATATCATCTGCAGAGGACAAGGGGGGGGGGGGGGGGGGGGGGGGGGGAAAAAAAAAAAAAAAAGGTATGTGTCCAAAAAATGCACAAATCAATGCCCCTTTATATTCAGTTCATCTAGTACATGCCAGAGATGATTTTTATCTGTCACTTCCAATTCAAGTAATCACATCTATAAAACAAAGGAAGAATTAATATTCTGGCCATTTCTTACATTCGTGTGCAAGGACACTTTAAATCTGCACGCCACTTCTGATGCTGTGGAGGGTCTGTAAAGCCTCACAGCTCTTTATCTGATGATTGCTACTGGAATGCAACCATACTTGCTTGTAATCACTCCGAGCTTGTTTTTTGCAACATTCTGGACTTTATTCTTATTTAACCAAGAGCAGGACTAAAGTGATAGTAAGAACTAACACACTGAGATCACCATCTTCCCTGTCCTATAACCTAAACCCAAAGCACTCCTGAAACTATGTGCAGACAAGCCTTTCATTTTTTGCCACTGATGAGTTTTTGGGAACATGAACTATTAAAAACCAAAATTATACAATTTCTAAATAGGAAGAAATTAGTTATAATTTAATATTCATTGGCCTATAAAATAGGCTTTTGTTTTTTTAAACTTCTATAATAAGGAGAAGTTAGGGTGAACCAAAATCCCATATCACTTAAGGGGTTATTTCATACCAAACTCTGTTGCTAACTTACCGCACATTTTTCCACCTTTCCAGCATTATTAGCCCATTTGACTAAGGCTAACAAACGAACAAACAGTTGACGAGTGCGACTTGCAAACTGCACTATTTCTATTTTTCTGGAAAAAAACAAATGTACATTAAGCCAGTGCTCAGATACATAATAAAGCTGCAATTTAACTCTGTGCCAATAAAAAAAAGCTGTACTTATAACTTCTAATTGTGTTAATGGAGGCATCACTAATATATGGCTTGTTTGATTAGAATATGGGGAAAAAAAAGCTCACTGTTCTGAATACCTAAATGCTAACACCTTACATGGATTCTAACCAACCAAGACTGTCTGGGGAAACAAAAAAAGCATACTCACATGAATTAATCACTGATTTTAAGAAAAACAATTCTATAGTGAACTCAACCGAACTATTTTTATACCTTTTAGAAGATTTCCCCGGGGCTTATGATTAAGTTGAAAGTAGACAAGGCAATATACCTAAGGGTTACAGGAACTGGCAGTAACATTACACTGACATTCACTTAAAAAAAAAAAAAAAAAAATTGGATACTAAACAAATTTAAGACTCCATTACACAGCATGTTATAATATACCACCATTTTGCCAGGAAATGGGGGGGTGGTGGGGAAGACCACAAAAAGCTCCCACCCTTTTACTTTCCTCTCCATTCCTGCCTTGCAAAGAAATTGGGATAAGGAGAAACTACTGACAGTCAATATTCCTCCCACCATGCTTTGTATGAGATAGTCAAGATGAGGCAGTGTGTTTCTATGTCTTAAAAGTTATTTTTCTTAAAAGAGAATGTAATAAGGGCATACCCAGATTTTCCCACTTCATTACAGATCTACATTGTAGATGCATTAGACAAGACATGCAGATCTACAATGTAGATCTCTAATATCATATACTCTGAAATACCATTTCATCTACTGTTCATGAAAGTTTTCCTCCCTTTCCACATGTTCAATTCACTAATTTCACCATGGTCTTCTAGTTACTTTGAAAAAAAAAAAAACCAAAACAACCCAAACCCAAGATGTTTTCCTGATATGGTTTTCTAAAGTAACATCCTGGTTTTGGCTGGGATAGAGTTAATTTTCTTCCTAGTAGCTGGTATAGTGCTGTGTTTTGGATTTAGTACAAGAATAAAGTTGATAACACACTGATGTTTTCAGTTGTTGCTAAGCAGTGTTTATACTAAGTCAAGGATTTTTCAGCTCATGCTGCCCTGCCAGCAAGCACGCTGGAAGGGCACAAGAAGCTGGGAGGGGACACAGCCAGGGCAGCTGACCCAAACTGGCCAAAGGGGTATTCCATACCATGTGACGTCATGCTGAACAATAAAACCGGGGGCAGTTGGCCAGGGGGTGGTGGATCGCTGCTCGGGAACTAACTGGGCATTGGTTGGCAAGTGGTGAGCAATTCCACTGTGCATCACTTGTTTTGTATATTCCAACCCTTTTATTATTATTGTCATTATTAGTTTCTTCCTTTCTGTTCTATTACACTGTTCCTATCTCAACCCATGAGTTCTACCTTTTTCCTTCTGATTCTCTCCCCCATCCCACTGGGTGGGGGGGAAGTGAGTGAGCGGCTGCGTGGTGCTTAGTTGCTGGCTGGGGTTAAACCACAAGTAACAAAAGCATTTGGACAAAAAGAACACTCATCAGCGCAACAGATATTGGCCTCTAGCAAACAGAAGTTGCACCTCCTTCTGATCCTAATCTCTAAAACACATACTCATAATATAGATAAGAGCCTGTTTCTGCTGAAAGTGTTGGTGTAATGAGGTTAACTCTTTGTGCAATAAGTAAAGCATAATTTGCTTGTAGCAGATGAACATTTAGGCCAGAAGCACAACTAATACCATCTGGTCCAGTTTCTTGCATTACATACTACAAACCTCAACCAAGAGCTTGGGCATTAAGCCAATAACTTCTCTGTGTTCTAGAGCATATGTTTTAGAATGGCATTCAGCCTGATATTAAGATTTCAAGTGGTGGACAAGCTGCTATATGTACATACTGCTCTAATAGTAACCACACTATGAGAACAAGATGTTGAGAATTTTGAAAGATTCAGAAAAACTTTATGGGATTTGAAAGATGTCTATGGTGAGACTTTAGAAAGCCAGTAATCTCTCAGACAAACTCCATATAGGAGTTGCTAAAATCTAGTAGTTACGTCAATCAAACTCCTGTGGCGAGAACAGCATGATAGCAAGAAAAATTCAAACTGATGTTCTGTGACCGGAAATCAAAGGTAGACCCCCCCCCCCCCAAAAAAAAAAACCCACAAAAAAGCAGAGCAATTTAATAATGAAAATTATTGATAAAACTAGACAGAGTATTCCAAGTAACCGTTTCATTAGTACCACATGTATGAAGTTACAGAAGACATCTACTTGACAGAATCTTGCTTCCAGAATCACCCCTGAATGACAACTGTGTTGGGAATTCACATCCATCTACTTCTCTACCAAGAACCCAAAGTCTTTCAGTTTTGCTGCATTCCTTCATTATAGATACAGGACCTTATGCTGGGCTGCACAAAAAAAAAAAAAAAATCAACCTCCATCAACAACCCGCATGATGTGAAGGAATGCACTCTTTGGAAGTTTACAGGTGATGCCAAGCTGGTGGGATCAAACAGAACAACCTCAGCTGGCTGGAGGAACTGGTCGACAGGAACCTCATGAAGTTCAGCAAAACAACATGCAAAGTCCTGCATCTGGAACCAGTCTCACGTAACAGCACAGGCTGGGAACCAACCAGCAACGGGGGAACAGCTCTGCAGAAGTGGACCTGGGGGTGCTGGTGGACAGGTGAACAGGCATCGGCAATGTGCCATTGCAACAATGACAGGCCATATTAGCAGCTGTGCAGCCTAGGTCAAGGAATGGGATTAGTCAGCATTTGTGAGACTACATCTGAAGCACTACGTCCAGTTTTATACTCCCTAGCCAAGAAAGATACTGCCGTACAGAAGTGGGTTAGGGGCTGGAACACATGACATACAAGGAGGGGCTGAGGAAGCTGTGTTTGCTTCTGCTTAAGATGAGAAGGCTATGGTGAGATCCTACTGCCATATTTAAGTATTTAAAGGGGTGTTACAGAGAAGACGGAACCAGACTTCTCAAAAGTGCAAAAGGCTGAGGGACAACAGCCACAAATTAAAACAGTGAAAAACTAGTTAGACATTAGGAAAACTCTAAAGAAACACACAGTGAGGCGGTCAAAGACTGAAGCAGGTTGCATAAAAGGGTTGCAGAAATTCCATCCTTGAAGATATTTAAAACTTAACTGGATATGACCCTGAGTAACCTGAAAGAAACTGTCTTTTACTTCAAGCAGAGCGGTGGACTAGGTATCTCCAAAGTACTGTTCCAATGAAAATTATTATCCGTGTCGATGAAAGGAGTGAGATAATGGTAATTTTGTCATTAGAAAAGAATGGAACTCAACGTTCCACAAAAATTAGGTGTGTAATTGCACTGTTGAAGTCATGAATAACATGTTTTTACAACAGTTCTGCATGTTTTGATTTTTTTAATCTTGTGTAGGTGATAGAGTCTTTGCTGCAAGTTTGAGAAGTAACAGTCTTGTTCAGGAACTACTGCAAAACCAGTAAGAAAACTGCCTGTTTTTAGGAAAACAGTATGTTTATGTAGTTCTTGGAAGTATTTTGACAATACTTCTCTTTTAAATACTTCTCAGCAGGAACTGTTCCCCACAACAGAAGACAGGGCCTCGCAAAGTCATTATAATCCAAGTTCCAGTTAAATCTTATACAGCTGTTACTGTATTCAGATAAAAGTTTCCCACATATTACACTTTGTACTGAGCAAAAAAAAAAAAGGTCTCCATTATCAAGAAGCAAGCCCCTGAATTTCCTTCAGAAACTGTATTTCCTTCAGAACTCAGCACTATTAATTTTACACCACAGTACTAAACCACTTCTTTCTTGCTGCAGAAGTTATTTATTCCTGTCATCAATAACTAATAAACGACCTTTTACAAAGAAAAGCCACACTATACTACAATGCATAACTTCCTATCGGTTTTTCTTATCACGGTATCTTTTAGCTAGGTACTGTAGTAATTGAACTTAGATTTTATGTGAACTTTATTAGAGGATAATACCATCACAACTTCACCAAAGTATGTATGCCATGTCACCAGGTTAGCTTCAAGAAACAGAGCTTGAAGCCCAACTACTGCTGCTGTTGCAGCTCTCAAAGTTAGGAAAAATAGAATAATCTGGATAGTTAAACTACATTCCTTACAGATTCCCTCCAAGAGCTGGAAAGCCACTTCACCAAGGAGAGTTGTAAATCAAAGCTAACAAGGATGTGAACATTTAATTTCAAGACATTTTCAACTACAGGACATTCTTTGTAACCATTGAAGGCTGTCTTATTTTCTTTTATCTGTAATCCATTGGGACTGAAGTTCTCGCCCCAGACCTGTGTGCCCCACAAAGTAGATTCCAGCTTTATCAAGAAATGCTAAACATCTAGATGGGAGAAGCCCCCCTCCCCCTGTACGAGGGAGCCCTGGACCCATATTGAATGTAATTTCCTCAGCAAGTAGAGTGATAATAAAAAAAAACCAAACAAAAAACAACCCACAGCCAAAAAACCAATAAAACCCAGATTGTTTCTCTTTGTAAAAGATTATGCATAAGGAAAAGGGGTACAAGGAATCATCCCAGGTTATGATTCCCTGAAAATGGGATTAATTCCACAACATGTTATGAGAGTTTTGGAAGATTTGGGATAACTGAATTGATGATCACCCTTGTACACAGAATTCTTTATTAATATTCTTAGGAATATCATAGCTGCTATATGTCTCCAAAGAAAATTAGGTCAATTAGCATATCAACGCAAATAAAGGAAACAATTTCCTGCAACTTCCATAAAATTTATTCAAAGAAACAAAAAAGTAAATCAAATTCTTTCATCTTGGGGGGTGGGGTTGGAGCGGAGTGGGGAGGAGAAAGGCCTGTTCTGGTCTCTTACATGTGCTGTCTAATAATCTTCACACTTCAAAACCGCATAGAGCAGAAGCAGAAAACAGTGCTCATGATAAGAAAGATCAGGTAACATGGAAAAAAGCAAAAGAAGAGAGGTTTTTACCTTGTTTTCATTGTTGAACTACTTCTTCTGAACAAAGTTTCTTTATCACACTAACTAGACTCTATTTAGGTTCTCCAGTTCCCTTTCACATCAGCTTTACTGTCACGTCATTGTTTCAATATTCATGAAGAAAAAAATGCCCTTAACAGAGTTCACCTACTGTAACAGCAACAGTATGTTACAGAACAGTGCAACAAAAAAGCCCAAACAACAACAAAACCGAAAGCCAACAAAAACTAATATTGCCATTGATGCTGAGAAAAATCTTGAAACTATGTAGTGACAGCAAGATAGACAAGTCTTATTTTCTTGTATAAAAGCTAAAATTAGGAGAAAAATATTTTATTTAAACAGTTCTATATTAATCTTAACATCCTAAACAAAGTTCTATATTTATCATGCATTACAGATTGTCTTATTGTAACTCACCTTTCCATATCAGTCTTTCTTGGTAACCTATATTAAAAACGAAAAGGGAAAAAAAAAAAAAAGAAATGCTTATTATATACTGTTCTATTACGTTTCAGACTACTAGAAGGTTTTTTAGTAACCTTCAACTAAGTACAAGAAGAACTTCTACATACCTATAAAGAACATTTTAAAATAATTTCTACAATTGTAAATGTTTCCTGAATACAATGAAATTTCATGTTTGATAAAGGAAGTAGCTTGACAGCTCTAGAAATCAGCCTAGTCAAGCTGTGTAATAGCACCACAGGGCACCTGCCACTACTCTGTACCAGGTAAGCTGGAATTGGTCAAATTAATTTTAAAAGCTTCATAAAGGGTGCTGAAATCCCAAGATTTCTGCTAATCTAGGGAGCCACATAGTATCACTGCCTGTGCTTTCTAATTGATGACTCTCACTCAGCATCCATGACTAGAGTTAATTAATTCATAGTAGCAATCCTAGAACATCTGCAGCAGGTGTTAAAATTGGCTGTTTCCTGACTTGCCTGAAATGAGTTTCTCTTCCCTTTTTAATTAAACTAAAAGTGGAGAAATGCTGTACCCCAGAACTTTATCAACAACCTATGTGACAGATACTACTGCAGAGAGGAGACTGTATTTCTGTAGTGTTCTATGGGTATCACAGGCATCTCATTTCAACAGTTATTTTTTTATTCTAGGACTAGGCTGGTGCTGGTAAAAGAATGAGAAATCATTTTGTTGGAGGGAAGGAGGAGAATACTTTCCAGCTGGGCTTTCTACTAGCCAAACCCACGCTTTGTGGGGAAATACAGTGGAAAAATCTAGCTTGCTTCGCTTTTGGAGGGGACATCGCATAGCTTATAAACTACTTTGATTCACCAAGTGCCCAAAGCATTCCCCATGTGTTGTTCACAGCACCCATTTTATCTTGTACCCTAGTTATGTACTTAAGTCAAAAGGACCTGTTCTACACCTTAAAACAAGAATAAAACACATCACAGGCACGTGCTCCTACAAGAACACATACAGTATCAACTACTGCCTACACATACCACAAACATACAGGAAAGACTTCTTGACTCACATTTTGAAAGTTCTTCCAAAGCAAACTAAAATTCTAAAACTCGTCCCTTCCAGAGTTTGAACACTCTTAACCCCAAGTCAAGCAAAACCCTGTTTGCATACTTACCAGATATGGTATTTTGCAAGAACTATACCTATTTTTTTGTTTGTTCTGTATGTCACTTCTTAAGACATACAGTTTCCCCACAAGAACCTCTAAGGTTAAACAAAGTAAAAGGAAAACAGGTTTATTCAGAGTCCAAATGCTTTCAGGAAAGTTTTTCTTGGCCCAAAAACATTCCTTTGTTTTGCCACTTCAAACACAACATCATCAGCACAGCAAATCATAAAGTAAATGTAAATAACTTATTTCCCCCAAATAATCAAACGGTATTTTAAGAAGTACGCAGGTAACTCAAGGAGGTGCAGCACCTGAAAATATCTCAGTTTCACATGTTTCAGCTTCACGTACGTTGACATCAGTACAAACACTACAGTTGGGTGTTTTGACAGTAACTTGTGGGCAAACTTAAGCATTTAACCAGACGACCTGCATTCAGTTGCTCTGCGTTCCTTCACAATCATTTTCTCTCTTTATGACTGATCACCTGGCCACTTTCGCTAGGCCCCTGAACACAGCCCGATGCAGAGACAGACCTGCGGGCACGGGGCGCTTCCCCGGGGAGGGGGACAAGGGGAAGGAACAACCGCCTCCCCCCACTCCAGCCCCGGCCGGGGTGCGGGACAACATCCCTGGCGAGCCCTCCTCATCCTCCCGGGATGCTGGGAGGCGGCACTGCTGGCCCTGGCAGCCGGGCCGGGGGGGAATTTGGGGCACTCACAGGTCGGCCAGCACGGTGAGCTCGGCGTAGGTCCGGTGCAGGAGGAAGTCGATGAGGGTGCTGAGCCGGTAGCCGGGGCTGGCGGCGGCTGTCACGGCCCCGGGGGCCGGCGGGGCCGGGGCTGACGCCGGGCCCCCGCCAGCCGGCACCAGCTGGTTGCTCTCCAGCTGCACCGGCGCCATGGCGGCAGCGGCGGCAGCGCCTCAACCCCGGGCAGGAACCGCTCGGTAGCCCGGGGCGACCGGCGCTCCCGACGGCACCCGCACCCGTCCCGACTCGCCCCGCACAGAGGGAGCGGGGAGGGCGGGAGCGGGCCCCGGCGCTGGGGCGGGCAGGCGGCACCGAGGGGAGCTCCGCAGCACTCAAATCCCGCTTGGCGCAGGGGCCGCCGCCATGTTGGGGGCACGGAACCGGAAGCGAACAGCTGTGGCGGACCGGAAAGAGAACCTTTCCGGGAAAGCCTAACTCGGGGCGGGGCGGGGGCGGAGGGGGGGAGATGGGACCGCGCTGGAGTGGGCGGGGCCGGCAGGTGGC
>NW_010972753.1:8994646-9050183 GCF_000737465.1 Haliaeetus leucocephalus
CACCTCTCCTGAGGGCCCCAGGCGGGGCGGGGAAAGGGGGCCGGTGCCTGGGAGTCCGGCTTATAGCGCGTCGTGCGCCGGTCTGATGACGGGGAGGCTGGAGGGGCCGAGCCTGGCCGCCTCGTCGTGGGGGGAGGAAATGGCGCCGTGCCCGGCAACGAGCTGTCGGGACGAGGGCTGGGGCCGGCTGCCTTCCCTGAAAGGCTTCCCGGCGGCGCCCGATTGAAACGTCTGTAAAAGATCATGGGGGTTCCCCCCGAACGGGGACGGCTCTCCCGTTGTATCTGGCCGCCTTAATGAAATACGGAGTGAAGGAGAACCAGATTACAGACTTAGCGTCTCAAAGAGCCTTTGATGGGGTTCTTTAGGCTGTCAGGGAAACAGCGGTCGGTGTTAGGCGCTGGGTTGGCTAATCCCTTTCTAATGACTTGGGATATGTGAAGCATTTGCGACGGGTGCAAAAGCGATGCCGGGTAGTGGAGACTAGAGGTAGCTATAGCTGTACGTCCTCCTTTAAAGTCACTGTTAAAGCTCGGAAAAGGAGCAGTGAGCAGCAGAGTGTTCGGTGGGGTCTGGTGATAAAACTGTGGCAACTTTTGCATATTTCTGTCTTCCAGCTTAACTGACACTTCTGAAGGGAGAGGGGGAGAGGGAAGGTCTGTAAACAACTGAAGATGGATTTTTTTGTGTGTGTACTGGTTACCAAAGTGGATGGTATAAGGAAAGGAACAGTATAAATCCTGGGTGTTTTGTACCATGATCCACTCAAGTGTTAAATCACAAATTCTTGCCATATGATTACAAAGAAATCACTGAAATAGGCACATTGTGGACAATATCCAAACTTGTCAAAGTTTAATAAAAGAAGAAAAGGTCCTGCTTGTTTTGCATTAAATGTAGACTTTTGAAAAATCTCTTAACTTCTCTCTTTCTTAGGGGAAAGTAAAAAATAAAAGGAAACATTTTTCAACCTGAGAAGTGGGTAATCAACAGTTTAGCAATAATAAAAAAGGCATCTACACCAGTAACAAGAATAATTGGTTCTGTTTCTACGCAGAGCATGTTTCTTGCTCCAGGTTATGAGCTGGTTGCCAACTGACGAGCAGCGCAGCTTTGCTGGCAGGCAAGCTTTCCAGTAGCCTCTGTGGAGGAGCATAAAACAGTGTATTGAGCAAGGTGGACTGTTAACTCCATGCTGGCATGTCAGCTCCTGCGTTGCTGTGCAGGCTGCCAGCTGATGCTTCAGCTCTAAGGAGAGAAGAGACATTACCTGTGGTGGAGTACAGCGTCTCACCCATCTGGGTAGGAAGGGGCAGGATTGGTGCAGTTCTCAGCCGTGCTAGCCCACAGTTTTGCAGGCTGCTTCAGCGGCAGTGAGATGAACCTGTGAGCCTTAGAGCCAGGGGTGGATGCTGATGATTGGTTGGGAATGTTTTACTCCTAAAATCACAAAAATGTGTTGAGACCTAAGTTTTGCCTCCCCCCCACCCCCCATTAATGGAGGGTTTTTTCCAATACAGGTGAAAGAAATACCTACTTTGTGCTCTTTATAAAAATTACTCTATAAAGGATAGAATGACAAATACTGCCTGGATCATATTGTGATAGAAACAAGTTATTTGCTTAATATATTGTAAGTTCTTGCCTCCCTGTTGCAAAGATATGTTTTCCAAATGTATGAAAATCTTTTTTTTTCCCCTCTACATGCATGAATACATGCAATATACTCATTTTATGGCCAGCTAGTTGCACTGTTGAAGAAAATAGTGACTTACATGAACAGGAATGCAATTAGCCTATCTGTGAGAACTATAACTTAGAAATACAGGCTTTTTTATTGTTCTTTTCCCTTCTTCCCATTTCTTCCTTTCCAATTTAGTCCATAATAAAATTACCATTGATTTCAGTGGCACAGGCTCAGGCTTCGTTGATGAAAAGGCAGGTGGGAAATGGTTGTGATGCAGTTTGACTTTGGCCCTGTTAGAGTTGTTTTTGCTTGGAGAAGCTCTGGTCTTGGTGAATTTTTCGGCCTTGGCTGGGGAGGGGGGATATCCTCAGCTTGGCTGCCTTTCTCCACTCCTCTTGGAGAGGAGAGGTTAATCAGAGCTGCAGCAGGGATCATGCTGAGCTCTCCTCTCACATGGCTGCGTAGGAACGAAGCTCTTGATACTGTTTTCAAAGAAAGGAGGAGCAGCCGCAGAGAAATTTCAGAAGCTCAAGGGTTACGCTTGTGTGCACACAACGGTCATGCTGTTGGGAGGCTTGGCAAGGTTAGTTGTTTTAACAGTAAGATGAATATTAGGAGTTCAAAAATCAGGTGACTGGCCTACATAATACTCATGTAAAAACATACATATGTTTGCTGCTTCTTGTTGCCTTTCTGAGGTTGGCAGTGCTACCACTCGTTGATACAAGCACTTCTAAGAAGGATGAGCATTGTGTCTAAACTCAAACCCCCAGCTTGCAGGAATTGGAAATAGGTTTCAGAAGTCTATTGTGGCAGCAAAGGCAAAACTACTGTAGGGAGAAAGCTCGGGCAGTGGGTTTGCTGGAAAGAGTAACAGGACTTCTCAGGGAGAGAAGCAGTGCTTTCATATGGACCTGATGAATTGCACAGTTGCTGGGTAGACTATAGATAACCCCTGTATAATGTATCATTCTCCCGAAGGGTGACAAACAAAGTTGGATTTTTTAAGTTATAAAAAAGGACAATGAAGCTTCAGTTTTGATTGGGGCTGTTGGTTCCTGCAATCTTATAGATCCTCCATTTCTTAACATTTAAGTGCATGGATGGAAAACGGTGTATGTGATTGTGGACTGCAGTCATTATATATGCAAAATCGCTGTACGTAGATAACAGAGTGTCTTGAATTAATACTTCAAGGTAAATAGCACTCTCCAGGCGCAATTCTTGAAATAACAAAACAAACTCCAGGTACAATACAGTGGTGCATTTCAGGAGCATAGTCAAGCAGAAGCAATGAACAGTGCTGAAACCTAATCCAAATTGTGTTCTTTTGTACAGTAGTACAAAAGTAGTGTGTGTCACTAAATTATATGCTCTGGGAGGTTCGTTTTGAGTTACAGAATTTTGCAGTTTGTGAGGGTAAGAGGATAATTCAGCATAAAATATAAACTGATTTTATTTGATAGGTGTGGTTTATTTTTCCATTTATAGTTGATCAACTATAGTTGATCTGTTTCTGTACTGCCTAGTTACCGGGATTATGACATTTTGTCAAAAATTCTGAATCTGCCATTGAGCACTTTTTAAAAGGACTGACATTTCAACAATCTTGAGATTACTGTTGCGCTTTCCTGTTGGCTCTTTGCTAAGAGGTAGGCAGTGCCCATTCGTCAGGTAGAGAAGGATGGCTGTGTTCATATGTGTTTTTCAGGCTACTTGAAAACAGATTTCTACTGTATTTTCATTTGTATTCATTCTCTTAATTCAGCAGGTTTCAATCTTCTGCCATTTAAAGCCGATGACAAATTTTCTAGTAGTAATGGGAAGAGAACAGGCCTGGTAATTTTCATGCATGCAGTTGGCTCTCGCCTCAGGCTTTCTTGTGCACCGGCAATACCTCACACACACATGCAGTGTGGCACTGGGACTCCTGTCCAGCTGAGCGACCTGATGTGCGTGGCATGGCTGGCCCATACATTTAACTTGATGACTGGCTCTACCTGGCTCATCTCGTCATGGAGCATGGGCAAGGTCTTAGAGCCACCAGGGAAGTGCCTGGCAGGAGGATCTGGTAGGCATGCAGGGGAATTGGGGTGATGCCCTCGCGGGGGGCTGCCCAGCATTGCAGCCTGTCTCCAGACGTCAGCCTGGCCAGCTCCTGCTATGTGCATCGTGTACTCCGCTGTGTGATAGATGTCTGTCATGTTGCACAAGCAGCCTGGTAGTCTGCTACGTTAGGACTGTACTGCTGTTGTAATGCACTGCTTAGTCTGGCTTAAAGGATGTTTGTGCTCAAGAAAGGCTTGGGCATTCCCAGCCCAGGAGTACTGCCAAATCTTTCCAGTGCAGACGGCGCTGAGAAATCAGAACATCAGCTTCTCCTTCCAACATTGTTGTTAATATACTTTGTGACTCCAGGCAAGCCATTTCTTCTCCATGCCTCAGCTTGCCCACTTGTGAAATAGCTACAGTAGTGATTGCACCCCTCTGTACATGAATATTTATCCAAGCATGCAGCCAAATATTTTAAATTGGCTCCTCTTTGTTACCATAATGGGGAGCCTAGAAGCCTAACTTCAGATAGGGATTTGTTGATCGATCAAAAGCTGTTGATATTTAGCCATGGAGTAACAGTGTTATAAAGCTAACGGGAAGGACAGCAGACGACTTTCTATTTCCAGAGAAGTTAAACATTTACTGTTCTTTGGAGCTGTGGGACAAATGTTCAGTAGGAGGGAGGCAGACAGTATCGCACTCTGCAAGACAGCCTCCTAGCTATCCTGTGTTTGTGTGTTTTAGAGCTTGGTCATTCCATTTCTCTGTCAGTTTTTTTATCAGAGAACTCTTTAATCACATAGGCACCTCCTGGACTTGACATTTAAGCATTCTTTTAATAATAAAAAATAATGGCACACAAATATAATGCAAAGATTTCTTGTTAATCACTTGATTTATAAAGTGTTGCGACATTTAGCAATGTTATAGCCAAATGCCTATGTAAATTATGAGTAATAAGAGTTTGACCTCTTTCATGCTTTTCAGAAGACATCAGAGAATTAGATATGGTGTTGGAGAGTTCCCACACATAATATCAGTTATTGCAGTGCTGCATATTATGACCTTACAAAGCTTCAACCTTGTATTTAATAAAAGTTATGTATTTAAATTCTAATGAGATATCATGCATCACTATACATCAAAAGCATACCAATAGCCAAAAAATATTTAGACTTTTCCATTGTAGCACTTGCATGAACATAAGAATTTTTTAATGATGTTATGATAAAAGTCCAATTGAAAAATATCCATGACCTTTTAATCACAAATGATTTTATGTCCTATATCTTTATTAGTGATTACATTATTTGTTGACAGTTCAGTACTTCATGATGCAAATCACTGGTTTGTGAATTGTACAGTGCTATTGTACCTACAGTAGAGCCTTCTTTGCAAAAGTGTATGTGTGTGTGTTAGAGGAAGGGGGTTTGTAGCTGGTTACTGCACAAGTAAGTAAGTGCTCTGCTTGTTTTCTGTTTATTAAAAGGGCTACAAAGGGAACCAATTAAAAAAAACACTAACCTTTAAGTTTTAAAATTATAAGTTATGCCTGTTTTTTTATCTGCTTTGTTCATAGGATTAAGTTTGGCAACTATTTTTTGAATGGTAGAAAACATATAGTAACAGATTGAGAGTTCTCTGTCAGTCACTCTTGGCTTGTGAAACAGTGTGCCACTGTGAGACAGATAATCTCTTGTGCAGCATGTAGTAAAGTACACTACAGTTCTAATTATACGTTGTGAACAACTTAAGAAAAGAAACATTCTCCAAGTCATAAAATAGAATCTTTGATTTTATTTGAATTTACAAAAGTCCCCTTTCTTATAATAATGGAAATAATAGGTTATTTTTTAAATGCTGAACATAGCCGTATTAGCCTGAGCTTCTTTTTGGGCTTCTTTACTAGCAATGTTGATATCCACTGTAAATTTTAAATTGGTTTGTCTTTGTCGGACTGGAAATAAAGCTAGCTAAAGGCCTTGCTATCCTCAAGAGAGTGTATTTTCATTATTATTGTAATTAAGTTAAATACAACTCATTTTACTATTTCAACCATACAAGCTGCATTTTTTTTTTCTGTGGGTAAAAAACCGCTTTGTTCACGAGTAATTCTGAAATAGGAGCAAAACAGTAACATCCTTTCTGGACCCCATATCTTTGAAAAGCTAACAAAGGAGAAAGAACCCCTGATCTAGCGCATGGCAGTGAAGTGATGAATTGCACTGTTCAGTCATTGACTTGAACAACTTGACAATACCATCCATAACCTGTGATTTCTCCCTGTCTAACAGTCCCTGAGTGTTACTCACAGAATTTGAAAAAATACACGTATGCTGGAAAAATACAAAGTGAGCACTTACTTCAACATAAAAGTACTTTTGGCCGAAAGGGTTTATCTGTACAAACACCTAAAGAGATGGAGAGAATATCAGGGAAGTAGATCTGATTAGTCATACCCAGTGGGAGAAGGACTGCAGCTGTGAAGTATTCTGTCCTAAACTTAGAAGTAGACAGCTCGATTGTATTTAACTGCTGCTGGCTAATACATTCAGACAGTGCAAACTCTCACGCTTTTCTAAAGACAAGGGTGGGTACCAGAACATGCTTAATTGCAAACGCTTTTTAGATCTGCAGCTGTGGTCAGATAATGTTTAAATGCTGACCCTCGCTCTCAGAAGTAAGGACATAGAGAATTATGCCTGAGCTGCCATTCTCCACCTGGACTTTGGATGTGAAGGAAGTTTCTGGGGTAAGATGCTATCCAAGTGAAGTTTCCTTCTTGCGCAGCTTCTAGAATGGGATTTTTTTTTTTTTTCAGAAAGGATAAACTAGTGCTTTTTGTAGCAGTTAGGAGAAACTTATCTAAACTCTACCTATGTCACAAAGCTCCGAGATGTCAGCTTTGACAAAAGGTTTGGCTTCGGGGACTGAAGAGCTGATGACATGTTTAGCTGTGTGACTGCAAAGTTGGTTGACTTCCTGAGCTCCAGTGATTAGTCACTGTCCATTAAAACTGAAAGAAAAGTACAGTGAAAAGGCAGAATCTTACATCTGTAGCAATGCAGGAATACTGGTCCTTTGGTGGTTTATAGGATATTTTGCTTATGGGCAAGAGGAGCAGATTGCTCTCAGATGCCATAGGGGCATGCACATGAGCAGCAATTCTGGCCAGTGCCAGTTTTGGAAGGTCAGACAATGTAGGTTGAGGGTGAAATCGCCTCTGTGCAAGGATCCTAGTTCTCGTGGAAGCACAAACTTCTTACACCTAGCTAAACACAGCCTGTTGCGCCAGAGGGATATGCAGCGCTTTGTGTGGGGTCAGGCAGCACCTGGCTGAGCAGTTGTTTAGAGATTTTTGTGGGGTACAGACCACATCCTGAGATCTGCATATAGCCCACAGTTCGTGCAACTTACGTTTTAGCTTAGAAGAAGGTTCCCAGACCCACAGACTGCAAAAGTAATAATTGACATCTGTGGCTTGTTGCAGTGCTGTGTGAGTCTGCAAGGCGCTAAAAATTACCTTTCTGTGCAGCTGTAGAATGCAGAAGACATAGTAGAATCTCAGTAAATCCTAGCAACATTTTATTTTAAGTTGAGGTTCAGCCAGGAAAGCTGTCTTTTGTTTGTTTGTTTTTTTAGAGAATGATCTGGTCCTGAAAATGGGCATTTCTTGTGAAAATGCCTTTTCAACAAAGTACAGCACTGTACAATGGCACCATAGCACACACTGAATAAATCATACGGGGAAATGACTGAGCTTCACCTCTGTACGTCACTTACTAAAATCAGTTCCTTCAGGCTTGAGAGCATGGTTGGAAAGAAGAGCAACAGCAAAGCTATCTCTCTCCCTCTAGTGCCTACAGAGCCAGACTTTTCAGAGAATGACAGCTCAAAGAAAGACTGAAAGAAATGGAAAAAAAAAAGGTGTCTTTCTGCAGTGTATTTAGGACAAGCAAAAGCACATCCACAGCTAATTTTAAGCAGCCTTCAGAATGCAGTATAACACCTTATTAACTCACTTGTAGTTAATCCTTGCATTCTGGTATTTTTAGATCCATCATGCAATTCAGCAGTACTTTCAGCCCATGTTTCCTTTGTAATGGATGACACTGCTGTATTTCTCATTTTAATTTAGAATTAGCTTTCTGACAATAAGCCTTGCTCACACACAAAAGTTATACTGATTTAACGAAATTAATTTAGAAATTGAATTAGTTAAACATGCACACTCTTCCTTCTCCTCCCCCTAATGTGGCCGTCTTAATTTGGCTAAAGGGTGCCCTTTGTCGCAGTCTAGGTGGAACTGGTAAAGGCCTGCCTTCAGCACTTGCCCCATCTGATCCTCTGCAAGGGGAGGAGGGTTTGGTCTGGTTGAACCTCTTGCAATCTGAAACTGTAGGAGGGTAAAGTCACCTTCATAGATTTAGCACGCTTTGCCAGAGGGCTACCTCCCTTCATTAGTTTTGCAGTGCCAGTAGCCCTGCAAGTACTGGATTGCAGCAATTTGAATGGATGGGGTTTGAGGCTTCTGAAGACAGTGCCTCTTGCTTTGGTGGCTTATTATTTTTTGATCACATGGGAACTCAGGGTATGGCTGTATCAAGCGTAAACAGTCCTATTTTGTCTGTGCCTGGTTTTATCTTGATCCAGTATCTCCCAGCCAGGAGGCTTAAGTTAGCTTTGGGCTGCCTCTAATGACCTGTAAATGAAAACAAAGTCCTCTAAACCGTGGTTTCTCTCTGTTATGTATTATCTAATCAGGGCGCTCTGAACAGGCCTTTGGAAACCTGTTCTCTGCACAAGCGCACAAACTAGACTTATCAGGTAGTTTGTGTTAAGGCTGCTCTGAAGCAGAGAGAAACTTAGAGGTCTTCTGGATGATTTTTTTCCTAAATGTATAATGTGCTTACTTACAGAGACATACACAAAAACCCCTCTTTCTCTCTTTAGTGTCTTGTAGGGCACTAGTCAGAGATACAGTACATAAAATACCAGTACAGCAAGAGGTAAGAATTTAGAACAAGGGATAGTAATGCCCCACTGAACATTTTCTGGAGGAAAACAAGGAATGCAAACCAAAAGCAATTCCTCTTCCTTTGGCTTGCTAGTATGTAGGTAAAAAGAAAACTAGTATTTCTAGGAATGGGTTTGTGTACATGGGAAGCTGCTGGGAAATCAGTGAACATATGTACTTAAAACCTGATTATTCTGCACCTTTCCCTGCATAGATCCTTTCATTCCATACAAGGAGTGTCCTTTTGCAGTTCAGCTTAATCTGTTTCTAAAAGGTGAAAAAAAACCTTGGAGGACCACATGGTCCTCCAGTGCAGAATATCTGCTGCAGAATAAGCTGGTCAGACCCATTTCGCTACGCACAGAAGTTCTAGCTTAATTGCAGTTAATCCAGTCAGAAAAGAGCAACAAATCTCTATGCGTAAGAGGTATTTATCAGTCTAAAATGTGACAAGAAAACAATGAAAACTTCCCCAGAGAGTGCTGAGTCTGAGCCCTCATCTCGAGCTCTCCCTCCATTCTACCCCAAAGTTTGTTGTTAGAGAGATTCACAATTTATGTTTGTATTATATCACTGCTTTGTTTGTAACGTTACATTACATGAGGAAATTGTTTCTAGGACTTCACTGTGCTGGTAAATTTTATACCCACCTCTTGGAGAGGGAGGCAAAAGGACAAGTGAATGACACAGCAAGTGTTTATCAGTTGCAAGTATTTTACGTGGGTGCCTGGGTGTGCGTGAATTTAGACTCTTCACATGCCCTGAACTGCATCTAATCTTGATGCCCAAAGAAGCTGATGTGAATACAGCTCCTGTGCACATGCACAAACACGGGTAGTGGAGGTGTGTGTCTGTGTACACAGTAGATAGCAGCAGGGAGGGCTGAACCTGACCAAGGCCATTATTCTCTCCTATGATAAGAGAGAAACCACAATAAATCACAATTTTCAGAAAGTGCAGGACAAGTAGCAAAGAGCAGTGAAGATGGGGGCTGTCATCCGATTCTCCCCCCGCCAAAGTCAGAAAGCCTGTCTTTTAGCCCAGAACAATTTCATTCAATAGCCGTTTAGTCTCTTCTTTCAGAGTGCTGTTTGATTTTCAAACACAAAACTCTCCAACTATCTTGAAGTGATTAACTACCCTAAGCAGAGCAACCTGCAAATGGTATTTCTCCCATCTGACTCCAGTGACTCAATATGTCAAAAGGCCTTCCCTACCCTCCTAATTTTTTAAGGAGTCATCTGAGCCCCTTCTCGCAACGGCTGATAATCTTCTACAACCCACAAATAACTGTTCTTAAAATGGGTTCATCTCTGAACAGATGTGGTTTGCCTTAATAAGTATGATGCTGCAACAGGAAACCAACTTGCTACAGAACCAGACTCACTATTTACAGTAGTCCTGGACCATGGGTAGAAACTTGTGACAAATTTTGACTCAGAAAAAAAAATATGTTAGTCATAGGAAAAAGGGAGAAAGTTAGAGAAATGAAAAAACTGTGGGAAGCCAGAGGAAGCCGGACTGCTTTTAAATTGAGGCAGGAGAAATATGATCCATAACTTGTCATGACTAGTGGGAGTAAGAGCTAACTAGGATACCGATTAGGCCGCTGGAGGAACTCTGGTTTAAGGACTCTTACTAAAAGGTGCTTTTTATTGAACCTATTGCTAGGGCAGGCACTTACCACTTTAATATTTGTAGTTCAGCCTGTATTTTTCTGCGTGCATTCTGAGTGTAAAAAGTTATAGTGAAGATAGGAAATGAATGTATTTCTGCTTAACCCATGAAGAGAGGCTAAGAGCCTTGCTGAAATAAAGTAGCTTCCACAATTTTTGTAATCAGAATAGAGATTACATTTTGAGGGACTCAAAGGTCTCTGCTTAGCACGTAATCTTGCACCCTTTGCACTGTGCGCTCTGCATGTGCTTCTGTCACAGACTGAGCATGAAAGGCTGGGACAGAGCACATAATTTCTTACTGTCATGGGAGAAACATAAATGACAAAAGCGTTTCCAGTACATTGCTAGGAGGATGCTGAGATGCCACATATACATTCAGAAATTAGTCTTCTAAACAGAGAAAGGACCTGCAATTTCTGTAATTGCTGGTTTGGTGCTCACGTCCACAGACCAAAAGAGAGGGAGCTCTCTTCCTCTTAGGTAAGGAAGGATGATGGTATCAGCAGGGAGAAACTACTAATCCAAGATGAAGGGCATAGGGAGAAGTCCTCTTTGTTTTGGAAGAACAATAGGAATTGGTTATGCTCATTGCCCCAAAAGTCTTGCTTTAGTCTCTTTTTTTTTATTTTTCTTTGTGTAATCTGTACTTTACAGATTTATGGAGTATAAGATTATCTCCTTTGACCTCCTTTATATCACAGACCATTCAGTTTCACTGAACTAACCCTGTTACTGAGCGTAACATGTTCAATGAAGTATACCTTGTCTTTGACATAGTGTATCTTGAAGAAAGTGTGCGGTCTTGGTCTGAAGATATCAAAAGATGGAGCAGGCAAGGTTTCATTTCAGAGAGGAATCACTTTCACAGTTTGACAATGGTGCTGCTCTTAGCTCTATTTCTGCGCTCCTCCACTAGATTCCATAACAGGGCAGGTCATAGTTGACTCTTAATGGTTTTCAATATTTCACAGATTTGCCGTAACATCCCGAGAGACAGATTTTCCTAGAGGTATAGAGATGCTATGCTTGAAGTGGGTCTCTATAATACACTTATGCTATGAATTGTGGTAGAACTTGCCAGCTGAGCATAGAAGGGAAAGAAATTTAAATATAAATTCATTACTGCATAGCTATAACAGTGAGGATAAATTCCCTCTATTTCCAGGCATCTATATTATATTCCCAACTAGGGATACCGTTAGTGGAGACAAACTGAGCTCTTCTGATCACTTTCTGCTGTGAAAAGGGTCAATCCTCCTTGCTCTTCACACTCCCTCCTACATGATCCTGACTCACCCTTAGGCTGACTTTCATGTTCACTGCGCTGATCCAGCTCATTAACCCGTCAGAAAACTGTCCCTTTTTTACTTCTCTGGATTTATTTTCTGCCAGTTCAGTGAGCTGAATCAGCTCAGCGAGGGGTCAGGTGAGTGTCAAAAGTCCTGTAAGGAAGCATGGGTGAGCAACATAGAGGTGGAATTAGGGGAAGGGAGAGGAAAGAGACAGGAAAAAGCACGCTGATCTCACCTTGTCTGGTTGTATCTTTAGGAAGGCAATTTCCTTAGAGTTTCTGGGGAGTCAATGTAGAACAGGGAGTTTCTTCAGAAGGGTGGCTAAAAAGTAAATAAGGGGAAGTGATCTAATTTAGACGCATAGGTTTGGCAATGTAAATATGCCTGTTCTTTACTGCAAAGACCCCTGTGGATTACAGCTTTAAAACACAGTTAATGAGTAAATGCCTGGAAAGCCAAAATAATGGTCTCTAAATGCAGAAGTAGTCTTTGGAGAGCTCTAAAAGGTCTCAAGTACAATCAGATAGACCGTGTAAGTCCAGAGAGCAGAGCATGAGCACCAGGTGAATCGGCTGTGTGAAGTCGGTGTCGAGCAAAGGTTGGTGAAGCTGATGTCACTTGGAATTTGCTCAGGCTCTGCCTGAAGAGAAAATCAGGAACAATCCTCTCGTGTACATCTTGTTTTCAGTAGAGTAGAGTTTCCCCTGCCGTTCCCAGCGTGCCACCAGCTCTCTCCCTAACTTTGTTTCTCTCTTGCTCTTTTAACTTCTGCCATTATTTGTAAAACTACTACTGAAAATGACCTACATAAATAAATAAATTGAATGAATAAATTATGAGGGAGAGAACGAATGTGTGAGTGTGTGTAGGTGGATAACATAGAGAACCAGGCTGGTGGGAGCAGCAGGAGCTATCAGTTCATTTGCTGTCAGCGGCAGAGCCCCAGGGAGGGTAAGGACATTAAGTACCTGATTGTGCAAGGTGCCTTCATCTGTCATTTTTGGAGATAATTGAAAGCATTTCCTTACCTTGCCAGTAGAGGCTTCAAGGAAGGAGGAAGGCAGCAGCAGCCTAAACCTGTGATTTTCAGCCTTTTTTTTAAAGTTTGCAGATCCCTGAGGATTTCTGCTGTAACGAATCTTTTCATAATTACCTTTCATGGAGCCTTTTAAAATAATCAATGGACCCTCAGGGGCCTGTGCAACTGAGTTGCTGGCTTTCCGATAATGCAACACAGGAGAAACTTCCTTCTTGCAAGAGCAAGGCTGGAAGTGTAATTTCAGAGTTGATATTGGTTGCATCCTCTCAGGTACAACCTTTTCTCCATGGAAGACACTAGCCATTATGTTACATAGCTGAGCCACTGGCACCTTGCCACGCCACCGAACCCTGGGACATTTTCTGTACGAGAGCATGAGGTGAACTCTGCAGTGCAGGAGGGGTGCAATGCTCCCTTGAGATTTGCCACATCTTGTCCCAGAGATGAAACGTGCTCATTGCGCTGTGTTGTAGAGCCATTTGTGCTGGCAGCTCTTCCCTTCAGGATGGGGCATATACAGCTGGAATTCAACTGGTTGCAGAAAGACATTGGTGTTATTAAATGGATAAATATAGGAAAAAAAAAAGGTGGTTTAATTATCAGGGGCATTTGCAGTAAGTACTTAGTAATCCTGACACTGCAGCAGTCCTCTCTTTTTTTTCTGAAGTAGTTCAAACATTTGTATGATATTTCCAGAGTGTAAGATTGTATTATTGTACCTGGTAGATTGAGCAGCTTTTTAAAGAATGCTTGGAGATGTGTGTCCAAATCTGTGTATTTTGTAGGAGTACAATTTCCTCTTGCCTTTTCTAAGTATGTGGCTCTATAGAACTCTTCACAGGAGTCTAGATATCCCTCACAAATGGTAAATAGTAGGGCTAGAGCTGAAGAAATTGTCTTGAATTTCCCTTCAAAACAAATGTAGCTTGTTCCTGTTCACTTCTAAAAGATCCAGTTGTTGCCCTGACACGAACTTACTCTTTGCAGTTGTCCATTGGAGCTGTTGTGGGAGATCCAAATGACACGCTGTGCAGCCAGCCATTGGGTAGATTATCCACTCCCCTGGAGAGCACTGGAAGGGAAAATAGGATTTTTCAATTTTTTGCAGTATTCAGGGTAGCAGCAGAGGAGAGAATAGGATATAAAAGATGAGGTATTGTTGGTTGCAGGCTCTGCCTTTGAGAAGATGTGATGTTCTGAATCGATTTTCACTTTAAACTTGGCAATTGTATATGCAGGAATAGGGAATTACAATAATAAAGCCTGGAATTCATAAATACACTTATAACTCTGGTCAAGTGCAAATCCCTCAGATAGTAAGAAAGGGGCACAGTCTGCCTATCAGTCACAGGTAGAACAGTCTCTAGAGATTGCTCTACAGTGATTGCTCTTAATCAACCCTTTATTCAGCTGCGAGATGCTGTTCACATATAAAGTAGGCCAGGCCGTCATCTGACTGTTACTGACAGCCAGTCCAGTGACTGAGTCTAGAGTTTGTTGCGGATGTGTATCTAAGCCCAAGGTTACCTAAGTTAACACAAGAAGGAGGAGAGAATTAAAAGGAAAATTTGGGCAGTTGCACCAGAAACCTCATTATCGTGAATCTGTGAGCCTCCAGAACGACTTGTGAACGTCCCTGCCAGGTCAAAGGACATTGCCCTCCATTCCTGCGGAAAACACTGCTTTCTGTAGGACCTGATGGGTCAACATCACTGGCATACTGCACGAGCTTGCTTTGTGCCAGGGCTGTGCAGCAGCATGGCCAGCCCTACCAAGCCGTTTTGAGCCTGGGCTGTGGCCGGTACTGATGCAGGAGCTGTGCTCCTTGCTGCCCTGGATGTGCCACCACCTTTCTGTATCTTTCCTTGCCTTGGATATCTTCTGTTCATCCTCACAGCATAACGTCTTGAAGCAATGGAAGAAGAAGTGAGTCTTGGCCATAGGCTGCTACGGGCAGCAGCGAAAATGCTGCCCTGTTAAGAGATTATGCGTGTTATCTTCAATCTGCTCTCTTTTTCAGGTGGTTGAAAACAACAGAAATATAAAAGTATTTACATGACACAGAACTCTCCATCCTGCTTTCAGAGAGAACTGAGCAATACAAGTACTTAAGGCCTCACTGACAGTCAGCGGGCCGGAACTTACAGACTATTTTAGGTGGAAGACCAAACACCATGCTCAGTGGGATTTCTAGAAGATTTCATTACTTAAGGTTCACACTGATTTAAGAGCAGGCACCTAACTACATAAGCACTTTTATAAACCTATCAAGTGTGCATTTGTATGTGTAGATGTCTAAATATTTATTTTTGTGTGGCGCTTAGTAACTCTGAAAATAAGGCTTACTATCCAGCTCCAGTCCAGAAGCCTGCACAGTCATGCGAACACGGCCCTGCCTCTCAGCAGGGGTTATTAAGTCTGGCACCACATGGAGCTAACTCAGATATATGACTTCTCAACCAGAACTGTACTTGGATGCTTTTAAAAATGCTACCTTATTCAGCTAGAACAAAAGAACTGGAGTTAGTCCACCACCCTGTCAGTGCCCTCCGCTCCTTTGGGTAAGGATTGTCTTCATGTCACTGTGTTGAATATGGCATCCATGAGAAACAACAAAGGTAGCTGCACTGTACTCTTTTCCAGGTATATCACTGTCAGCTTCCTTGTATGTTTCTCAATTCTTGAATCTAAAAAAAAAAACTATTAAAAAAGCTTAAAAGGATCAGAGATAACATTTACTTGTTATTTACACGCCTACTTGAAGTTAAATAATTCACACTGCCTCAGCCACCCTGCCTGATGATCAGGACAGCAATATGGAATAGTATGCGCTTCTCCCTTTCACCTCCACTGTCTCCATCAGTGCTGCAATCCGGTACCCAGAGCACCATCCTGAATACAGATTTTCTTTTTCCTGCTACGCTTATTTCCTTTAAGGCATTTTCCCCCCCTCTCGTGGATTGACAGACTTATCAACACCAGCTAAGATTCATTTAATATGCCTAACATAAGCCAAACAGTATCCTGTCCTGTCGCTCCATATTCTTTCCTCAGAAAGAATTGTTTTTAGCTGCAATTATTTGCATTATCTGCTTAAATATTTAGCAAATGCAATAGTTTGGTAGTCAGGCATTGCTGTAATCTATTCCAAATTTTAACTCTGTAAGCAATTCCTCAGCTGCCCGGTTGGATTTTTGTTTTTCCTCCTGGCTATCATGAGACAATATCCCCAGGAAGCAGGAACAGAGCAGCACCTGGGGCTGGATGCTGCGCTCCCCGTGCCCGCGGCTCTGGCAGAGGTGTGGAGGGGGATCCGCACACAGCAGCCCTGCAGAATCAATCCCAGATGCCAAATGTGGCGATGAGTATCACGCGGCAAGGCTTTGAATTTTCATTTTCATTCATTAAAAGGCAATCAGAAAGAAAGAAGCTCCGTTCTCATCTTTCTAAGTGCTGTCACACTCACTCATATGCGCACATACATTGCTGCCTTTATAGTTAGCATCAAGGGATGTAACAGCACAGTAAGCACAGAACTGTACCAAATTTCCCTGGATTATGGAGTATATTTTTATGGATCCTGTTGCAAAAGGATCATTGCCATTTTTTTTTAGGTTTTAGTATCTTGCAAAGATATTTCTTCTTTCTCTGTCCATTTTAAAGTCTCCTCTGGCATTAGGCAAAATGTTTCCCTTATTAATCCCCATGGGTATAGTCCTAGTTTGCTGCAGATTCTCTGCTGGGTGTCTTGGCTTTTCCCCCAAATCATCACAAACTCTTCTTCTGAATGTGCTTATCCACCTGTAGGAGTACCCTCCTAGGCTACTACAACCTTCCTCCAGGCAAGACTCGATAGAGCAGCTAGCTGTCGGGCAGCAGCACACACAGGCGCTTTAGAGTCATCCCTTTAATCTGAGGTTACAGGTCACTTTCAAGTGCTGGTGGACAGAGTGCAGGCAAGACTGTCGAAGGTGCCAGCTGAATGCAGAGCAGTCACATGGATATCCCCTCTTGGTGATAACAGCAGAGGAAAAAATGCCTTTACTCACTGTAAAGACTGTGGCAAGGCATGCCCAACTCACTCACAGTCCTGAAATCGAATGAAGAAAAGGGAGGACTGGCATTTCTTTCCCCTTCTTGCTGTTTATAAGCCTGTCTCTAACACACTCGAGGGCTCCATGTTCCGTTTCTGATAGATATGCAAAAGCCCGCGAAGGGTAACTTTGTCTGGCTTCCGAGCTAACGCAGGACCATATCTGGGACATCCTGAGTTTTATGCCCTTGATATTGGCACATCAGAGTACGTGACGTCAGAGGATATCCTGCCTGCAGCTTCCCAAAGTTACTGGGAAGGCTTTGTGGAAGAATGTGGCTTTTTACAGTTGTGTCACCAATAGACAGCGGTGACACTGTCACTGTTAGGGAAGTGACGGGGTTCCTGCCTCAACAGCATGTTCACTTTGGTGCATGTGTTCTGGTAAAAGTTAAAAAATGCTTGTTAGAGAAATTCTTTCAGTTTATAACTGATATTGGCACATCAGGGACACAATTAACATTCTGCTCACGTGGAAGGGAAATGTTAAAAAACCCCCTTCAGCTTATTCCTAGTATTTTTTATTTATCATTTGCCAAATGTACACTTTTAAAATTGTAATACTTGCCTAAGTGTAGTATGGTTTTTAGATTGTTTTTAAAGTTTTTTTTCCATTAGCATATCCCAATTTGCAAAAAACCTTTGTTTCATTCTGGTGGACTATGCCCAAATTTAATGGGCATCACCTGGAATGATGGAGCCATTATCAGTACATATACATGTATGTACTTCATGAAAGCACCAGTCTCAGCTCTTAGGGATGAGCAGTTCTAGTCCTTGTAGTTTGCAGGCAGGTACTTGTCCCTGTAAAAAGAATGTCCTCATGGTATGGGAAATCTGTCCCAGGAATATAAGAACAGGCAAGTCCTTGAGCTATAGACTGCTAGAGATAGGGAACTGTCGGGAATATGCTTGCCCTCTTCTAAACTTTTCTAGGCATCCAGGTTTGGCCATTATTGGAGAAAGGGGTGCTGGGCTAGATAGACTATAGGTCTGAGTGGGATATTTGTTATTAGAAGTGGTCAATGCCTGAAAGAACCAGGTGACCAGGAAACGATTTTTTCATGCATTTCTGCATTTCCATTGGCTTCAGCTGAGATGGTAGGTCTCGGCTCAGAATCAAGCTAATGGCTGAGAAGTGTTTAGTCAGCGCAAGCAAGTATTTTCTGTTCCTTTTTCAAGTTGAGTCCACTGAATAGACTCTATAATCTATTTCACTGTTAAGAAGCAAGTATAAGCCACATACTGTGGATTACGCGCTCTGTCGTGGTCAAAAGGTGGCAGATGGAAATGAAAGTTGGTTAAGCAATCAATTAGAAGAAGATGCTTGTCATATAACAAACAGAAGTGACTCATGCAATGTCCCCTTCCCCCTCCAGTCACTGCATGAATCACCACACCTGTGTCCAAGGAAAGGTCAATGCAGTTTCTCAGTTCTTGGATGAGTTTTCAATTTTAAAGTACTGCAGGATCAGGACATTATTTAGTGTGAAGAGTTGTACAAGCTGTTATTCAGTTTTAGCATGTGACTACAGTACAATTCTATTAGAACTCTGTCTCAAATACACTCAGTGTGATAAACATACATCTTGACTAGCTCTCACTGCTGACGCAGATTTTCCTCTTCCAAACTCCTTTGGTGTTGTCTCTTGCTCTGCCTTGTTAATTTTAATTGTTTGTCTTAGAAATGAAAAGTGACGAGATGAAGGAAACAACATTTTTGCTGGAGGAACTTCAGACTCATTTTGAGAGGGCCAAGGAATTGGAATTACTAAACTATTACTCTTCATGATATCAGCTGCAAACCCATCCTGATTAGGCTAAGAGGGGCATTCACTTTTTTTGCTTCTCCCTCACATTTGGGCTGTACTGACCTCTTCCCTGTATCACTCAGAAGTTAAAGGGAGAATATGTGCTGCTCTGGAAAACTTCAACTTGTCAGAAGTGACACGGTGTTGGTACGAGGAAGGCTTCTTTCATCCCATCACCTGGCTTTTCTGTGACTCTCCTCCTGCTCCCAGCCCCATCTGTTTCCATACTACACACTCGTTACCAGGGACTGGAAGAGTATGAGAAGAAATTCATCCTAGTATGGATTTCTTTCAAGGCACATTTCTCTCATTCCTATTTTGTCTTGATCTTCTGTTAACTGTCATAAGATAAAATCAGGCAGCTTGACATTTTAATTGTGTTTTCCACACAACAGGTTGGGTTAACCTATATGAGACTCCCGTACGTAACTTACCCAGCTAATTTACGTGGAAAATACCAACTTTCTTGCCCTAGCTTGGATTTGAGTTTGAATAGGTACCTCAGTGTAAGAGCAAAGCTAATTCCAAAATGAAGACACGCTTTTTCCCCATCTGAAGTAGTTTGTCTTCCTGCACAGATGTAATATAAGGGAACATATATGTCTTTCTGCTGTTTCATTTTCCTCCTTTCAGTTGTACACTCAAAAAGCAGGGGGTGAATGGAAAAGAGATGTCCTGGCAAATCTGGTCACTGCCATTACCATACCTGCCAAATGAATAAGGAGGCAGCGAGCCTTTTAAAATAAGGTGTTTAGATTCTATACATGGGATCATGCTTGATATTTTAAAACAAAATCCACCTATTTCTGTCTGCATCTCATGCAAGACTGCACACATCCTGGAAAAATCAATTGAAGGGTTTCTGTGTTATGAAACATAGGCACTTTATTTTTTTTAATTATTGCACTTAGCTTAAGGCTATGCTTCTCTGTGACTGGCTAACCTGGATCTGTTAAAACTCCTTTACAACTCAGAATTCAACAGCATCAGTAGTTTTGATTGCACTAAATTGTTATTGAAAATGCTTGTGCTGAGTCTGACTTCAAATATAACTAAAGCAACCAGAATGTAGCTCTTCCTATTGATTATTTAGCCTGAATACAAATTAATAAGGATGTAGTCCTCCATCTTTATGTTTAAAAAGAATTAATTTGCTTATTTGGAGGGGCCAGAAAGTAAGTTATAGTGAATGAAGTGGAAAGAGCACTTTTGCCCACTGGACTGTGCGTTTGAGACTGAACAAAATCATTGACAGTTTTACCAGAGAGGGTTTGAAGCAGCCCATCAAAATGTTTGTATGCAGACTGGCCCTGCAGCATAGGAGCAGCAGAATGCACTGCCACAAGGGAGATCTGTCTAGGTATTTATACCATGCTCATTGCCATGGTAACAGAAAGCCTTATGCAATGTAGACATTACATATAGAAGTGTTTGTGCTTTCCTGCCTCTCTCACACTCACTCTTTCCTACCCCCCCAACACTGGGGCTTTTATGGATGCTTTTATAGCGAGGAGGCCCCGTGCCAGAGAGTGACTTGCACTGATTCCCAAAACCTTGGGATTCCTGGGCCAGACTGGTCCAAGAGCCCTCCCCAGGGATGTGGGACGTGGCAGCCACGGGGCGGGATGCCCCAAGCTCAGACTTCGGTGGTGGGCTATCTGCCAGATATATTGAGCAGTTACGAAGGGATGAGTACAAGAGTCATGTCCTCACTCCTATACTGCCAGGAAACACGGGTCTAACACCGTGCTGCTCTCTGGGCCCTAAAATGGTTTGGAGCGTGGATGTGCCCACTTCCACAGAGCCGAGCTTGGTTTTCAAACTCTGGACTAGCACACATCATGGATTTCCTGCTTCTTTAGAAAAAACATTTTCTAGTTGAGCAGCCACATCCCAGAATCATTCGAGATGGGAACTCTCCTTTCTGTGGTCATATCTGGCACTGACCAGAATGTGAATTTTAGATAGGTATTAACCATGTTTTTGCACCTCCATACCTCACCGGCATGTCGTGAGACTTTTTTTCATTAATATCACGTAAAGTGCCTGGGAGCTTATCAAATGAAGCCAATACCAATAAAAGTATCCTAACTGATTTTTAAAAGAAATTAGTCTATTTCTGCTTCTGCCTATAAAGAAGATCCACACTAAGAGTTGGGTAATTGTTAAGCTTTGGCCCTCTTAACCCAAGTCTATATAATTTGCAAAGCTGGGTTTAACACGATGCTTCAAGTTAATATGCTGATACAAACTAATTTTCTAAAGAAAAAGGCTGACTACAGGTCTTCAGAAGGAAATATTTAGAAATGCTCTGCTTAGTTTTATGGCATTCTGTTGTACTAGCCAAGAAAAATGCAAGGCTGGGTTTGGGGCATTTTGGAGCAGTTAGAGACAGGAGTGCTGTGGAAGGAAAGTGCATGTTACCTCTTGCTTCCTGCGGACTTCTCCATGCAGTAAAATATTGCTGTGATGGGGTTCAAAGAAATATACCTCAGTCTCCTTGACCAGATGGAGAGTTTATGAATGGCAGGGAAATTAAAAATCCAGGAGATTCTGGAATGGGGAATTGAGATGTCTAAAGCCAATGGAAAAGTGCATTGCAATTACAGTATATTGTTGTTTTTCTAAATCTGTTAGTCTATTGGTTTAAAAATGGTTGTATTGTTAACATAGTTACTTCTTTTGCTGTAGCTACACACTTAAGTAGGCATGATACAACACCAGAAATTGCTACCTGGAGATACGGTATTTTGTACACAGTATGATTTCTAATTGCTTGAATAATACTGCACAATGGAATAATTCCTTACTCAGTGAGAGTTGTTTCTCAGTGCTTGAGATATAATAACCTCTTGGGAAGTCACGGAGCTGCAAACTATAATGATCTATATAGAGCATTTTGCTCAGTCTGTACTTTTAAAATGCTCAGCATTCAGAAAAAAATGAATCAGGAGAAACTGGTAAAGTAAGTTGCAGCAACTGAATGAGATGGCTCTTCAGAATTATATATAGAACCCTTCTTAGACACCCACAGTCCCTATATTAAAAACAGTGATTCAGAAAATCAGCCAGCAGAGTCCTGAACCGAAGTATTGTGCGTAATTTTTGCAAGCCACATTTTAAAAGATGCATTGTTTACAAGACTGAAATGAGCATTACAAGACACTTTTTCAATAAAGCCATTTTGTAGTGTAGTCTCTTTACTTGGATAAGGGCTCTTTTGATGTTGCTATTTTTAATATACCAGTTCAATTTGTTATATGCATCCATGCATTTATAAAAATGAATTTTTTTCTCAGAAATATGTATGAAACAAGTCACCCGTGAATGTACACAGTAATATTAAAAAAAACAACAGAGTGAGCCTGAAAATAGTAGCAAGGACATATATCCAATGCCTACAGCAAAGAACCTGGAGCTGGAAAGCTATTGTGGTTAAGCCTACCAGCAAGTCAAGTATTTGCCATCCAAATCCAGAATCACCTTTTGCTTTTTAAAAGACACATACCACACTCACTGAAGGGGCTGACTGCAGCCCAAACTCCCTGCATCACTCTTCCAGTCCTCCTTACAGGTGAGGGGCCACCTGAAACATTTCAGTTTGTCGGTCAAACCACAGTAGGCAAATGTTAGTTAAACTCCCTGGAGGGACAAAGCCATTTTTTTTCTCATCAGCTGAGTTGAGCTAAAGGGGAGGTCTCTCTGAAATGATACCACCTACTGTCCAGGCATAGGACCTCCCAGGGCCAGGGAGGTGCCTTAAGACCTCAGTGCCGAGGACCCAGCTGGCATCAGGACCTGGTACGGGGGCAGCAGCTGCCCTGGTCCCAAACCCCAGCGAGGTTTAGGATGCAGTCTGGAATAGGAGCTAGAACATTATTTAGAAAGCTGCCGTTTTTCTGTATGAAGGCATTCTCGCTTCTTACCAAGCAGTGAGACAGGTCAGAGTAAGAAGTCTCCTGCTGCAATACACAGCAAACCCTCGTGGACAAGAGCCCTGTCGGGGGGACCCACAGACCTGGTCCTGAGTGCCAGGAGTCGGACTGCAGCTGCTCTTTGCACAGGGAGCCAAGGGGATTGTGTGTCCTTTCCCTTTCCTTCGTCCTCATTCACAGCAGAGTGAGAGGTTGACGATCCAGTACAAGCAACACCGATGGTGGCTCTGCACATTATGTAGGCACTTCAGTAGACTGGAAGCAAAGGCAGTCCCAAATGCAAGCTAATACCTATCGAAAGGTCGTGTGCCCTGAAACAATTCTATACTGGTGTATGTTGATGAGCCTGGGTCTATTTTTTTAATAAAGTTCTTAGTGTTATTGATCCACCTGCCTAGGAGCATAAGCCCAGACTGCAAAGCTCGCAGCAGACTGATAGCTCGGTACCAACGACAGCCCCCCTGCTTGCCCAGACCGAGAAGCTGTTGTGCAAGAGCTGCCAGCCCTGACAGCAGCTGCCCGGAGCGAGAATTCCCCAGAGGGATGGCTCTTTGCTCAAGCCCTGCTCAAAAACCATGAAAGAGAGGAACTACCTACCGCAGAAACCCTCCTTCTCCAGTAGAGAAAAGCAGCGTTATGACCTTTTTGAATGCTCTTGCCCAGCTCAGTATTTAATTTTTGTTCTGAATTATATTCTAGACTCAGTACGGAGCAACACTGATGGTGTCTGTGCATATCATATGGGCATGTAAGTAGACTGCAAGCTGAGTAACAATTCAAAAAAAGATACACCTTAAGGATTTTTTAGGCAATTATGGCTACCTAGTTGGACTGAAGAACTGTAGCTATTTATATACCCTTCCTGGCTCCTCTGCTCCAACAGCAGTGGAGGAACTTTCTAAGATATCAGTCAGTGTTTCATCCACTGCTATCTATGATCTTTCTCTGGACAGAATAAATGGTAGGAAGGGCTTTTCTAGATGGAAACTAATGGTAACTCCAGTACTTCAGAGAAACAACAGAACTTTGCTTCCCTCTTAGTGTTAGCAAGGAAGAGAGGTCTGCCATATAGGATATGACATAACTAAAAGTAGCTTTCATATAGGATGAAAGTAAGGTCAAGAATAAGGTACACACTCACAATACCTTTGCTGTTTCAGACTAGAAATCAGTGCTGTGCCATCTTCTGAGTTAATGTGGAGATCAGGCTTTGCTGGACGCTAATATAAAGGGAGAAACCGTAGCACAAGGGCAATTACTGGCAGAGTTCCCATAGACGTTAAGGAAAGGCAGAACTCATACAGAAGGAATTTAAAGCAGTTGGTTATATTTTGAGTGTGGCCTCTTGTGTACTATTTCTCCAGTGCTTTTCAAAATGAAGCTGGTGCTCGCAGAAAGGGCTGCCTTGCAGGCCTCCATTCCCCTGCAGAAAATCCCTTAGCAAGACAAGGCTTCCCCTTCTAGCCTGTCTCAGGCCTGTGCTGGAGCAACCTGCTTTTAAAGTAAGCGTTAGACCACATCAGTGATTGAGCTTTCTGCAGAAATTGCCAGCAAATGGAACAGCAGCTTAGACAGGTTGGCCCAGTGGAAGTAACTCAGCTAAGGTCTGAGGTGGTTACCTATGTATGAACAGTCCGGGGCGGTTTCAGGAGGCACTGGGCAAAGTCCACACTGGTGACGAAGACAGGAGATAGCCAGTTTTATTCTATTGCCATCACTTGGGGAATTAAAGCCCTTGGAGGTGGCACCAGGAAGAAATGAAGTGTCAGCCCTCAGAGAAAGCTGTGTTCAAGGAGAAGGAGATTCCCCTAATAAATCTTTCACTTGCTCTCTCCGAGATCGTGTCAGCCTGCCACAAGTCTGCAATACTTTTCTCTAAAACTCCACATAACTCAGAGCTAGACAAACAAGCGGCACTTCTACAAAACGCACGAGGTTCTAGCAAGTGACAATTGTATCGTTCATCCTTTAGAGAATACATCGGAGGTATCCCGGCTGTGTGTTGACTTGTGGGAAGGGTTGCATTTAAAACTGGGCTCTGACTGTATTAGCTGACCAGTGTGGGGCATTGTGCGGGGTTGTATAATCTGAATGAAAGACCTTATTGTAATGAGTGCCGCTTATGGCATAGAAAATTGTTGTGAGATTTTCAGGCTGAAGTCTCGTGTTAACACTATTCCAACACTATGCTATTTGTGCAGAGCTTGTGCTGTGTTCCCGTAAGGAGCTTTTGTAAGACAAGCCAAATGAAAGATGAGCATGCTGGAAAGGAAAAAAGAATAGAAAACCAGTGTATGGATTGCAGAAGCAGGGGTATCCTGGAAACCTCACCATCTTTTACTCTAGCCTTTCTACAATGCAGGGTTACATCCACTGACCATAGCATTTTTCTGTCTTCTATTATACATTCTTACCCAGCAATTTTGTATTTAACGATAAGTGCATGAAGAATATTAATGCATACATAAATTAGGACAAAACCCGAAAGTTGATAAAGCCCAATGTAGACAGACTGGAGCATTAGAGAAGAAACCAAGGGAATAAACATAAAAGATCAAGACCTGAGTTGGACTACAAATGGTTTAAACCTATGTCTGGACTACCAAAATATGTACAATCACATTAGATCACTTTTCAGATATTTGGAAGCAAGACAAAGTTTCCTCTGTTAGTAAATTATTCCCTTAACTGTCCACTACAGAGTTTCTTTCATTTCCTCTCCCAAACATCTGGCAGTAGATGCTGCAGAAGCCCACAGTCAGCAAGATACGCAAGCAGGGGCCTAACTTTAGTTCATGAGTCATCTCCGTGGCTCCAGTGGGACAGTTCAGGTGGTTAAAGTTAAGCATGTACTTAAGTACTTTGCTGAAACAAAATTAATCTGTGCCAGTGAGGGGTTACTGCATAGGTGGAGAACCGGTCCGCTGCGTAACTGCGTGTCCTTAACTGTTTGTAAAAGGGATTAATTGAAAATGTAATTAAAAGTCACACCTCTGCTGTGAGAGCAGTGATTCCTAAAGACTTTAAAAAAGTGGACGGCTGTCAGCCTTTACAGTCTCTCACAGGCCCCCAGTTACTATCGAGCTGTTAATTAGAAACACTTTAATCGGGTTCAGCAAAGCAGGGAGTGATTGCTCACCCTTGACTTAAAGGGCTCAGCGAGCCTGCGGGTCACGGATAGAAAACCCCTGCTCCAGAAGTGGGGTGCCCGCTCTGTTACAAAAGTTCTGCTTTTCTGTTAAGAACAGCTCAGTTACTGACCTATAACTACATTCCCAGGCAAAAATTTCAGTCGATGGAGTCACCATTCACGAGCAGCCATTTCCACTGCAGAGGCACAAAACCAGGGTGCCTCCTCTCCGCCATCCAAACATGTGTGGAGCTTAAAAATCCTTATTTTTTAAAATTCCATTTGGAGCCGTTTTATCCAGGCCACAGTGAGCACGTTCTCTGAAGCCCTGATCACCACAAGGCCTGCAATTAATTCTGCTCAGGCTGTGGTCTTGTCTCCGCAACGCCCCGAGTGTTTGCTTTCTCCCTGGCTCTACCACTACAAACCCAACCACAGGTCACCAGCTGGCGGGTTAGGTGGGCTTGGGGCTTCGCAGTAGGCACATCTGAGCAGCACCCACTAAGAATACAAGACTTGTATTACCATGCCTATAGAGGAGCTGTATGATGCTTCCAAATAACCCTTTTAATAAAATCAAATAATTATTTGTAGCTGAAAGAATGGTTTCAAAACTCTTTAAGAGTATCTGTGTCACCAGTAATTCCTTTTTTCTGAACATAAAAAATGAAATTCAACTTTTGCCAAACACAGAGTAATTTTTCCTAAGCCCTAATATCTGTATAGTATTTCTCCTTGCACATTTTTCCCAACCTGTCAAAATCATAAGACTGAAAATTATAAAGCCAGCAGCTTTGCTAGAAAATGTCAGGCAGCCACACATTTTTCAGAAGAACAACAGAGTCTATTTTATGCTGGGCAGCATTGTTTAAAATTGAGTTTCGAAAGTCCCCAATTTTTCATTTCCAAGTCAAGGCTAATGGAGAAATTTCACTTCCAAAGGTAAGATATGGAGCAACTGAAAACAGGGATTTAGAAAAGAACTGCCATCTCAGCAATCATTTTGAACATTAGTATCTTTTGACATTTTAATACTGGTGGCAGTGATTCACCTAGCAGAGAGACTTAACTAGGATTTGCTTATATGTCTTTCAAATACTAAGCCTCAATCATCAGTCTTTCATGTCGCCTTTTTTTCCTCCACAGGGTCTCTATAAGCATTCAGGACTTCTCTCATCCCTTGAATCTTCATGCGGTATGGACTTTATTATTTACTCCCCATTCAGCATGAAGCGAATTTTTCCTTCCTTCGCTAGTTTTAATGTGTGCCCGTTGAGCACGGCCTGAACTGGAGGCATGTTCCTGGGGTGGAGAACCCGAGCTAATGCCACGTGATGGTGTCTCCATTTCTACCTGGCTGTAAACTCTGCACTGCCCAGAGGCTGAGATCGTGCGCGTGAAATGCAGATTGTAGCAAATGAGTTAAGAAAACGAGTGCGAAGATAAGTAACAGCATTAGAGGAAACTACAGAAGGAAGTTTTGAGTTGCCATCTTTAAGAGAAGTTAGCTCAGGGGACTTTTTTTCTACAGTCCATGGAAAGGTTGCTTTGGCCAGATCCTGGGGAATGGATGCAAGACAGCATTGTCACACACTAATGCTCTCCTGCTGCTAAGCAAATATCATGGCCTTTATTTGAATACACATGCGTAATAAATCTTTGGCAAACAACCCACAAAAATTACCGACAGTTTCCTTGAAATTAAGAACATTCAAGTATTTCTCCCTTGCAAGAACTTTTTACTGCAATGCCTCTGTTCTAGCTGAAGGGCCTTTTCCAGTCCTGCCACACAACAAAGCGCCCACCTTCCTTTTAAATCACTGCTGGCAAAACCTGAGCGGCAGCCTGCCAGCCTGGGCTGGGCAGGTGCCTGACTTCATTTCAAGGCAGGCAGAGGGAAGACGCTTCACGCTGTGGGAGAGGAGCAGCATTGAAACAGCGAATGGAAACGACCTACCGTGGCAGAGGAGCGGAGTGGTAGAGTCAAGAAGTGAGGCCATTCTCTCCACGGGATCATCATCTGCACCATTTACGTACATATATAGTCCTTGCAGGCGTGTTTCCTGCTTATTTTGGGTAGAGGAAATAAGGTAGCAGGGAATACAAAAGGGTCAGGCAAAGGACCTGTGTCAAATTACAGCTTGTACAGCTGCCCCTAGAGCAAGACTAGGCTGCCCAAAGAAGACTACAGAGGAGAGGAAGGTTAGTCTAGTAGAAGAAATTCTTCTTTCTGCTCCTTTTTCCCCAGCATCTCTTTTCCCTTCCCATACCTTTCCCCTGACTCTTTGGTCCTGCTTCTGTTCCTTATAGTAATTTCAAAAAAGTTCTTGTAGTTTGTCACCAATGTTTCCTGTGCAACCAAGTAGAGAGCACAGCCTGAGCATGAATGCGGACCATCTTACAGCACAGTCTGGAATTAGCCTTGTACCTCCCCAATTTTCCCTCTTGTCCCCACATTGTCCCCATTGAGGTGCTTCAGACCGAATGTATCTATATAGCATAGTCTCACACGCTGCTGCTGAGAGCCATCAATGAGCTTTTCTTCTAGCAGTCACTTATCTATGATCCAACAGGCATATAGACTTCTTAAAACTTCTTCTTTAAAAGCATTTTCCTTTACATCATCCAAAGTGATTGTTTAATAGTAGCCTAAATTTACTCACTTGGAATGCATACCCAAACTTACGCATCTGTCACACCTGCCACCGACAGAATCGTAGCAATCTGCTGGATTACTGATCTCTAGAGACACAGTTTACCACTCCAAACACTTGAAAATGCTTCTACAGGGCAAAGGCTTATATCCAGGCCAATTACTTATCTAATGCATAATTTTCTGAGGATCACTTCCATTTAGAGAAGAGGTCAAAAAAACCCCAACCCAAAACCCTCTCCAAAAATTAGTTTTCAATTGCTCTGTGCTAAAGGAATGCAAGAGTGTTTGATGCAGCAGTCATATTAATGTGCTCTGTAAGTCTGTCTGGAATAGGAACGGAATATAAACAAATTATTTCATACAGTGTAGTTCTGTCTCTGACAGAGAGGAAGTGAAACTGCAATGACACTAGTTAACCCTTGCAAGAACAAGTATTAGCAGCCTGGCTTAAATGACAACATTGTTTTGCACGTTTTCTCGTCCCAAGCAGAAGCAGAGACAAGGGGATACGCACTCTTCTTAAGGAGAAAGAAGCTGTCAGAGAGTATGCCTGCCTCCTTTCAGACATGTTACAGGAGTGCGTGTTTTTTTACAAAACCAGATAAATGTTATTATGCCATGGCAGTTGTGCCCCCTCATTTAAATAAAACAGTCGATGAAGCCCAAATTTAAGGAGGGAGAAGAACTTGTTCTTAAACATGTATTTTACACTTACCTAAGCATCTCAGACATGTTAAGAATAAATGTAATTTGAACAGATTGCGTACCATTTCATAAAATAATGCAAGGAAAGTTTAGCAATCTGTGATGAAGTGTAACTGTTTAAAAAACTCTCTGAAAAGTTTATTGCCATTAATATGCTAAATAGCCCATCACTAAGAGCCCCAGAAGGCATGAATCGAAATCAGCAGTCAAAACCTTAGCTGAAAGAAATAAAACGTACAGACATCAAGGTCAAGCACAATAGGTACCACTTCTGGTACTGCAGCTGTACAAAAGTCTAACCTGTGCACTCTGTTGACAAAACATTCCTACTGCGGATTCTGCTAAATTGACAAACCTTCATTTCTCACTGCTATAGCAGAACCACCACCCCTTGGAGGAAATGAGTGCTATCAATGGAAGGGCTATGTGGCTAGAGTAACTGCGTCTGCACAAGGGGTTTCTTCTGGCAGCAAAGAATACTTTGCCTCTTTATACCTCCAGGAGACGTAGGTGTGTTGGAAGTTTCTTATAGCTGGCAAAACACTGTAACAGAGGCCTGGGCTTCCACACTGAACAGTACAGTGCTATTTCTGAACAATTATCGTCTTGAGGGTTTACACAGCCCTAAATGTAGATTAATGTTCAGAATAAAAATCGAGTAGCATCTACCTTTGGCTTTAAAGGGAGCCAAATAACACTTTTCTAAATAAAAAATACATCTTAAGATGCTAACGGCAAAACAAACCAAAACAAACTTCATTACAGGTGTCAAGGCTTAGCTGCAAAGAGGCAGCTGTGTGGTCGGCATCACACTGCATAGAAATATCTGCGTCAGTCCAGAACAAAGCGGAATTTGTGGCAATTTTCTTCTTCTTTCAACAGCTTTTTGTTCTTTGTCCTTTGGAGAATGGAATGCAGTTCCTTCTTTCATCACTACCTTTCCCTCCAAGTCTGATGCAATTTTTTGTTATTGCTTTGCGATGAGAATGTGTTTATGATTCTGCAAACATGGAGAAATATGTTGCCCACATTTCCTCATCCTTCAGGTCCTGGGAGAGAAATGGTGGGATTCCTCTGGCCGAGTGTGTGCTCCAGCAAGCCCCTGAAGGTTCTCTAGTGTCAGCTGGAAGGAAACAGGCCCTTGTAGGGCACGATTCTCTCATTTAAAAATAGTTGCCTATGGAGAATTTAGCCCCTTTAAAATTTCAGAGAAGTATTTATCACCTTCAGATGTGTATATCTACACCAGAAAGGGATGAACTGCATCCTAAAAGGGTTTACTTCGCTCCAGTTGACTCCAAAGGGAGCCGTGCGAGCTGCATCAGGGTAGCTGTCTACCCTGTAGAGGTCTAAAGTTAGAAGAGACCAGTCTTACAAAGTGTGTGCTTTATATTTCCATAATTCTAGTTTAGCATCCCTGACTGCGTTTGACAAGAGCCCAGCTGCAGGCTGGCCTGCACACAGAGGTCTCAGCTCTTCAGGTCTACCCCTGCAGCTAATGGGACTCACCCGGCAATGGGAACACTTTCTTTAAGGCTGCAGGTAATGCTAGCCTTGAATGAAAAGGCAATTGCACCAACAGTACGACAATAAAATGCAGCAATGGCAAAAGGCCACGTTACCGCCCATCAGGTAGCTGCTGGTAACCCACCCCACACGCTCGCATAGCCAAACCCAGCGGTGGCATGGTGTAACTCAAGGTGTGGTTTGACATTACAGCGAAGCCTGTCTAACAACTGGGCGCAGCTGAAAAGGCAGTCCCGCTCCCCCTCTGCTGTGCCCAGCTCCCGTTCCCACCCTTCCTCCTCCTCCTCCTCCTCGCCGACACTGGGGCTCCTCCGGCGCTGCTGGGAGTCACTTACAAGTCACCCTTCAGAAGACGGGATTTTCTTTCTGCCATTTTGGCTCCCTGTGGTCTGGCTCACATCAGTGTCAAAGGAGCGTGGATGGGGAGGGCAGGAGGGCACAGGTGAGGCCAGAAGGATGTGGGTGAACCTCCAGGGAGAGGTTTTCTACCAAGGCACAATACCTTTCAATTGAAGCATGCTCAGAACAAGCTACCTTACCTCAGGTAATGGGAAATAACATGTTCGACTGCAGTAACTTTATCGCTTACCTTGAACTTCTGCTTCCCAGCCTTCTAAAATGTTAGAGCATTTCCTCTGAAGGAGGCCAGTGCTGCCCTTTAATGTGCTAGATGAGCTCCCACCAAGCATGGGAAGCCTTCTTCTCTAAGACAGAAATAACAGGTAGAGTTCAAAACCCTGAGACTATTACATGCTTGTCTGCTGCCTTTTCTACTTCAGAGCTTGCACTGACAGGAGATGGATGCCTACAAACCCTGCCTAGGCCATCGTCTCAAATTCCACCTGCCTTCAAAACGGCAATTTAGTAGAGCTAGTAGGTGAGCCATGAAACAGCAGTGATCACTAGAACTTTCTTTTGCCAAAATGGGTTGTGGCTTTCTGAGCGCCCTTAATACTAATTTACAATTAATCCATAATCTTTTCAAGTAACTGTTGCTTTATCATGACTTTTTCATCCTTGGCATTATAAAAGGAGATTCGTTTGATTACTTCGTGTAATTTGAAATGGTCGCCAGTCTGTGGTCCCTTTTCCTGTCCTGTTACTTTGGTATCTGGAACCAATAATGGACCAGCAAAGTAGCTGGTGAGAAAACTACATGCAAGAGCCAGAGCTTAGTTGAGTCAAGCCTGAGTTCTATCCCAGAGTCCTCAAATAATGCTTCAAAAAAAGGGCAGGTATGGGAACAAAGACCATGCTGAGTCAGAGAGGCTTCTGTTGTCACGCTCATTTTCATGACCATCACGACTTCTCTTTGCCCTGACCCAAAGAGCACCAACACGAAGCCAGGGGCTGGGGCCTTTTTTGGTTAAGCGAGATGGCCCAGTTTCTCTTGTAGCTGTGCATGTGATAAAGCCAGTCTGAAAGACTTCTAACCAAATTTTGCTGTGGAAGTCATTTGCCAAGACTTGGTTCTCTGGCAGCCCTGAGGAAAAGAGCACGTGGCCCCTCTCTGCTTCCCGTGGGGCAGTTCTGTCTGTGCTCAGAGCAGACGGCGGTGGGGAGTCCCACACAAGTCTCTTCTCCCTCTCGAAGGAGATGAGATGAGATGAGATGAGATGAGACGAGACGAGACAAGACGAGACGAGACGAGACGAGATGAGATGAGGTAAGGTAGATCCTGCCCCTCATCCCAGGAGGTTCCCCTGAGGTCCCAGGTTGCCTGGTAGCAGCTTCTGATCAACTCCACTCCTGAGCAACACATCCGTATCCTGCTCAGGAGCAGTTACCATCCCCAAATCCTCCAGGCTGCCCTGATTTTCCTATGCCGCTTATTAATGTTTATAATTACAAATTAAGTGGGCCTACTGAGTTCATAATGAAGGCACATTTTTAAACGCTGTAATCAAAGAACTTTCAATTGGATTAAGACTTCAGTGTGCTAGTGGTTTAATTACAGGAACACGTAAGCACAAATAAGCTTTTGTTTTACTCCTGTCTTTCAGATAGGCCACGGCAAAGTCTTTCTGCCTGTTTGTTATCACTGAATATTTGATGCTAACTGTGTGTTGAACCCCAGTGGCCAGGACTCCTACATGGCATCCCAGGCTGAGAGTCAGCCCCAGACATGCTCAGCTCCCAGGGCGAGATGCCACTAGATGCACTTAGTCAACGTGACCAATATCAGTGATTTGTGAAGAATTCCTTAGGAGGAGGCATCACGTGAAATAAAAGGTTGAGCTGAAGGGTGTACTGTTTGACAAACACTCCAAGTCAGCACAGCCACTGAAAGATGTTCTGCTCTCCTCTTGCCTCCAACCATCACACTCAGCCATGCTACCTCCTCCCCTCAGCTGGCAGAATTGGTTCTATATCCACATGGCAAAATAGCACCAGGAGACTGATATGGTTGAAAGCAATCTTTTTTCTTTCTTTTCTTTTCCCCAGCTATATCGGTTCCTTGAGCAACTGCACAAATATTTACAATAGCCTGAAGAAACAGGGAGCTCAGGGACAGGGACAAGATGCTGGGGGTGAGCAGAACCACTGAGTGTGATGGGAGTGCCAGCATCTGTCTGCTTAAATGTTGGTCAAGTCGAATCCTAAGGAGAAAGGTGAGAAGGACTGTCAGCAGAAGTTTAAAGCTGGTTATTAAGCTCGAGTCCTATAAAGGCAAATTGTTGCTAGAATTTGGTAAATGTCAATTATTTCTGCACTGCAGCTCTAGAAAGGGCAATGTATTTAAACAGCATTAGAAAATGTGGTCTATTGACCGGGCTTCAAACAGTCCCTGTTGGCAAACCTCCTAATTTGGGGCACGGTGAGACGTCGTATTGCAAAGAAGGTCTGAGCAATAAGCAAAACACATTGGGACTTTAGTTTCAGTTCTGCTTTGTTTTGCTTGCAGCCTGGTCCTTTTCTGCTTACAGTCTTTGAACTTCTCCCAAGCCCACACAAGGACTGGTTAGCAGGCAGGATGTGCTGCAACTGCCAGAGAGATTAATTGAAAGAGAAGTGTAGATGAACACCATCAGCTGCACACACACACACACACGTATCAATTTAACTACTTCAATTTAAAAAAGATTGAGATAAATTGGTACAATCTTCTTTTTGGACAAGATCAGAATGGATATGCCTTTGGCTTGTCAGGTACAAAACCAGAGAGGTTTTGAACTACACCAGCACCAAGAAAGGGAAACCGCGGCTGTGACTCTATACCAGTTATAAGATGTTGTTATAACCAAATAGGTATAAAAATAGATAGGAGCTGCCCATATTTTTGCAGAAATTACCTCTGCATACAGCATACTACGTTTAATTGTAGTTGACAGCATTTTTCTAGTAGCAAAGTAACTGTTTTATTTTACTGTGGGGTGTTTTGCTTCATCTATCTGGGATGTATCTCTGTTGATGTCCTCGCCCCATTGAAGCCACTAAAAAGCTGTCAGTGATTTCAGGATGACCAGGAATTCACATTAAATGATTAACCACAATGCAAAAAGAATTTAACAAATGCAACTCTGTAGTCACTGAATTTTTGACTATTACGTAATTCCCAAGATTTCATGGACATCTGTATTACATTTACTCAGTGTACAGGTAAGAGGTGCAAACAGAAATGTGTTACTATTTCAAACAGAAAAATTGAGAAATAGCCTTGATCAAGCTGAACCATCTATGAACGTATCTAAATGCAATTTATCTTCATTATAAAGACTCAACATTGAAACATGGGTTCTCTCCTGATGAGTGTACTAGAAATTATTCCAGCTCTGTTTTCAGATATTGATAATAATGATACTAAATTATATTTTATAATTATATCAATTATATTATATAGTATTAGTACATATTATATTCAACATACTAAAATCATAATATAGTCTTAATAGTTAATAATAATCATCAAAATAAAATTAAAATTATTTTGTCTATTTTTGAAGGGGCAAATGGAATAAAAGCTAAAGGGTGAGAGTCATCTGTCGTAGTGTAGATGGTAGAATATGTGTTGCCTTCAGAGAGAGGCACTTTACCTGCCTTTAGGCAGCGCAGAGACAGATGCCATGGGAGTGATTGCCCTCAGCCTAGAGCAGCTCAAAGGAACCTACTTTGCCACTTTTTACAGTCATAGATGTCCACAGGGACACCACCCAATGTTTTATTTACTTAGTAAATTTGACCAGAGATCAGTCGGTCTTTCCAAGAGGAGAGAAACCCACAGTTTTGTCAGGTGTGACAGAAAATAGGAAATTATGATGGTGACAGCTGCTCGGCCCGACCTCTGTAAGTGCTGCCACAGGCATCCGTGAACACATCTAGGGGAAAAGGGAAAAGCAGTGTTTGTTAAATTGATTTATTTGTGTTAGCTATGCCATATAAAAGTTCTGGCAGTCAGATCACCTCTCTTAACAGGGCGGTGAGAGTGCACATCCCCTGAGGTCCTGAACCAAAATCATCACCTTTACCCGGGAGCCCCTGAGGGAACATGGGGAAATTTCAAACCCATCGACAGCTGCCGGAGAGGAAGTTTAAATAAATCGTGTGCTTCCTCAGCATTAAATCCTCCCGCTCGTGAAACGCTTGCAGACAATAGCCAAGCGGATTTTTCATGAGGTTAATGTCACTTGAGGGATTCATGTGAATCCTTCATGGGTTTTGCTTTCATTTTCAGTATGACTGAATTCTATGGTATAATCACATCCACTCGTTCATTTTAAATTTGGTTTTAAGTCTTGCACCAACGGATGGTTTCTGTCACTACATCTATAGTTAGTAAAAGGCAAGTTTACCCTTTGAGGTGCACAACAAACTAATACAACACTTTATAGTCTCCATTTTCCTTTACACAATATTTAGTTCCTCAGACAACAAGCAAATACATCACTCTTCTAGAGAGGAGTTTCATTTCCTTCTTATGTATGTTACCTCAAGAATGATTAAACTTCGGGCTTATTTTGCAAAATGCAATTTCTGCTCCATCCAGCAGCTCTCGGCGGCTCGTTTATAGGGTTGCGTGGCGCGGAGTCAGCGCTGGCAGCGCTGCCCACCCACGAGGATGCCCCTGCCACATCCCAAGGGATGCGAGGAAGAAACGTCCTCCTTTGCCTTTCTCAGAAGGATGTGGCAGGAAAGAGGGGGCTCGGAGCTACCCGCTTTGGAAGAGCAAACAAGACATCAGCTGCTCCCTGAGGTCTCCCTGGGAAACGCAGAGCTCATAGGAGCTCTGGGTATCACAGTTCCTCTCCATATATGTTGCCTAAAAATAGAGCTGAAATGTGACTGTTCAAGATACAGCCTTGCGGTAAACAAGGAAATTGAGCACATAGCCATGCAAAGCTTTGTTTATTTTTCTATCGTGGTGTGTAAACTGCTAAAATCTATTGATTGTAGCTTCTTATTTCAGGGCCAATTGCCAGTAAGTTTAAGAAAATCTTCTGTTGTTCCGCTGGTCTAGCTTGCTGCAGATCTCACGAGCTACTTGCATGTTTACAAGCTTTTTTCCAGTAGGCACTTTCATTCATTTAGCTTACAATATAAATAAATATATTTGTAGATATATGCAAAGTAGTATAAACGTTTATATTATGATTGCATAAAATTGTCCATTATAACTTAATTTTCAGTTGCTGATGATTTGGGCAAACATTTTCCAGTTTTTTCATCAGATTAAAAGTAGAAGTCCATTTTCAAGGCAAAAACAACCTCAACAAAACCAAACAAAAAAACCCACAGACAGCTCAGCCATTTCAAAATACTGAAACACAAGCAGTCTAACTAATATTAACCATTTCCCTCTTCAAATTTATGTTGCTTAAACATTTCTAAAGATAATGGGGAATCAGCAACTGTGGACTTCACAAAAGTAGCTTTTGCTTTCTGTAAGAAAACCCATTCACAGATGTGGCAGACTTATAAGTCTTTGATGCGTATGATGGACCTGTGCAGAGCCACAAGGAACATCACACGCTGGACCTGCCACAAAGAACTGAGCCTCTCAGGGAGGATATACACAAAATTGATGATACTTTTCAAGGTTTGCATTGCCAAGGGCAACCATGATTCTGACGTTCCCAAACCCTTGAGCATCTGAATTTGCAACCGAAAGGATCCTTTAGCTCAGCTTGCAGCGTAGGCATAACCTGGTGTGTTTGCATGCGTGCCCATGTCTGTTTGCCATCCATAGCTAAAGCTTTCCTGTGACATCTTGGAGAAAGGGTACTCGGGAGGGACTGTCAAGGCAGATTCTGGAGGGCCTGGCAATAAGGGATGTAGAAACCCTGACGATCAACTCTCTCCTTTCCCAGCCTCCTGCGGATGTGCACAGCTGTGTCTTTGTCAGGACGCAGGAGTGGGAGGAGGGGTGAGACAGAGATGTGTGAGACAGTCGAACCCAGCTATCAAAAAAGCTGCTGCCCTCACTTGTTTAAAGATGAACGCAAGCTGAACTTGCAAGCTTTGCTTTAGCGATGACTGCACATCCACTGTAACCTGCCTTCCCACTTATCCATTATATACTGTGAAAGTAGAATAGACTCAAATGCAGCTGAACCTTCTTCAGCACAACTCTCTTTGGCTGCTGTACACTCCTCCTTAGCCTCTACTTCTTGGGAGCTGGGATACTTTATTCACCATATGTTGTCTTTAACCCTGGTGACTGTTCCCCATGATTCACCTGTGCTCTCTCAAGCACATGCAGGTAGCTGGTCAGGAGACCATGTGGAGATTCTCTGGAGTGCACGGAAGAAAGACTCCAGGAATCCCATTTTTTTGCCACATCACCACAGTTGTTCACCATTATCGTGCCATTTCTGGCACCTGTGGCTGTTGATAGGACCCACTGTCAGCACCGGTAGCAGATTAAACATATTGAGCAGCAAAACTGCAAGCTGGAAGCCATAAACTGGGCTGCTTTCCTTCTCTAATACCAAAGCATCACAGACGGCCCAGAAAAGATAGAAAGAGGACAAAAACAAGAGTAGGGAGACTTGATCAATGAGGATTCAGCAATGTCTGTGCTGAAGGATTGTAAAAGGTCATGTAAGCCTTTATAGACAAGCAATGTCTTACACAAGTCTTTTTATGCAACCTGCATCCCGTGTCTTGCTGTCCTGCCTCCTCAGCACGCCTACTATCTTTCCCTCCTACTGTAGTACCTTTGGTTCCCTTACCACCACTTCCCTTATGGAGATCTATCAGTAGCCCAGATCCTTCCATAAAGGAGGGGTTTATTTCCTAAATCCCTCCATCGTGCTCTTGATTTCACCTCGTTTCTCCCACATTCTTGCTGTTTCTCCTCCCAGCTGGGGAAGATGATGCCCGCACATTTGTTACGGAGGAGGAATGTTAGCCAGCCCAAGAAGGTAGCTGGGAGGGCGAACTTTGTGTTTTTTTCCCCCTGTAACTGACTGACCCTTCCCCTCACCAATTTGTCATGCTTTCATCTGGCTCTGAAAAATCCTGTTTGAGTATTACAGTGGGACTGCACACTGGTCTGAGATGCCTCTGCTTTTCCTTTCAGAAACTTCACAGGTATTTGTCTTTAGTGTCTCATCTGGAAAAGGATCTAGGAACTTAACCTTAAAATTAAAGCCTTGCTAGGTACAACGCAAAACCTGTGATATGGACAGCCAACTTTACATTTTAAAAAAATCATGGTGCCGAGTGCAGTAGTGTTTACAGATGTCTTTTTACTAAATTTACACCTACAGTGTTTGCGCAGCCAATCTCACAAATGACAAACACAGGCCTACTAAAAATAAGCTGAAAGCTGCACAGAGGAGCAAGGCTGGGATGGAAAGGATTTTGTTGTTGTTGTTGTTAAGGATGGCGTGAACGAGGGGAAGCAATGAATGCACCGTTTTTCATTGAAGAGCTGTGAAGGGGCCTAGGCACACTCCGTGCAACAGAAGAGAAAATGGAGCGCTGCAGATAACATGCTCTCCGGCATGCAAAAGAGGAACAGAGACTATAAGATGCCGCAGGGAAGGAAGAAGTAAACACAGAGATGGTTGGAGAGTCCCTGGAAGAGGGGAGGAGTGGGAAGGCAGGAGGCTGGGAATTCACTGAATCCTCTGTGCAGTCACTCTGGTCACAGCTTTGCCTCTCTTCTCCCTGGGGTGGACAGCAGGAAACTGGTTTATGCTCCCACAACTTCTGGCTGCATGTGCAAATGCCCAGGGAGAGACTGCAGCTAGACCAGGCAGAGAACATAGGGGATGTTGCAATGTGGGTAAATGGAAATTTTGCCCAGTTCAAACTGTCAGGACAGAAGACAAGGTATGAGCATGTAACGGGGTTAGACGTCCTCCTGACTATATACAATATGTATGTTTTAAATGCCTCAGACCTAAGAATATAGCATTCTTAAAGCATGCTATAAGGCAGGAGTCAGAACAGCTATAATCCCTGGTCCTTTCAAAGAGGCAGACCTTTTCAGCAAAGTCCCTCCCTTGGCAAGAGCGGCCAGAAGGACATGAGAAACTAAATGTCCAGGGCAGCTGGAATGAAGAAAGGGAAACCAAACCCCCAGTGAAGCACACGTAGTGGAGGCAGATGGGTGCAAGGGATGGGACAGGGGGGAGAAGGGGAGATAAAGTTATGATGAATGGTATGGGAGATGTAATTGTGTCATTGAAGGTCAGAGAAGAAGAGGGCAAGCGCAAAAAGAAGCCAACAGGACTGGAGGAGGGGGAGAATGTGCAAGAAGAATTGGGCGATGAGATCTCCTTGGAAAGATGAGTGGTGTTGGGGTACTGGCTTTCACAGCACTCTGGGTGGGAAAGTTTGATATTCAGCTCTATGACTTGCACTTGCACCCAGTGGCTGAAACTGCCTTAGAAGTGCAAAACTGTGTCTCCCAAGTAGCGATTATTTCTTCTGGACAATAAAGAAGCTCAGAAGTTGTTACTGTTCGTGCGGAGGAATTTGGCACTGGCAGTAGTTGTTATCGAGTGCATTTAGAAATGTCCCCATCACCAACAGTACCCGAGCACACAGGGAAGTTGACAGAGACGAGGCAGCCAGGTACAAACCTGCCTACGACATGTACTGTTCATTGCTAACGATTTTGTAGCTCATTTGAGACAGCTTCTGCCCATACTGCTGTACACTATGTACTGAAAAGAAAGCTTCCAGCACACACATTTAATTTGCATTATAATTTTAAAATATTTGTCAAGAATTATCAAGAGCTATGCCAGAAATTATTGGTACATCAAAAGCATTTATAAAGTGCAGGAGGCTGCCGAGAAAGCTGATTTTTAGATTGCAAATATTGTGGTATCATGACAGCTTTTCACTGTGAGTTGTAGCACGTGCATTCACACTTTTATTATAAATCCTTGTTCAGCTGCTGAAGGAGCTAAAGCCATTCTTAGGTTCTCTAAAAGATCTTTTTAATTTTCAGCTTTCCCTGTGGGGGACTGGAGGCCAGCTATTCTTTCCACTTGAAGAGTAGGTACCTACAATTCTTGACAAGTAAAGTTCTTTGTAAGCAGACAAAAGTAGGCTAAAAGCAAAGAAAGACACTTGTTAGGAGTTATTTCACTACATATAGAAATTGGGAGTTGTTGGTTCTTATCCTAACTTGTCACCCCATTTCTAACATATGCTAAGGACTGTTATTCTTGAAGAAAAGACCTTGTTCATAAGCAAAAAAAATCATATTTGTATTGCTCGTAAGAGAGAACATAAAACACTACTAATAAAATTATTCAACAAAGCCAAATAATGTGTTTAAGTGCTCACCTATGAAAATTTTAAATATTCACTCATTTTTTGTGTCAGTGGATCCAAAGTAACCCCTCTAGAACTAAGTTTATAAGAACCTTTTCCCATTTTTGTGTAGAGGATGTTCTCAAGTGTGTTCTGGACATGACTGGTAAATGTGATGGGCAGTGTGATCCTAATGCAGAACCCAAACCTTTGTCCTCAAGATTGTACCCAAGAAGTCACCTCTGCAGGCCATGACAGATCAGAGGAGCTGAAAAGAACTCCTGAAGAGCCAGTAACTTACCTCAGCTATCACTGCAGTGCTAAGCTTCCCACGAAGATTTCCAAAACATTCAGCCTCCCCACAGAATAAAAAAAAAATCAGTAAAGCAGCAGAAAACAACCATTTGAAATCCTTAATACAAGCACTATTAAACTTTTAAATACATCTGATTTTGTTTTTGTAGCCAGAGTGTGTTTCTCAGTGCCTAATTTTATCTCAGGAGACTTAGTCACCTAAATCAATATTTACTGCAATGATTCAGTAGAACCACTAAATAAGACATGTCTATAGAATCACAGCATCTTAATATTTTATTTTAAAAGATGTCAATTCTAAGAATCAGGATGTAAGGAATATAAGCCTGAAATTGTCCACCCTAATTTATGTGCACCGGACAAAGTTTACTACCATAAGTGAGCACCTGTAAAGCAACACCATCACGCTATTTTTATCATTCCTTTAAATCGCATTAGATTAACAACAGTTCAGGAATCATTCACCACTTGTGATTTAATAATATGGTTTTTAGGTTATATGAAAAAGAGGAAAAATATCACCAGCATCATCCACGTGATATATTCCTTATGCCACCAGCTCTCCATTACCTAGGACAACCTGAGCCTGAGAGACACCACGGACAGAAGAACCCAGTGGCAGTACCACTGCAGACCCGAGTCACTCTTCCGTGTCTGTACCACATTCCAGTTCCTGCAAATGCTCATTAGTCGAGCCGGCTCCTCACAGATAAGATTCGGAAATATGACTGTACCAGTAACACAGTCTAGTCATGGCTGAATAATCTTTCCACAGGCTTTGGGGAGTGAATGATCTTAGCAGTTAGACTCTCAGAAACTTAATTTTTTAAGTCTTAGTCAATGCTCTTGATACAGTATCCTCCTTGTCAACACAGAAGAAAGAAGTGAACCCTTTATTTTCTAATATTTTTTTCTTAATTTTGCTGCTTTTCCCAATGTTACATTTTAAATGAGGCTTTAAGTTAAGAACGAGAAACAGCTGCATGTATACAACAGCCATCCTAGAGTCAATTAATGAATCCAGTGTGTGATTTGTTTAATTATTGTTTGATTTTGATTTTCGCAATCTGCTTGTTGTACACTTGTTGAGCACCACTTAAATTATTGTTTAAACTGGAAGGCACTCCTAACATGGCATAAAATATTAAACATGTTTATATTTTTATAACGTAATACAATTCCCCTTTCCAAGCCAGATCCCATCTGTTAAGGCAACTTCTTAGATCCAATGTACATCCACTTTCAGACCAGGATAACCGGAGACTGCTAGCCCTACCCCAGCACACAGAGGCAATGAGCTGTCGTCCTCATGTTTTAGTGTGCAATTTGTACAGGAATTAATGTAATTTGATCTGTGTGTTTGTGCCCTTCATCTGTAGATCCTCTCTCTCACTGAGATAACCTCAGGCAGGCAGTCCTCTGGTCTGTCCACCCTCTCCTAAAGGGACCCCCCAAGGACTGCCCGCTGCCAGGTGCCTGCCCGGAGGGACAGCCCTCTCCAGCACCGCCACCTCCCCACCCCATGGTGTTCAGATAAGGAGAGGGTTGCCATGAACACCCAGAGCAACGCTTTTGTAAAATTACACCAGAAGTCCATGCGGTGCACCCTGGGTAAGGCCTGCTTGGATGCAGTTGGGGGGTGTCCTGGTTTCAGCTGCAATGGAGTTAATTTTCTTCCTAGTAGCTGGTACAGTGCTGTGTTTTGGATTCAGCGTGAGAATAATGTTGATAACACACTGGTGTTTTCAGTTGTTGCTAAGCAGTGTTTAGACTAAAGTCAAGGACTTTTCAGCTTCTCATACTGCCCTGCCAGCAAGAAGGCTGGAGGGGCACAAGAAGTTGGGAGGGGACACAGCCAGGGCAGCTGACCCCAACTGGCCAAAGGGGTATTCCACACCATGTGATGTCATGCCCAGTATAATAAACTGGGGAGAGCTGGCCTTGGGGGGATCACTGCTTGGGAGCTAACTGGGCATCAGTTGGCAAGTGGTGAGCAATTGTATTGTGCATCACTTGTTTTGTATATTCCAGTTATTATTATTATTTTAATTATCATCATCATCTTCCTTTCTGTCCTATTAAACTGTCTTTATCTCAATCAACGAGTTTTACTTTTTTTTCCCCAATTCTCTCCCCATCCCACTGGGGGGTGGGGGGGAAGTGGGTGAGCGGCTGCGTGGTGCTCAGTTGCTGGCTGGGGTTAAACCACAACAGAAGGTTACATGGGACTGCAGGGGCTCAGCCTGGTAGGCTCTCACTCCTGCTGCCAGAGCTAGCAGCTCCTGAAACAAGCTACCCCTGAGTCCTACAGAGGTTTTGTTTTGGAGGAAGCTAGTTGTTCACCCCAGAAAGAGAGCTCCAGGGTGGACTAAGATACGTGCCGCACGGGGCAGGCGAGGTAGCAGAGCCCAGGAGCATCTGTAGAGCTGCGTGACCGGATAATGCAAATGTAGCCCATGGTCCTTACCATCATCCCATTGCTTCGCCCTAAAAAACCTGCCACCTCCCTGGCTGCTGGCTGAGCAAGAGGAAGCCTGCAGTGAGCCTGGGTGCGAGCCATCACCAGCCATCGTTCAGGCCAGGGGTGACAACCTGCTCCCCTCTCCCAGCACGATGCCGAGCTGGTCGCTCCCTTCTACCCACTAATTCACGGTACCTGCAGGAACAAGATATCTTCCTGACCTCTTTGGGCTGTGGGTTTCAAACACATCAGAGGGAGCCAGGAACTAACAGAGCAATTGCACGTATCCGAGTTCCTTAGAGTAAGTCAAATAAAATTAAGCCAAAAAAGGTGGAAATTAACTTTGTCACCCTGGTGTGCTAAACAAGAAAAATACAAGACCCCCCCAACTGTCTTGAAGTGCCCCTTCTCACAAAATAATATAACAATTCATGATAGTCTTAATAACTCATGCTTTTCTTTCGTTTAGCTTTTCCTATGTTAGTGAGAGTCAAGGAGATATTAGAACAAATTAATTCTTTTTTGTTCGCTTGTTTGTTACTGTGTTCCTTCCCAGTACCCTGCATTTTGAGCTTTTGTATTTTAAATGAGGTAATTTTGTCTTCTGCAAGTTCATCACATTAATGCTTTTATTAATAAAAAGGCAAAACCTGATGCATTTTCTTTTATGGTTTTGGAGTGAATTCTCCAGGATAAAAAAACCCCCAAACTTCTTGCTGGTTTCATTAGCAGTATTTACCCTTTGCATTTGTCATTTTCTTCTGCATTATCTCATTTCTTATTAGAAATGTGCACTTTTTACATGTTAGATATTGTTTCTCATCACTGTGTTTTATCACTGGCAAAAATACAGCAGGAGTGCAGCTGGTGGAATTTAGGGTTTTTTAAGCAAACCCTTTGTTTTTCTTTCATCCTCACGCAGAAATAGCTCTTTAAAGTAATAAGCATTATTTTGAAGAGACACTCAACCACTACGTGGGGGTTCCCTTTGGTGATACACTTCTGATTGTCGCATACAATTCTGCCTTTTAATCTATGCAGAAAATCATGAAGACCTTACATTCCATACAGAAGAAGATTTTAATTGGAAGGATTGAGAGAGCTGTCAATCCTAGTCTTCAAACCATTCTTCAGTCCCACCAAGCATATGATCAGAAGCAAACTCCTTGTGGTCTAAAGTATACCAATCTTGTCTAGACTGCATCCAATCATACAATGTAAAACTCGGGAGCTCTTGTCCATCACGACTGCAGAGGAAATACCAACTACAGCAAAATAATCCTGGAACCTATCCCTGAGTGTCAAGGAATGTAATAAACTTCATCCAGTGCATGACAGCAAGCAAAGGCAAGTAAATAACCATTGTGCCCCAGGAAAAATTCACCCAAAATACCTATAGAGGAAGAAACGCCTACTTGCCAGTGGGTGAATATTTCTCACAAAAGAGTCATTTCATCCTAATCCTTCAATCCTGACCCTCAGGAGAAACCTCCTGAAGATGAGGCCGGGAACTATGGGGTCATTTATAACTCTGCACAATCCCAGGAGCCAGAGACTTAACAGAGGTATATTTTTGACATTTTATAAACTCTCTTCTCCAATGTTAACCTCTCCGTGCTCTACAGGTTATAAAGTACACGTCTCTCTTTTTCCCCCCAGGAGTTAGCAAGCCTGAAATTTTTCCATCTCTTACGCATTTTCCCCTCTCCTGCAGTATGCCCCATACTTCACAGGTACCAATCACCTTTATTTTTAAGCGATGATCTAATTGGTGCATAACCAGCTAAACTCTGAGCAATCATTCTCAGTTCATAATTATCTCCTAGACTCTCAGAATCAAGGAATGGTTTGGGTTGGCAGAGACCTTTAAAGATCATCCAGTCCAACCCCCAGATCTTTGAAATCTGTTGCTTTTATTTCAGTCCTGAAGAATGGCTTCGTATGTCTGAAAGCTTGTCTGAATTCTTCAACTATGACAGTTGGCATGTTAAAATATATCTCCTCTTCCTACAAGCCTCATAGCTGCAGCAAAATATTCTATCAATCAACTTTATCTGATATTCCATAATCAATATATCTATGCATTGTTAAGGTGCTAGAAAAGCCACACTATGTAATTAGTTCTTAATTTATAATTAAGCACGCACAGTATGTAATGACTTAACAATACACTACATACACATGTATGACAGGGAAGGACTTAAGGCTGTGTATTTTCTTTTCACATTTACTCCTATGGGAACAGCTGTGTAGTTGTACCATTGCATTATACACTTTTATATATTTATTTGATACTTCTCATAAAATTGACACTGATAACTCATATTTTGATTACTGTGGGATAGATCTTTTAACTATAATTTGCCTATGTCAAATACATCACCCATTTTTACTGTACAAAATAACAGAATTTACACATTATTTAATCTTGCAGTGCTAGGGATATCTATGAAGTCAAAAAAAGTTCTCTGTATACACAGAAGGAACAGCAAGTCAAAGCTAATTAGTGTGGTGTGAGTCTGGGAGGAGAATTTGCTTACTGTCTTTGAAATTTTCCACATCTTGGGTGAGTTGATCAAGCAGTAAGTGCTTTGTGACAAGCTGCGAGGCTGATTATATACTTTTGTTTTGTATTTGTTTTAAATAATATTCCCCTGTTAATATGAAGTCGTTTCCTGAGTGAATGTGTAGTGCTTACTTAGGCAGAAATAATACTTTTTTCCCTAGTTTACAAGACAGTTGGTTTTAAAACTTTACTTTCATAGAAGCTGACTAATGCCCTCAACGGCAAGTAATTTTTCACCCCTTTACTCTACAGTAGGTTTTAGTGGGAGAAACTTCCTTAAGAGATATGCTCCAGAACAGAGGAAAATGTGCTGGTGTACTACAGCTGTGTGGGAAACAGTTAGTTAGGCAATTGTAATATTTATTAACCTTACGCTTTTATAAAAGCTAAAACCTTTAGCTTGTATTTTTCTTTAATCAGATAATGAAATAAGGGATTTAGCAAGAATGACAGAGCTTTCTAGCATGTTCAAAATTCAGCATGTTGTGTTCTGGTGTGCCAAACTGGAACTTGGGATGAGAGAATCCAAGCAATATTTATTGAAAAATAGGCAACTTATTCTTCCTTTATATTTTTTGTATCCAGCCAATAGAAGAGTGAATATTATCAATAAGAAATTTAGATGGCCTTTCACGAACACATGAAAGAAAGGTGAGAAAGGCAACAATGCATTTCCTGTTGTTTCTCTGCTTCTGTTGCTGTTCCTCCGCTCTGTTGCTGTTCTTACGTATCGTATGAAGTCAATCTGAAGTCTGCAACTGTGCTCCAAGTTAAATTCAGTAGTGTTACAATGGTAACCTTCATTTTCTGAGCTATCTTTTTGGTCTTTAGCTAGGATATCATAGAGTTAGAAAATAATACTCCTTCCAGAAAATTAAGAAACAGAGTTTGAGAAAACTCATTTTCAGATGGATTTGAATTAATCAGGTACTTATCCCAGATAGTAATAAGTACTAATATGACTTCCTTAAAATACTTGATACTCAATTTTGCCATTGAGGGCATCTATATGGCTTTCAAGGATGACCTTTGCTCACCATTAAAAGTAAGCGAGCAAAAAAAGTATCATCAGCCACATGTAGAAATTGAAAAAATCCCAAGTGTAATCTTGACGGATTCTTCACATGTGTAAGACTGAGCCAGTCTGTCACGTATTGGTTCTTGCAGGCACCACCGGCATCTAAATTCAGCACCCTTAAGGCAACTCCAAGATGCTACACCTGAAAAACGTGTGCAGCGTGATAAGCCCCACATTCCCTGAGTCCAGTTGACAATTTTAAAACAATTCTTAGAAAAATAAATTTATGTGTGGCTCCCAAGAACAATTTGGACCCAAAATTTTCAATCTATGCACAAAACAATGGTCATCTTGTAATTTCTATTCCCTGATACAATGAATTAAGCCTTTGAAGGAAGGAAACAAGGAATAATGCTCGACTGAAGTCAAACAGTGAGTATCCTCATGTGCAGGACAGATACTCACTTAGAAGATCAGCCGTTTCCTGAACAGCTGACCAAAACTCGAATCATACAAATGTCCACGGACACTAAGAAAAGGGCATAAACGCGGTTAAACCAAGCAGCTGTTTGCTATTAGAATGAGTGTTCTCAAGTACTACGTAGGTAATATTTGGACAGTGTATCCCATTGTTTAGGATAAGTTAAAGAGACCATTCTCTGGAAAGAATTGTTTCTGCTCAGACTCCCATTATCGCACCTCTTTTCTCACCCTATCTTTCTCTCCCATTAGCTGCCAAGGCACCTCATCTATGTCTGGTAAAACAGATAAGTGGTTGTCATCAGCCCCACTACATGAATTACTCATTATATCTGCTCTCTGAACACTTCAGATGCTCTGAACACCACATTTCTCTTCCTCGGGCGCGGGCAGTTTGTAACACCCTCGCAATCTGCGTGCCGACTAAGGGAAACGTGAGTTGCGGGGTTCCTCCCGGCCCCGACCATAGGCGCTCCTCCTTGCCCAACTTGCTTACCGCTGCAAAACTGGCTTCTGGGCAGACACCCCCCTTGCTGAGAACCCAAATCTCCTATCGCCCGACGCTGGCAGGCTGAAAGGGAAGCGGCTCCGGAGGGCAGCGGCGGAGCGGGGCGAGCGGTGCTCGGGGAGCCGCGTGCCACGACTTTCCCCGTGGAGTGCCGAGGGACGCCGGGCAGCCGCATCCGACAAGGTGTCCCCACTTGTAGGTGGTCACAACCCAGTGAGAGGTATCCAGCCGAAACGACTACTGTTTAACGTGTTAGGAGCCTCGCTCTCCTTTGAAACAGAGACAGGCTTATGATGGATTTAGCCCGCTAAGTAGGGGCTAGATCTGTGCTGAACGGCAATGGGCCGCAGTCTTTCAGCCATATGTTTTTGATGCTTGTAACATTCCTCGAATTAAGGTTCAAGGAAAACTTCAAAAGTCTACTGTTGCTCGGTGAAATGAATACTACTAATGGCATTAATCCACGGACTTCAGTTGGGCTCTCCACCTGAGAAGAGCAAGGAATTAGTCTTTTGTAATGATGTATAGTCACAAATTATAATCCTTAAGAACTGCTGGCATTTTGGTTCATCTGCTAAAAATCTTATTCAGAAAAAAAGGAAAAAAACCAGCAAAACCCATGGATGATTTAAGATTTTTTCTGCCATTTCAGAAAATAAATGAGTAACTACTTTGTCTCTAGGAAGTTAAAATACATTATTTTGTTCATTTTTGGTTTGTTTTGTATTTTCTGTTAAAGACTTTAAGATTTTCTGTTAAAGATTTAAAAATACAGAAGTACGCCTAAACGTGTATTACTACATGTGCTTGTAAAAACACTAACGCAAGGAAAGGCAAACAATTATAGGGACATTGTGATCTGAAATTTGACTCTCATATTAACTTGGGAAATAACCGGTAATAAGTTTAAAAGCAGAAGAACTACAGAATTCTAGTAGTTAAGATTTCAAAAAGAAAAGTAACTTGTTGGTATCAGGTTTGCCCATTTGGTCTCAATTAATTTGTAATTGAGAGCAGTGGAAAAGATAGAATTAGTGACAAGTCACTTGGACTTTTAAAGTGTGTTTTGCTTAATATTCAAAAAAGGCAAACCACAGAAATAAACTTTTGTTTACAGCATAAACTTTAGCTTTTGTCCCTTGATGTTATTTCCATATATTTAGATCCTGAATTATATTTACCTTCCCAAAATAATGGGATAAAAATAAATGGAAAAGAATTAGTGTGCTGAGAAAAAGCAGATTGCCTCTGGATGATAAAGGATCTACTTATATATTGTTTCAATAGACCAACTGATATGTCTAGTAAAAACAGACAAGCTTTGATGCATACAAGCCTGTTTTCAGATCTAATAAAAGATATTACCTCTCCTTACAAGTTCTGGCTTGCTTATTGCCTTATACCATTCTGGCTACAAAGACAGTGCTATTGCTCAAACATTATTACTACTACTAACCTCCCAGCTAAAATAACACTACTACTACAAAAGTCCTAGTATGAGTTACTTCATATTTATCAAACGTATTTTTAATGTATGTAATCTCTCAGAAAGGCTATCGGGCTACATAAAGAAAAAAACATGGCATAAGGTTAATCTGCATTATGTTCTGAAGTGACCTGTCAGAATGAGATAAGGGAATAGCAATATAATTGCAGTTACCAAAACTCAGTCTTTACAAATTAGCAACATAAAATGACATTTGCTTACGATACTGTTTCATGAAAAGAGATATAATGATTTTTTACAGAAGTTTTTGAGAATGGGGATTATTTTTGCAGGTAACTGGCAATAAAATACAGATGGCCAAGAAAAACTTCTGGCAAAAAAGAAGAGAGCAGAGTGACAAACACACAACTAAACATTCCAAAATCCTACTACTCCTCATGCTGCACTGTTAAATCCCTCTTTAGACTGAAAAAAAATCTTCAATCCCAAGAAACAAAAAGAAAACTAGCTTTAAAAAAATAACAAACTTCCTTCCTGTACATATTTTTAGATTTAAGCCTTTCTGACAAGCTATTTTATAAAGCTCAGATAAAACTACTGATACAAGATTGGAAATGGATCTGTGCTTTGGTTCAAATCATGTTAGCATGTTTGTTTCAAATTCTGTGGTTTAGTCTTAAATAATCTTTTTCTATTGTTTCTTTCTCTCTGATCACACCTCTGTCTTTTTTCCGTTCCAGAACTGCAGTAGTAACCTTTCTTCTATCCAACTGCCCTGTTCTGAAACTTTTCATGGTTTCTTAATGATACCGGTTTCACATGATCCTGTTGTCTAGCTGTCCCTCTGCCTATCAGTTCCCTCTGAGCCTTTCAGCCAGTATCAATAAACTTTGAACAAGGGATAAGGGCTTCCAAAGAGACGTTAACTCCTACAAATTTTAGGAAGACTGTTAGCAAGAGGAGGAAGAAATGCCAAAGGAGTGCCCACTGTTGGAAAGGCAAGTACAATTTAGTTATTATACCTCCTGCTTGCTATTAGCTAATTAAGCTCCTGACCTGTCCAGCGTATTTAACATAAACCAGGCACTTTAGCATGTGAGGGATGTAATTCAAGGTTGGAGGGAAATCAGGGTTGGAAGGGAACAAGATGCTCAGCCATAGGAAAACAAGCTGCTTTAGTTCTACTGTGCACATAGCAACTCTTGTGTTTAGAAACGCTATGTAAGTGAAAATGACCATCACATAATATGCAATGGATATAATTTTGTGAACAACAGTCTGCTTCAAATTTATACTGGTGCAATGACAGTCTGTGTGCAGAGATGCATTCAGAAAAACGGAGGAAATGGCAGTAGTCCATGAATCTACAGAATTTCTTGCAGTTTTTTGACAATGTTCTCATCTAGCTTGCTTAGGAATAACATTGACAAGTTTTAAGAACAGTTCCCTTCTTCCCTCACTCTGCTCCTAAGGCTGGAAGGAAGTCAGACTTCTTAAAGGTTCATGTGGATGAAGAGGACCATATGGTTGTCAAATCAATTTGTTGAACTCTGTCCAAATCCTATGAGACGGATGCTTTTCACATGGACACCACATGGTTTATCCGAGGACAGATCGGCTAGGAACCAACTAGACAGAAAAAATAAAGTATTCTGAATTGCTCCCTCTCCAAAAGATGGACGAGATACACTTTTGGGCCTGTAAATAGAAGTTTTCACAACCAGTCTCTGTCATATTTGGTAGACACACACACAGAATTTCTGTTTATGCTATTCATTTAACCCTTATTTGAACAACTAAGTGAATAACAGGAAAACGCCACACCATATTTTTCTTACCATAAGAATTGTTCCTAATCAGATACCATTCTTTCTTCAACATAAGGGACCACATGTCCCCCACAACATCTTTTTCTTATCAAATTTCTATGATTTCCACCTAAGCATGCATTCTTTTGTACCTGTAAGTATGGAGCATAAATTGGGTTTAACTGCTTCTATGAGTCTTTCAAGAGTGACATTACGCTCATTCCAACATCACTGTTAATTAACATCTCATCCAACCAGAAATCAAAAGTGGAAAGATGGAAAGTTATGACTATGAAGAGAAGTCTTCTACTGTTGTGAGGAATGGTAATTAAAGCAGCCGTCTCAGGAGAAACTAAAATGAAATGTCCATACTCAACCTTTATTTGTAACAGAAAAGAGATATTGCATCACTCCAGAACAGTTTTTGCAACTTCTTGATACATTACTTCTGTGGGAATTTCTTTTCCTAATTTTGAATGTTAATTTATATGTACAGTAAGTACTGTCTGACACCTCAGGGTCACCCCCCCCCCCCCCCACCCCGGGGTTTTTGAAACCCCGGGTAGGAAGGTAGAGATTACATCTGAGTTTTGGAATACATACACAATAGCTAAATTTTAAAATTTATTGCATTTGGATTCTGGCTTTGCTCCATATAGAAAAGCCTAAATATATGGTGTCTAGATATAGTAATGATATGCTAAACAGTCTAAACCCATCTTATTTGTTATTGGAATAACTGTATTGGGTTTTGCTTATGAATTTAAGGGGTACAGAGGGCAAAGTTCTCATTGAGCTGCTTGGCATTTTCCCATCAGATAGATACACTAATCACCTGCCATGTCGGCTAGAAAATGTAGATGTATCAGGGCCCTGAGGACACTAACAGAGCCCCTCGGCAGTCTCCCGGGGGGTCTCCTCGCACCCCTGCCCAGGACCCCATTTCAGCCCAGCCAAGCAGGGAGGTTCCCCATGCCCAGGGCTGGGGCTGCCCCAGTGCCCCCGGCTGCTCCTGGCTGGGGCGGTGGGACGGGCCCCCGGCTGCCAGGGCCTGCTTGGATGCCCTGGGGACCCCCTGATGCTCCCAGCCCCCAGGGAAAAGCCGGTCCCTGGGGTACCCTGGGGAAACCCATTTCCCGTGGGGAACATCCCTGCACATCATCTTTCGTTTTCGTCATGCCTTACCCAACCCATGGTATGCAACACCACACGCACCGAGTGTGAGCGTGAAAATATCAGACGCTGCCCACCACTCGTGGGTTGTATTTGGGACTCATTATTTGCAGGATGAAAATATCATTTCATCATCTACGTAATGTTCTGTGACTGCTATGATACAATTATGTTTTACATTAGAAATGACAATTGTGAAAAACAGGAGTTCTTTTCTGAAAGGGATGACATCCTACGATTCGATGTACAAAATGACATATACCCACACACCGTTATTGCCCAAATATACGCTGCATACACCAAAGAGTTGGGCAAGTGCAAGGTACTCTTTTCCTTACGGGCATGCACACGCGGGCTCAAATAAGTCAATGAAAAATTATGTAAACCAACAGCACTACTCACGTGCTTAAGTGATTTAATGGATTGGGCCCAAAAATACTGAAAATGTTGCAGGATTGATCCTTGACACGATCCCTTACAACAAATCTTCATGTCCAGGCAGTAGCTTGTTTGATTTTCAAGCAGTGTTTTTTCTTTTTGATAGAAACTTTCCTTATCTGCTATGCTGCTTATTTTGTTTTCTGAGAGCTCGTAGGTACTACATAATGCAGCCTCTAAGGGGCTGAACCGGAAAAGATCTTTCATGGGTCTGTGGTAAAATTCTACTTTCTCTCTTCTGTTACTGCTCTTTTATTCTACCCAGTTGCAAAGCTCCATAGCACTACTCTGCATCAGCAACACTGCAAGTTTCATTTTTGTCTATGGAGCAGTGTGGCATTAATCAGAGTTTAAGAACAGGTGATAAATGCACCTATTAACCTAGAGATTTTCTGAATTCTGAATTATTCCTTCACCGCAATATTTCCTTTTTCATTTCTTTTGGGTTACTCAATGAACAATGTAATGAGCTAGTTTGCAACTGGTTTCACTTTTTGTTTGATAGGCTGCAGTGTGTGAGCTGGGAAGCCTGAAAGGAAACACTTCCATTCCCCACATTTTCCACTGAATTAAAAATGTAGCAAAAGCATTTCTAATTGTACCAACGGTTGTGTACAGAGGGGAATTAACCATAAGGACTACTGAGGAATAAACTAGTCTGCCATAGTTCTCTGCATGGACACTTATTTCAGAACAATTAGTGAGTTTTGTGAGCGCCTACTGACTTCTGTCTTCATACCATGGATATTCTCTAATCAGCAATTTACCTCACTCATATCCTTTTGTTTCCATAGCTGCTGCACAAAGATAAACCGGTAACATTTATCTGCAGTATCGGGGGGAGGGGGAAGCGTCAATCTTTTCCAAAGGCAAAGCAGAGTTGTACAAGGTAAGCCACGGCAACGCCCCCAGAGAACCCTGGAAGCCCGAGCGAAGAGGGATGGGCATAGATTTTTGTTTGGGGGAACAGGAAGAATTCCCCAGTCAGAAGTCTGGCATGCAGTTTGCTTGTTCAGTAACCACAAAGTGCCACTGCTGTCCCAATATCTTCTTTTATTTGGTGCCATAAATAGCTCCCTACTTCAGCCTATCGTGACCTTTGATTAACACAGCTACAGCAACTGCTGGTCAGAGATAGCACTTCAGAATACACTTTGAAAACAGGAAGGAGGTAAAATATAAAAGTAAGAGAATAAACATGGTCGTGTATTTTTTTTTCCCCATACAAGTGCAAAATTCCTCTTATATTTCATTATGCTTCTGCAAACTGTACCTCAAGTAGAATCTAAAATCACAAAACTATCACCAAAGGTCCCGGAAAGCTGAAGAAGAATTGGTTCTGTTTGTTCCAAACCTAAGGTTTCAATTAAATTAATCAGAGCTTCTACTCTTTCTTGTCTTGGCTGAAGGAACCCTTCTTCACAACAGGGAATACTTGCTACAAGTTCTACCAGTATTGTTTCCACAAGTATTGTTCACATCTTTTTTTGTTTTGTTTTGTTGACTTTTATGTGAACTGACAGTGAATTTCTTGGTGGACAATTGCCCACATTATAAAAATCCACTGATGTGTCACCGTTTGGCTCTGCCAAAAAAGCCACAGTGCTTGGAAGGAACACAGTATTTGGCCTGTCATTAAAACAGGGGTCTACTTAACAATAAAAAGAAATGACCATCAATAAACACAGCAGTTTAAGGATAAGAAGTGTCAAAAAATATGCAACTACAATTGTTTGAGGTGCCATTGTGCCTCTGTAAGTCATCATAAACAGAGAAGAGCTCGAGGGAGAATACCGTGGCAGGCAAGGAGAGTTAAATGCATTATAGGTGCAGTAATTTTAAATGCTTTCCCAGGAAAACAAACTGGATAAATTGCAAACAGGAGGAAAAGCCCAAAGCAATTGATGAAGGAGAAAAAAGGAAAAAGGAGGCCACAATAACATGCTCAGAGGCATGAAAATCACTGAGATAAAAGGGCTGTTCTTTCTCCGATTACGCTATTTCTAACCCAAACATGAACAGGCTTACACTTACACAGATTTTCACCATGATTATGGCTTGTTTTTATTGTTGGTGAAGAAAATGCATGTAAAACTATTCTTCCAGTAAACAAACTGCTGCATTTGTATGGCCATGAAGCAGCTGCATCCTTCGTTTTGTTTACCGAGTGGTTAATGCAGAGACGTACTTCAGATTTCCTTCCCAAATAATACAACCTAGGGATTAGCAAAAAAAGGACTAACTCTAACTTTGTTAAAATAGGAAGTAACAGTAGGTATCACCGCTTGGTTTTGTGCTCTAGCTTTTTGCGGAAAAACACCCACCCACAGCTCCTGCAATGAGCAACCGGTATTTTAGTCTTTGTCACCGCACGGTCCACAAGATAAACATTTTGCACAAGAGTTAAGGCTGTTAGCCCTAGCCTCTTGAGCAAATTCCAACCCATGCAACCTAAATTCTTCCCGTGTTTTCAGCTAGATACTGTATTTTTCACTTCCTGCTCTGAAATTCTTGAATGATGTCGTTAAAATGGGACTTTGACCTTGGAATACAAACAAAAGACATTAAGCACCGTTTCAGGTAGTCTCCGAGACCAAGTTCCCCAGGTCTGCCAAACTTCTGTCCTTCCACAAGGCGTGCTTTCCCATTTCCCCCCAGGTTTTAAATTCAGGTTTACAGTCTCCCCCATTGCCGTATAAAGCACCTACACAGACGGGGGTTCTACTGACTTCATACTCTAGTCGTGCACATAAACGCGAAGGGCTCAGAGGAGGAAACAACGGCAACAAAAGATCCACTCGGCTTTTTTAAACCGGCGGTGTCCCCTAACCAGGTGTCTGTTCTGAGGGAGGCGGCGTTTCGCTGAGAAATGAAGTCACTCCCGCGTGCGACCATGTCAGCCCCGAGGCCCTGCCCACAGCCCGTTCTCACACGGCGGGCCCGAGGCCTGCAGGGGGGTCGAGGTCCGACCAAAGGCCCTGCC
>NW_010972753.1:9050695-9051107 GCF_000737465.1 Haliaeetus leucocephalus
GGAAGACGGGACCGGGGAAGCGGAGCCGCCCCCTCAGTCAGCCGGCCGCACGCCCGGGATCGCGGGGCCTGGCATGAGACTCTGCCCTGCTGGCTACCTGGAATGAGGCGGTCCCCGGCCGCGCTCCTTCGGCAGCACCCAGGAGGGCACCGGGCCGTCGCAGCAGCAGCCGCGGGACAAGGAGAAGCCGTGCGGGGGTGAGTGGAGGAGCGCTGTGCCCGGGCGGGGCCGGGGAGCCGAGGCCGGGGCCGGGGCCGTGTACGCGGCGAGGCGAAGCCGGCTGCTCGGGGGCAGCTGTTTGTGCTGCAGCCGGCCGCCGTCGTGCGGAGCGGAGCGGAGGGAGGCGCTCCCCGGGGGATGGGGCTCCCCGGGTCGGGGTGCGGGACGGCGGGGTGCGGCGGGGAGGAGGGGG
>NW_010972753.1:9051117-9101363 GCF_000737465.1 Haliaeetus leucocephalus
CGGGCCCCGCGGGGCGGGGGTGGTGGTGGTGAGGGGGGTGTGTGGGGATAACGAGCGGCGGGTGGCGGCAGCGCCTCCCTCGCAGCCCCCGGCGTGTGGCCCTGCATCGCTGGTGTTTTGGAGGGCAAGGGAAAATGGCTGACGGCTCCTCATCCTCTCCCCGGCTGCCGGGGGGTGGAAGTGCTCCGCGCCCCTCGGGGGGCTCTGCCGGCCGCCGGGCGGCCCCTCCCGCCGTCCCCGTGTCCTCCCCTCCCGGTGCCGCCGGGCGAGGAGGGCCCGGTGGCTCCCCGCAGCGCTGCACCCAGCTTTGCCTCCCCTGGTTCTCGCTTCCCTTCGCACCGAACGCCATTACTGAGGTGGAGTGATTGGAGCCGTGTAGGCCCGGGCGACGCCTGGAAATAAGGCCCTGCCGAGGCGCTTTTCCTACAGTCTCAATGAAAACCACCAGCACCCCTCGTTCACGCCCGCTGTAAACATTATTAACACGTAGGCCACTCCTCTAGCCTCGGCTTCCAGCAACCCTATTTCGATGCACAACCTCTCCCCCCCCCCACGTTTGTGGCTTTTCGCATCTTCTTCTAGTTCACCCTGCCGCTTCTTCTCGAAGTTATGTCTTAGGGCTTGTCCGTTGAGATTTATTTTAGGCAGTATAACCCTCTCCCCTCGTCCGAGGTGTGCGGCAGGGGTAGTTGCGTGCAGTTTGGCCACGGTTATTCTCTGTTATTGTCCTCAAGGAAACGGAGGATTTCACCAGTTGGATGGGTTGTTGGGGGGTTTTGGTGTGTTGGTAATTGCTCTGCTAACGTGTGCTCTCCCACTTTGTGCGGCACTATTTGTATACAGAGAGAACAGCCTTTGAAAATTATTTATTTTGTTCTCAAGTGATTTTGTTCTCATAGAAGCATCCAAAAATGTTGAGGTGGTTTTTAAGGTGCCATATTTCATTTTCAGGTGGCTCCATCAAAAGCCCAGTTAAGTATTTTGAAGATGCACAGTAACACACAACCGTACAGGAAAAAAAAATTTATTTCAGAAAAGAATCGTTCTAATTAAATGCTCAAAGGACTCCCAGGCTCACTGTAGACATACTTTGTGTGTCTCAGCTGTCTTCATGTTGTCTGTACAACTTGATTTACATTCACAGTTCTGCAGTTGTATTCCTATCTCTGGACGTTTGTATTGGCCCAAAGACCCTCTGAAGTCACAGGCTCAAAGCTAGCACAAGGCCCACTTCTGCTGACCTAGTTGCAGAACTGGGAGCTGTATTTTTAAAAAGTTGTTGAATTTAGTTATTAATATGCCGTGTTAAGTATACTAGTGGCAACACTTGTTATGACAGACGGACTACGTAGCCTGTGTTTTTCAGCAGGCTTCTCAAATGCCTGACGAATGGATATTAAAATTGTTATGTTTAGGAAGGGACTATTGATGGGTGTTTGGAGGTTTGACCTTTATTGATTATGGAATAGAAATGGTGTCTCTAGTAAGAAAGATTTAGGGGTGACTGAAATCTCTAGGCAGCTAACTTTATTCTTGATATTTTAAGGTTTTGAGAAATTGGCAGAAGTCCCCACCATAAATATTCCTGATCAAGTAACATGTTTATTTCAGCAAAACCTAAGTCATACATGAGGGTGTTAGAGGTGGTTTTGTTTGTTTGCTTGGGGTTTTTTTGTGTTTTTTTTAAATAATGGTTTTGATTCTTTGAGTTGAAGTAATGTTTATTCTTTGAACCAACAAAGTACAGTAGCTAATATCAATAATTTTGGGGAAGCATATAAAATACATGTATCGATTATTCTGTTGCAATACCCTGGACAACAGTGATGCGTAATGATAACTTTGAATGGAAAACATAAACATAATCATAAAACTGCAGTGGAAGAAACTCAAGTATCAGCATGTTGTGTTTGGGGGGGGGGCAAGGGGGAATGTAGCTAAAAATAAATGTAAGATTGTATCATAGTAACTTTCTCCTCTCTCTCCAATACCTTTTGTACTTTTCTTTCATGTAGGTTTTCTTAATGGTATTTCTTTTGGGTAGCCTCTGTCTTAATCTTTCCAGGCTGCTACTTCATGTCTTGCAGAATTTGCCCTTGTGATACTTCTGCCCATTGAATTGACAGGAAGACTACATCTGGAGGTGATAATCAATATGGATAGCGGTAGCAAAACAGTTTACTCTTTCTGTATCTGTGGAACACTGTCACCCTTACATAAACGTTTTACTTCCCACATTGTGGTGCATTTGTACTCAGAAATAGACCAGTGCAACTACTCTCTGTTCTAAATGCACACTTTTAGGTTTATGCATTTTATTAATGTTCTGGAATTCTTACAAGTGAGACTCAGGATAAACAAAAATAGTGGATTAGTGTCTATTCAATAAAATAAGATAGACTTTTAAGAAAGTAAAAGTATCCGTAATACCTTTGTTCCAAGACATCTTACATTTAAAATTGCAATTAGTTCCAATATGAATACAACTCTGCGTTAAAATGGATAGGAATTCAGTTATTTATCAGTTTGAACAAATTACTATTAAATGGCTTTAAAGTTATGTTTCTGTCAGGTGTGTATTGAAAATACATGAAGTTCCATGGGAAATATTTCTGTCCTTCCTGCTCTGGTTTAGAAGTAAGTTACGAACTTATTTCAGGTATTTGAATGGCAAACTCTTTTGTGTTAGGCAGTACTCTTGAGAATGTGTGTGTGTATATATAAAATTTTTTATTCCCCCCCACCCCAAAATACTGTTTTATATATCCTAACAGATCTAAAAACTGTAGGTATATTTTGAAAACATCCTGAGCAGGATGGCCTCATTTGTGAAGTAAAGGAATCAAAGGCGGTGTGTCTTAACAGTTTTTCACTTAAAGCATGATTTATTTATTTTTTTTAAAAACAAGCCAAACCCTGCAAAACCCCAGAAACTATTAGACTTACTTTTTTTTCTTTTAATCACAAACACTGTTTAATCAAACCAGTAGTCTTGCTATCCAGCATTTGCAGAGTGAAGTGTGAAGTGGTTGTCTGAAGATTTAAGAAACTTTGCTGGGTTTACTGTTTACTTGAAAAGCTGTACATGTGAAGGCTTTTTTGTGGCCTTTAGAAAATTGTTTCCTGGATGTTTGCATTAGTATTAATCTGAACATATGGACATGGTTTCTCTTGTTCAGGTATCTTAAGTTTTTCTTATAACATGGATCTGTCTCCTTTAAACTCTGTGTAGCTGCATCTGGTTCTATTATCCATATCACCCTTGTTTAAAATCAAGGTTCAAAATTTAAAGCTGTACTTGAGGGTATGTTTTGGGAACACAGCTTGTTAATGTCTGTCTTTTGTTGTAGTACCTTGCCTTTTGCAAAGCTAACAGTGCTGTGTACTGTTGCTGTAGACTTGTCTTATATCATACATGATGTTTGTCGTGTATAACTACACAACTTTTTTTTTTTCTTTAACATAACTGAGCTTTGTTATGCATACTGTCCGCCTGACACAAACCTAATTAAAAAAGAATTAAAAATTAAGCTATACTGCTATACCTGCCTTTTACTACCAGTTTAGAACATTCACCACAATCTTTATTTTGTTCCATTTTTCTTAAGAGGTTCTTATTCTGCAATATCCAGTAGTGATGAAAGTCAATTGCTTAGCTGTCTTGCCAAGCAGTTGGTTATGTTTAGGAAGAGCAGTTTGGTAAACCTTGGTATTGCAGAACGGTAGTTAAAAGAAACAGTCTTTCCATAGCAGAGGCAAGGGATGGAAAGGAGGTCTTTCATAAGCATATGGTTGCATGCAGCGAGACTTGAATTTTTCTACCTGGGAAGTTTGAGCTACTTTGGATTCACGGGTTAGAAAAATGCAGTGACATTTTTCATATATTAAATCTAGGTTTTGTTCTCTTATTAATGTAGGAACATCTTAAAGTTCTCTGTTATAATGAGTTACAGTTTTGTAATCTTTAAAACAGTTATGTTGTATTGGCTGTCTCTGTTACGCTTAAGGCTGTAGCATGACTTGAGAATATGGTTAACAGAGGTTCCCTCTGCACTTCATGACAGAACCATGTTTTGACTTAGGTCTTCTTGTTTAGAGTCTTGAATAGATAGACAGTGGCAGAAAGCCGTCCTGTCATGACTTTGCACCATCAAAATGTCAGCTATTGCATTTTTGAGACATTACAGTGTCCACTTGAGCCCACTGGTGCTTTGAGAACTTTCTATAGATCTGGTTTAGTAAAATAATTTAAAATATTGTGTGTTAGTAAGGTTACAGGAGAGCTGTTGTTAACTTTCCCCACAATAGAGGAGAGGAGCAAAGTACATAAGTAGCCAGTTGTGACTAAGTGTAAAATCTTTTGGCTTCTTTTTTTCCTTAAGGGAGTTTAACAGCACGGCCAGTTCCTTTTGTATTTTTTGTTGTGAATTTTCTGATACCTGCTTCGTTTTGTAAGAAGCCATTAGTTACTCATTTTGAGAGTTGAATTCAATTTGCTTGATATCAAAGCTTTTTGGTTGCCAGCTGTTGATGTGTTTTCAAATAAAAATTAAAATGCTGAGAATAAAACCCGTTTGGATACATATATGTTCACAGGCTTGCTTTCTCCTTGCTTGCATTAGGGATGTATGGTTTTCTTAAAGGATTGGTTAGTATTAGCTGAGAATGATTACTTGCTTTTGGTTAATTTCTTTGTGTTAGTACACCTCCAAAAGAGATCCACTGGATGTAGATTTAAAATCTAGTCATGTTTTGATAGTATTTTCAACTTTTTTCATGAAGTTAAAATTAATGCTGCTTTAGAAGTAATGCATAGCTATCAGGAAGGTTAGCGTGGGAAACTTTTATTTGTAGCATCCTTGATGTGCTTACAAAAACAGTATGTAACCTTGTTTCGTGATTTAGTTTTCCTTACACATGTAACTGCCAACAGAAGAATGTGATTTTTTTTCACACAGATCTTTGCATGGACATCTTAGCAAATCATACTGTTTGGTAGTTAGTGTTTAGCCATGAATTCACTCATAAGAGGGGAATTCCACATTGCATCATTCCTTAAAGATGTACATCTGTGAATGGAGAACTCTGACAGAAGAAACCTTTTTTCCAATTTTTTTTTTAAGCTGAGATTCAAGAATATGTTGAAGGCAAGACACAAACATGTGACTCCTTAACGTTTGCTCATGTCCTCTTCTCCTCTCTGCTATAAAATGTAAAAGGCTGCCATAGTATTTTTTTAACTGAAGTGTTGTTCAAGTGAGTGCTTCAAAATAATGCAAAGTACATGCAGGGAGTTTCAGGGCTACTTTTTCATTAAGCTTTCATGTAAAATATGCAAAACTCAAGTAATGGAAAATAGTCCCTAGAAGAGCCTTTGTTTAAGACAAATAACGCTTTTTTGTAACAGCTGAATGGCAACATGGAATGGCACAAAAATATATGTTTTAAATTCCGTAGGCTTCAATCCTTAAGTAACCTAATTGCTGCTTAACCTTTTCTCTAGCTTCAGCAGGACTAGGTGTGGGAAGAGGAAAAGGTATTGTTTTGTGTTAGGGTGGTCTTAGCTACAGTGCTCTGAAATGGTGAAAGAAGAAAAAGGAGATTGTTTAGAAATGTGTCCAGTAAAGAAAAAACAGTAGTGATGTGTGCCAGGTAGGATCTCTCTGTTACCAGACAGGCTTTTTTGGTTGGAGGAGAGTGTCCTTGCTAACACTGGTGTGGGATAGTGGTGACAGGCCTGTATTGGCTGTGGGTGGAACTTCAGTTTTCTTGTCCAGATGTGAAAATTGACAGTGAGGGGAAGAAAAGTCTCTTACTTTTTGTTGTGGTACAAGTGTCTCAGGACATTTTCCTAATACGAGATGAGAATGAACATCGTTGTCAAAATATACTGATATATCAGTAAATGAGCCTTGCATCCTTTGGTGTTTTAATTTTTCCGCTGTCTTAGCAATGAAGTACTTCAGTGTGGTTTTGAATAAGTTTCAACAGAACAAGTCTATGAATTTGAAAGTTAAATAAGAAAGGTGGATCTGCTTAACTTAATTTTTAGGTGAATAGGTTGGTGAAAGACCAAAATTTTGATAAGCTAAAAGCTTAAACTATAGTTTAAATTATATTTTATATTAGACTTTGTGTATTTCTAATTTAGAAATAAAATATTAATTGTTTGGTGATTTCTGAAGGTTTCCTTTTAATGCATTTTCCCGAATCCTTTAGATGTGAGGATTGATATTTGTTTTTTGTTTTTTTTTTAAGTTGTGACATAAATTCTCTGGAGCTTGAAGGTGAAAAATCCAGTGACTTTTTCTACAGTTTCAGGCTCCAGTTTTTCACAGCCCTCCATGTGTCTTGACCTCGTATTTCAGACAGTGCTTTATTAATCACAGTGGGACCTTAAAATCCCAGGTGCTTTTCCTGACTGCTTATAATTGTGTGTGTGTGTATACGTGCACATGTGCGTGCACACACATGTGCAATGAGACATTTTTTTAAGATGATATACTTACTATCTTCCTTAGTAAGATAGTCGGTGAGGTAGTAATGTCAGATTTCTTAAGTGCTTTATAGCTTTCTTGCTGTGTCAGATTTTCTTCGTGATAGGTCTGGTAATTAGACAGGAAGATAACCTCCAGATAGCCTGAAAATTCTTACTGTTCTTATTCTTCTAGCAGTTTAGCCAGATTGCTGTGGTTGACAGTTTGTAACGTGTCTAGTGAAGATGTAACTTGAAACATGAATTCCCCTTATGGCGTTTGAGAAGCTATTAATTCCTTTCCCTTTCCTTCCATGCTTAAGGATTGGGAAAAGAGAATTTTTTTCATAAAATGAAAAGCTTTGAAGCGAAATGAAAAGCTTCATTTTCATCAGTGGCAATGGCTGCAGCAAGGTTAGCATAGTGGTAGTGAAACCTTGCTGTAAGCTGATGTGTCTAGTCATGGAAAAAAACCCCATGTGATCAGTATCAGCCTCTGGTTAGCAGGTATATGACTGAAATTTTTCACTTCCCTGCACCATCCTGAGATTTTTTGACCAGATGAAGGAGGGTTTGATAATGCATCCTGTCATGAATGTTCCTTTTTCTTCCTATCACTTTCCTGATAATGGAATGAATATTTAGAACCAGTAGCAACTCTGGATATGGTGCCTGGAGGCAGCTGGATGAGGATAGTGAATGACCAATATGTTAGTTTAGTTTTGTTGTTGGCAAGTAGTAGCCAAAATGAGAGTTTGATTTGGTGATTCAAATGCACTGTGTTGATTGAACCTTAGTTGGTACCTCAGAAGATCATCTTTTTCTAAAATTGAAATTGTACTTGATACTTAATGTGCTGTTTGTTTATATGCTTTGTATTTACTTTGGTGCGAGTATCACACAGGAAGATCGAGATGTTGTGGATGTATCCATTATCTAGACCAGCAGCAAGTAACTAACAGTTGGGAGCAGAGAATCAAAATCTCTCCTGTGAGAGCCGTTTCACGCTTATAAGTATGTGCTTATGCTATACTACATCTAAATTATGGTTTGAGAGGTTTTCAGTGTTGATGAGCCACTGTGGTTCTTCATGGGTCTGAAAATACAATAAATAGTAGTAGTTCATACTTATACAATGAAGACTAACCCTTTAATTCTACTTTCAATTATTCTAACAGCAAAATTTTGCTTTAAATGTGAGTTTATAATTCTGTGTCATTTAACTTCTAAATGACAGTTGTCCACTAGAATTCTTTATTCCATACCTCTTTAACATAGTCAGCTTCTCTAGTGTATTTGATGAATTTAAGTTCTTTTTGCAGAACTTCTGTGCCAGAAATGGGGGGGAGGCCTTAACAACCATGTTGATGTTTAAACAGTTCAGCTGCAATGTTTTTTGCACCTATAGGAATTATGAAGACATTATTCTTGGGGTACATTTCTTTAGACCGGTACAGTAGGTATAAAAAACTTTGCTTCTTTCACAAGCTCTGGAAATGTTTGTTTTCTCTTAAGATACTTTCTCATGATTTTTAAGACGTTTTCTCTTAGTAAGAAATAAGGGTTTTTTTGTTTAATTTTTTTGTAGTTTGCTCTTACTTGCCTGCTTGGTCTGGTGGTGTTAGTCTGCTTTAAAGAAACACTGTGGTGATACTTCATTGATCTGATAAAGCTAGCGTCTATGCATTTACCTTTTTTCTTTTCCTTCCTGAATATCTTCTGTTTAATTCATTCTGTGTTTTCTTATGCCATTTTTCCTTGAAAATGTTACTTATGAATTCAGAGTGCCCAATTGTTTTAGTGAATATCTTCCTTTGGACTTCTTTCTTTTTTTTTTTTTCCTCTCTCATACTTCTGGGTAGCTAATGCTTCTGAGTAACTAATGTTGTGTTTCACCAAAATTGGTGTGGTTATGTGTATAGTTTGGAGAGGCTTTCTTGCTGGGAAGAAAGTGTCATCTTTACAGATAACAACTTGTCACAGGGTGCTAATAGTCAGCTGTCTTTTCTTTCCTTTGCTGAATTTGTAAATATGAGGTTGATGTTTGAGGTATCTTGTTTTTTCTCAGATGCTTGATAAATGTAAGTGAAAAATTTGATTTCTCTCTCCCCCCTGCCCCAAGTTAAAACATAAAGTGAATTTGGATAGGAGTATTACTTTTTTCCCAGCTATAGTATGTATTACTTCATCAGGACTTGGGGTTTGTAGTATTTCAGAGTGGATTTCTCAGCAGAACTAAAAGCTTGATTTTTAAAATGCTTCCAATATTCTTTTTTTCAGTTGAATTATTAGATGGCTCAGTGAAGTTACTTAAAAATTGTGTGTGGTGGAAAAACAAATGATGCAAAGAGCCTTGGAAAAAATGCACAAGTCGTGATCTGTTTAAGCATATTACCATTTAAGGGGGATATTTTCACTTGAGCCATGGGTCATTTAAGAAGATTCCTCTAAGCTTACATAAAAGTGGAAAATGGGGAAATATGAGAATGAAACTTGTTGTTAAACCGGTGTCATGTCTGTCCCGTCCCGTCCCCCCCCACCCCCCTTGATTATGAACTCTTCCTCCCATTGGATCCTTGACTCATTCAGTCTTGGAAGGTGGATTGAATTGGATTGTCATTCAATGTTTCATCTTTGGAATTAATTCTGTAAATTCATGTGTTACATCAGTCTAAATCCCATACGAAGTAGAATTATTACTCTGTTAATAAACTTGATAGGTGTTCTTTACTCTCAGCCTGTACATTTCCCAAACATTAATGTATTATTTCTCACATCAGTCTGTACATAAAAAGGCTTGTGTTGTCTTTTGTTTTATTGATGAAGAATTGAGGCACAGAGGCTGTAAACTTCAAAAGTACCTCCTGTCATAACTTTTCAACAGATTTTTTTTTTTTAGATGTTCAGGTGCTACAGACACAGCTTATGCTGGCTTAAGTTGCTGTTGTGCTCCCTCGCTCTTCCTCAGTTTTGCCTTTATCTCAGTACCCAGAAAAATGAGAGGAAGATGAAGAGGTTAATCTGAAAAACCTGTGATTTCTCCAGCAACGTATATGAACAAGACACAGACAGAATTAACTTCTCGGGGTTCTGTATAGCTGCTTTATAACCCAGAGATTTCCCTTTGACTTGTGCTGTTCTATTTACTTTCTTGTAAAACATCATTTAACTTCTGCAACAAATAAGGTATGGACAATTTTTCTTTCTGGTGCCTCAGTTGATTACTATTTACCCAGGGGACTTAGTTTGATGGAAATGAAATTACACTGGAAACCAGATCACTCTGAAAATCCCAAATTATGTAGGAGAAAAATGACAAATTGAGCCTTTGACTATTTTAGAGAGCATGTTCTGTCTGCCTGTGTCTCACACACAGACACAAAATTTTGTTATAGGAAAATGTCTTTTGCTAAAAAGTAGCAAGACGTTAACTATCACAGTGGATACAGCTGTTGTACTCACTACTCATACTCTGTCTTCTCTAATTCCAGTTTTTTGACCTGAATTTCCAGATAATAATTTGAATCATGCAGTCTTGTTTACAGTTTCATAACTCTGGCCTTTCTTTTTTTTTGTCAGCAGGAGTAAAACTTTTGCCACCTTCTGTGTTCTACATCATCTGCATTACCTGCTGTAGCTTTGTCACCGATTTATGTACTTGTGGTCAGATTGTTCAAAGTGTTACTGCTAAATTAATTTTCCTGACTTACTGTGATCTGTAAAGTATTCCACTGGCTTTATCATAATTTTCAGGGCAAAGATAGTTTTTTGCCTTCACCTGCTTAGACTTCTCACACTTAGCCTTATTAGCTCCAGCTACTTACTCTTTCTTTCATGACTGAACTTGTGCTGTTCGTGAACTGACATTCCTGGCATTTAGCATAGACTAAGCGGCTTTCTCTGTGTGCATTTTCCTGTGATATCTATTATGGTTGAGAAGAATTTTGGTCTTTATGACACTTTTGTGTTGTCAAGACTCATCTTGGCTCTAATGTATGTGAACCTTGGCTGCTATCATAGCTAAATATGTGCTAACTGTAATTATCCATATTCTGTTTCCTTCCTTTTTCCTCTTTTTTCAGGGTGTATTTCATAATAGATTTGCCCTGATGCTGAAAGAGTTGGTTCTATCCATGGTTATGTACTCTTCCTGTTTCTTGTGCCATTGTTAGTGTTCATATGGCATGTGATGCAGCTGAAATCAAAAATTACTTTCATTCCTTTCCCCCAGTTACCTTTCAGCCAGATTGGCTTCTTGATCTGGCTGACTATGTGGTGATGCAAGGGCTAGTACTGGTGGTGAGAGGGTGGTTAGGATGAAAGCGAGCAAGATCACCCTCCTTCTCTTCTGACAGTGGAGACTTACCTGGTTTCAAACAGACTGTGAAGCTGTAGCTTCAGCTAAGGCTTGTCCACATGCAGAAATACAATGAAACTTCTGTTCTAAAATTTACCAGGATATAATGCTCTCACTGGGGAATAAGATTGCTGTGTCTCACTGAGATTCCAACAATGGAAGCAGAAAAGATCCACGTACACACTGTGGTGGCGAAACAACCTTATGAGAGTTCCGTTGCTGTCACTTTGTGCTAGTTTAAGCACTGTCCTTAAAAAGAACAGTTACAACATCCCTCTTGTCTCTCTTGGCCTGTTGGTGGATTCAGCTGAAAACTGGTATCTTTATAGTCTATTTTGTGTACCGATGAGAGGTGCTCTCTGACGAGGGCGTTTATGGGTTTCGGCAGTTAACCATTTTCACTGCAGGGAGATTAGTAGTAATGTGTGTTTTGGATTGTTTTTTTTGTGTGGTGGGTTGTTTTTTTTGAATGACTTCCTGGTTTTCAGACAGAACTGCAAAAGAGTTTTTAAACCTATTCTCAGTCCTTAGGGTGTGGTAGTAATTGATCATTGTCTCCTGCATTTCTCAATAAAGAAGGTTATGACATGCTTTTTGATAGGTTTTATACATACAGGAATATTAAGTTTCTGGGACAGTGGAGTCACTTTTGGTTCTCTGGAGAAGTGGGTATAGCAGAAATAATTCTCCTGTTTCCAACCCTGCTTTGTTCTTAATATACTTTCCAGGGGCTTCCTTACTTATTTCTATCCAACTTCCTCTGCTGTTTACCTTTTTGCATTTAAATCAAACTACAGCCTTCGTCGTGTTGGAAGAAGGAGCATTAAGACAGAAGACAAAACTGCTGTTCCTGTTGCCACTTCTTATTTCCCTGCAGAGAGGCCAGGATTTTCAAGGGGAGTTGTTATACAAGTTCTTTGGAGCAGATAGATCGTTTTCAGTGATTTCTTGAGCATTGAGTCTGCTTAGGCAGATGGCTTGTATGAGTTTAGTTGGAATGGAGCACGTTTAAGGCAGAGAGTCTTAAAAAAAATTAGCTATCAGCTTATAACACCTCTAGTGAGCTTGTGCAAGCTTGATTTTTCAGAGCAAGTATCTTCTGACTGAAATGGTTGTAAGGCAACAGGAAATGGCAAAATGTTTACTTGCAGTTAGCTAGCATTGAACTGTACAAAGATCGCCAGGCTGAGTTAGGCAGTTGGTGCATTGAAAACTAGTTGGAAGTTTGGCTAAGTTTGTTAAGAGGTTATGAAGAAGCTTATTGAAACGTGAATTTTGATGCTGATATCACTTTCTTCTGTATCTGAGATATTTAAAATTATGCTTGATGATGATGATGGTAGTGTTTGAATTCCTGTGCTTAGTTTGTACCTTTTTGATTGAACGTTATGTGAAAAGTAGAGTTTAAAAAAAAGAGAAGGGAAATTAAAGCTAGTACAGTAACGGGAATACTTAGATTATTTGAATTTAAAACATTTCAGAATACCTAGTTATTTCATGAAGTTAATTTTGTCATGATTCAAGAAAGTAAAATGCTTTCAGCTTAATATGTGGTTTAGATGCTGTACCATGCTTTAATTATTTGCAGTTAACTAAGCAATAAGTTGTGTTAATTTTATACTTTGAGGGAAGATTTCTATAATGTGTTGATAATGCCACAGGATATTAGAAATATAGACTAGTACTAATAATAATTAGTTAATTAAATAATAATTTTCTTTAATGTGTAACACAGTTTAGAGAAGCCCTTGAATTCTCTGTAGAAAACATGAAGGGAGTCAGAAGGGGCTAGCCTGATTTTGGCAGGCTAACTTTAAACTTCACTTTTCTAACAGAAGCTTTATAGTATAATTTTGGTAGTGGCATTGGGTACTGCACACTACGGTGATATGTCAGGTGCGATGTATAAGCATGATTTAACAAAGAATAGTGTGCAAGTAAAATGTAGAAATAACATTGTAGTAATATCCATAATTCATTGGCTGAATGGCTTTAGACAATATTTCAAATATTTATAGCGCTGAGTTTCTCAAAGCCTTAAGTGCAGTGTACTATAAATAATTTCATGTTTTAAAGCCACAAGTGGAGTGAACCTGGAAGATGCTATTATGCTTCCCTTCAAATATTTGAGAAAGAATGAAGGTAGCAAAAGCCATTCAGCACCTACCGGTAGCCTGGTAGAATGTATGAACCTCATCAGAAATAACAGAAGCCATGATGTATTTATGTATCTCGGGGGAACCAAGGCTAGGGATGCCACTGAACATGAGAAATGATGATTTGGACATTTGTACGGTTCAGTGGGATCTTCTAAGGATGGAGCATTGAAGTGTTACTTCCTTTTCCGTTCTGTTCCCGAGGAGGAATTGAAGTTGTGAATAGTATTAAATTGCTCCAGTATAGCAGATCAAAGGGAGTGTTTTGATTTAAACCTTTTGCATTAAGCTTTTAGATTTTTGTCTGCAGTTAGTTACCTGTAATCCTTAGGCAGTTGGACTTAGATGATCATTGTAGGTCCTTCCTAGCTGAAAAATAATTCTGTTCTTAAATAATCTATTCTATTTATTGAAGGAGGAGGCGGATACTTCATAGTTTTTAGCTTCATCAATCCTACCTACAAAATTGTGCTAAAAAATTCTGAGATTTCTTTGTGAGCCCTGCAGCAAAAGAACACAACTTCCAAGGAAGTTTCAAAGGTCAGCAGAGCTAGAGGATAAAGGTTCTTAACAATTATTAAGAGTTTGAGTCCAACTCTCCAAAAGAAGTGAGATATTTTGTGGACACTTCTTGGAATTTACAAAACTCATGTTCTTCTCCATTTAACCTTAGGACCCAATTTAGAGATAAATTATAGAATCTAATGCAACCTAAAATAACAATAAAAGCTTCCTGCATAAGTTGCAGAACTAAAGTTCTGGATACTTATCAATGGTTTCACTGCCACCCTCACAATATCAGATACAAACCCCAAAGCTTTTACGATGTTAGAAGTCCAAGGATTTGATCGTGAAAGAAGAAAGGAATATCCGTTCCTAAAGGTAGAATTGAAGGAGCTTCTAAATTGGTTAAGAAACTGGAGTTTGCAGTTTGGAGGAAAAACATTTGTGTAGATGCAACAACATTTGTTTATTTTTGTCAATCTGAATGTGAATATTGCAGACTTCTTATAGCAAACCTGAACAAAATGGCAAAAAAAAATTCTTTGCTGTGAAATGGTGCAGTGTCCAAACACAAACAAAATGAAGTAGGTTTAAGCTGCTGCAAAGTGTAGTATTGATGATATTCATCAAAACAAAAGTGAGACTGGCAGCTTTTTACAAACAAATTTTTGGCCTTGTTTTAATTTGCTTTAGTACTTTAAAAATGGGTACTGCTCAACACAGAAACATAAATGTGATACACCATTTTCTTATATTAGCGGAGTTAGGTAAAAGGTTATATGTTAACAAAATCAGATTTGATTTGTTTGTTTTAACGTTACCACATAGAAGCTAGTACACTTCTTGGGTTGTATGAATTGACTTTCTTGCTGAGCTCTTTGGTTAAAAAATGATGTTTACTGCTCTTTCTCTGGCATGATTGAACTCCTTTTAAGAGTTTTTTGCTGAAGTGCTTTTTTGGCTTTGTTTTTTAATGCTGAAGCCTTACTGATATTCTTTCATCTGCATAGCTGGTAGTAATTTTTTTACACCCTACTATTACTGATTTTGTTTCATAGGTTGCTTATTAAACCTAGATCCTCTTCCCCATTTAGTTTTGTATTTTATCTATATTTTATATCTGCTGTCTGCTTTAACTTCCAACACAAAACCATAATAATGTCACAGTACTTAGTTCTTCCTATGTTGGAAGATAAAATTCCTAACCCCTTTCAGTGGGAGAATTGCAATGGATGGAAATACTACTTCACTGTTATTCAGTGTACTGGGAATGCATTCAGCATCCTCCCTTCTCGCTTGATATGAAGAACAGTGTTACTGAATATATTACTCTTTTTCATTTATGCTTTAAAAGTTATGTTTAAAGATGGTTTTGGTGTACAGACATTATTTTTAATTGAAAGTATAGCTATATATAGTTGGTAGTGGTATCAGCTGGTTGTCTTAGCTCTGTGTACTATTTCAAACAGCCAAGAAATGTTTTCTTGCATGACTAGCCAAAGATCTGCAAAACACACATTTTAGATGTATTGGTTCTGTTCTTAAAGTCTACAGCTTAAAAGCTCTTAGCATGAAATAATATCTTACTATATTTATAACTTCAGGCTTCAGAATTGAAAAAGAAATACTATTTTGTGTAGTAAATAGTGTACCTCTTCTCAAAAGTTGTAGGGAAAAGGCAGGTCTTCACTGCTTTTTCTAATTTTGTTTATGTGCTTGATTGGCAATTACTGCTTTTTGAAAGGAAAATGTCAGTTACAAATACAGTACTTGCCTGCTGGCTTCTCAGTTCTTTTTCTCCTTTGGTAGGCCCAAAAGTTGAAGAGAGTAGTAATAGCAGTCTTAAAAGGACACCTTTATTCTCTTACTGCAAGGGAATAAGATAAATAGCAGTTGGAAACCCCAGAACAACTAGGCTGCTGTGGAAGTGGATGGTCTCTGGTGTTCTATTCTGTGGCCAGTCTTGTAATGGTTCAGTTACTTGATTCAGCATGTTGCACTCTCATCTCGCTGGGGCAGCTAATTGTTGTGGAGGGTATCTTTGTTGCTACTTAGGTTTTTTTTCTAGATGTAAAAGGCTGTAATTCACCAGTTTCTTATCAGTTCTGCAACCAACATTATATGCTTCTGTTAAAAAGACAACAGTCCTGAGATTTATTCTTGCTACAAACATGCAATTGTGGTGTTCACATGCAGCTGCTTTTCTAGAATAACCATGCTTCTAGTCATGTTTCCCAATATATACGAAGTTTTCTGTATGTCCTTTTTTCTAGGTGAATGACCTGACAGTTGGCTACGTTAATGTACATTTTATTGTGCCAAGCTCATCAGATGATCCAGATTACTCTGACATGTTCTCATTGTTTATCACTCCATTAGTTTGTGTGCCAAGTGCAAAATTTATTAGTAATTATATAGTTTTTTTGATGTTATTGGTAATATTGAATAGTATGAGATTGAGAATTGATACATGAAGCATTTGGCTAGGAATGTTGTCCCTGTTTGTTAAAATCATGTTAATTCTGGTTTCAGTCAATGGAGTTTGTTGTTGTTTTTTTTTAAAACCTGTTTTGTTTACTGTAAATTTAGTCAAACAAGCATCTAAAAATCCAATACAGAAACTGAAATAGTCTCTCACATCTTTCACTTTTATGATGAAGAAAAGTATTAAATTGATCTTATTTATTAGCCTGTAGGAAGTTGCATTAGTGGCTATGAGTTTCACTAAACGGGTTTATGTCCAGAGATGGTAGTTTGATTTTTTTCTCTCCATTCCTCCTGCTCCTCCCCCCCCCTTCCTTTCTGTGCTATTTTGGACTATATCCTGTTTTTCAAGATCTAGTAGAAGTTACATCTGTAGATTTCTCTGGATTCTTGATCATATCATCAAACTCTTTGAGTGCAACTTATCTGGGTTTTCTGATTTTAAAATATTTAGCATAAGTTGTTGTAATGTATTACATTATAAATATTGGAAACTGAGTTTTTTGTTATGACATTGCTGCATCTTTTGTGTTTAGATTCAGAGCAGAAATATTAATATCATGGCAGAAGAGGCTGAGATGTTTAACATTTAATGGTTTATATGGTGGTTGCTAGGATGTTTTCAATGTATTAATTATGAATGATAATCATATGTGTGTACTAGGAAATACATACTGGCTAAAAATTAAGGATAATCAATTAGAATAAATTTGGAGACCATGTATTAAATGAATTGCATGAAGAAAAAAAATTTTGGAATACATCATTCTGTTTTGTTAGTATATTGCAATATGTCAATCCAAAACTAAATTTTGTTACAAGTGCAAGAGAAGTGAGGTGTTGTTTTCTACCTGCGTTAGTATACAAACCTATATGTTCTCCTGAAACAGCTTTAAAGACTTGTTCCACTAGGAAACTGAACCTGTTGCTATCACTGTCCAGTTGATTTCTAAACCGCTACTAGATACTGTTATAACTAATAAAAAGAAGAATTTCAATGCTAGTACAGAAATATAGTTTACAAGTCTGCTCTTATGAAGAATATTAATTGTTAAGAGTTGTAGGCTGTATAGTGCGCATCCTCATGCAGAGAAAACACGGAGATGAGTACTACTATGTAAACTTGGGTGTCTGGTCTGTCTCTTTCAGACTTTGTAATACATCCCGTTCTGTACATTCCCAAAGCTTTTCTTTTCCCTTTTCATAGCGTGCTTCAGCAACTAGTAGGAAGCCACTGATACTTCAATGCTCAGAAATTTTTAAATTTCCTCTATTCCCTAGTGCTTTGCTGTAAAAATTCATGTCTTGCTGAGAAAAGCCTTCATTACTTAAGTGAAATTAAGCCTATATTTTTTGCTACCCCTAATACTGAGAATGTATTTTGATTTTTCCCATTGACTTTTCAGCATCCAGTAATAACACTTCGTAGCAAAAAGGCAGAGCAGGCAAGTTGAATATGAAGTAACATTAAAAGTAATTATCCCTTTTTAAAATGAAGATCAAATCTTTTAAAAAAGGCCTAATGGTGTAACACCTCACAATTATTAGCATTTGGATTAATTCTTTAAGTAACAAACAGGGTTCTTAAAGTGTTCTGGACAGTGAACTTTGCTGTATAGCTTGGAGAGGTGGAACTATTACATACATTTTAGAATTGGATGAACAGCTTGAAGTATTTGATATGGCCATGACCAAACTACAGATTTAATAATCAGAAAGAAGGAACCAAGAGCATTTAATCAGTCTTTGGTGCAAACTTCGGACGTATTATTTTCTTGAAATAGTGCTAAGTAGACATGTTTTAATAATAATTGCTCCATAGATGATAATCAACTGCAAATGTATGTATTCCTTTTAATCTAAAGCATTATTTAAGTGTAAACATTAAAACATGATTTGTCCTTGTTTATAGTGTTCTGCTGGGGCCTGTAAAGGACTGAGGTTGCAGTTGGACCTGCAGTATCAACTCAATCCTAATTGGCTATATTGCCAAGAACGCATATTTTGGGTTGCAGAAGGGCAGCCTCCTGCACAAATAAACCATAGCATAATTGGAAAAAAGCATACCATTGTGTTGCTTGGCAGCATGAGATTGAATCTGACTCTGTCTGAAACAAATGTACATACTGAAGTTCTTAGATCTGATTTTTTTTTTTGTAATTTTAGTTTTGAGGTTGGTTCCTTGTTTGATTTTTTTTTTTTCCCCAAGAGATTAAATAATCCATGTGGTTTTGCTGTATGAAAAAAAAAAGAAATTGCTCTTTGTATCATTAAGCCTTCTATGTCTAGTTGTTTCGTTGGGGGTTTGGGGTTGTTTGGTTTTTTTTTAAATGATGGGACGGATACTGAATTCTCTATTCCTGTTCTGGAATTATGCCACATATATGAGTATTTTAGTTCTCTTAACACAGGGTGTAAATACGGAATTTTCATTTCTTTGAGGTCGTTGACCTTCATTTTCCCCAAATCTCATTCACATTAAGGCTTCAATCTTTGAATTTCCTCAGAACTTTAACTTTTCAACCAGACCTCCGCATAAGTTCCCCAGTGCTCTAAAATATGGGCAGAAGATAATAGGATCAGGCTGTAACACCTGTAAGTCTGTAATACAGATAATATTCATATTTATTGCTCAAGGAGGAGGAAACATCATTGCTTAAAACTAGCATTTTCTGCAGCATTCCTCTGCGGTCTCTTCAGCATAGAATGCTGCGTAGCTGGTAGTTGAAGATCTGAATGCATTTAGATGTCTCCTTTGAGACATATTTATGGGGTTGAGAGTTGTGGTCCCTCTGCTTTGCCCTTGACCTGACAATAAGCGGTGATCCTTTCTTTTGGAAGTTGACTTTCTGTGCTTTTACTGCTTGCTTAGATTCATGTGAATGGTAGGTGTAGGAGCATGTTGTACAAAGTGAAGTTGCATACCATGAAGTAGATGTAGCTTAGCTACACTTAGTCTTAACACCAAACTTTGAAGTTTTGAAAAAAAAAAAAAATCCTGGAAGAACTGAAGTATGTTTCAGGACATCCCTCTTTATTTTGTCGCATGATATTATGGGCGAATAGAATTTACCTTTGCATGGATGTTCCAAAGTTCCAGAAACTTATGCTGTCAAATGTCTTAATTTCAGGTGTATGATGTAGAAAGAGGAATGAAAAAGGTTACTTGAAGTAACCTATTTCTCAATGAGAATAGTTTTGGTTCATAACAATTATAGTTACTCAAAATCTGTCTTTTACTGTATCACTTAGAAATTTATTGCTTTGAAATCATGTGTTGGAGCCTGATGCAGCTGACAAAGTCCCGTGTACACTCACTTCTTTACTAGGAGAAGGAATCTAAATTCATTGTAATATAAACTATTTGAAATAACCTTTTCTCTGATGGCTGCTTATCAGGTATTTTTTTAAACATTGAAAATTAAACACTTCTTGCTCTGCTGAATAGTAGCTTCATGACAAGTTTTTCATTAATTATTGAGTACATTTCAATTTTAGTGCATGTCAGTGTTAATGAGCAAATTTCTGGGACCACAATTTTTCTATTCTGATTATATAAATAATTTCCTCCTTCCTGAAAGACATGAGGCATGGAGGAAAAAGAAAGTTATAAGTGTGTAGGGGTGTGTATAGATTGTAACTACTGAATTAGGTCAGTGTTACAGTTTTGGGGGAGGTGTTTCTAGATGAGAAGGCGTTTTGATTGAAATAAAGGAATAGGGTAGAAGGTTAGATTCCTAAGTCTAGAATTTTTAGACTAGAATCATGTCATAACACTTGTGATGAGTCAGTATTTATTAGGATTTTAAGAAAGCAGTTCCCAGAATCCTATATGAAACAAATCTGATACTTATTCAACCTAAAATATGTATTGCTGCAGTTAAGCTTTTTTGCAGTACAGCACTTATGATGAAAAAGCACATTTTCTGTGAGATCCTGTTAAGATAGGAATGTCATTCCATAAATAATGCTGGAGAAAAAATAATTTTGTTTTTTCTTAGCATAGTTGTATGATTTTCAGAAAGCTCTGTTATTACATGTTGAGTAGACTAGTATCCTGGTCTGTTCATATATCCTATACATTGTTACACACTGCAGAGTAGTTTTTGTGGCATATATTCTCACTTGTATATACCCAGAAAACTTTAAATAAAGGAAAAAGAGGTCTGTGTCCCTAGATAGGGCTTAGGTAATGCGCATGAATAATAAATTGTATTTTGAGGTCTGCTGCTGTCATCTGTCGCCTTGCATTTGCTTTTTTCTGAGACTTTATATTGTAAGTAGCTAATTTAGGAGAAAGGCTGTATGTATTGGGGTATTTCAGTTACTTTTGAGGAGATGACTTTGAGAAACTTGGATAAAGCAGTTCTAGAAGTCAACTGTATTAGAACATGATGTATGTTCCTTGATCATTATATGCTAAAATGCCATCCTTTGTATTTGCTGTTACATATTACCCTGTAACAGAGTAATACGTACATACCTGCTTTTTATCTAGCACTTACCAAGGAACCTATGCCTGAAGCTTTTTTCCTGGCTTTTGGAAAGGTGCTTGATTTCTTTTCTTACCCAAACAAAATTAACCTCTTCCGCCGTACAGGCGTGAGGTTTGCTGGTTGCTGGAAGCTGAGGTGAGGTTCAGATGTGCAGCTGTACTGAATGCTTGAGCCTGGAAGCAGAGGCCCATGGCAGAGGGCAGTGCAGTGTCCGGTGTCCTCTGCGCAGTCTGGTGCTCTGTTGGAATGCTACTTGCAGCGGGTGGTGTCTTCTAAATGGGGAGCATGCAGAGTCAAAAAAACTATAGTTGTCTTTTCTTGGTGTTACTAAAATTACAAGGAGTCAGGTGGAGCAAAAGCTGACCTTCACTTATAATTTAGTGGTGGATCCAGCGTGACATAAGGAGATGGCAAAAGCATGACGAATCAGAATTTGCTCAGTTGGCAATCAAAAGCAAATGGCAGTGGGATTTGACTCAGTCTTCATAGCCTTGTACATCAGATTAACAATGGAGTAGTGAGTTTGTCATTTAATAGGTGTCTGTCTCCATCTTGTCACTGTATCAAAACATCCATTCAAAGCTTTGGGTGAAAGCAATAGTTGTGGTTTTTTTTAACATGGCTTAATGTGCTGAATCCAAAATCAAATATAGTAGAAATGAGACCTATATAAAAATTAATATAGAGTATCCAGCTGGATACAGGCAGTTTGAATTGTTTCTGTTGGGCTGTCTGCTCAAAACCAAGGTGTTGCTGCATCAGTTTACATTTGTTTATAAATAATCAAATTAATTATAAATAGGTGTAAAGGCTATTCTTGAGGTGAGCCAAGCTGTACCTTTGTGAATTTTAACTCTGAAAAATTCAAATTGAATAGTCTGAATTAAAGAATTGATGGGAATTTGAAATTTCGTGGTTAATCAGTTCTAGAGAGATTAAAGAAGTAGCATGTTCTCTGTGGGCGTGCAGTTTGATGTTTTTTCTAAAACATAAATGGTTAAATCAGTGGCTGAAAACAGGACTGGTAAACTGCTCCCTTCTAATACTATTTAAAATGCATAAATTGGATGATGAATTGTGCTTACAAAAACATGTTTGTATACTCTGTAAGAAGGAAAATACCTGAACAAGGATATCCTTGCAATTTAGAGTATGCAGGTACTACAAGAAGCAATCAGACCATTTATTGGAGATGGAGTGTTTCTACTTAGGTGCAGCATAACTTGAAGTTACTTTTGTATCTCTGAGGACATCACACAAATGGGGAGTTGGGGGGGAGAAGCGATGAACTCACTTAAGAAGTTGGACTTAGCTTATGCACATGTCCAAGCCAAGTGAACTTCTCTGGATGCCCTGAAATACACTTTTCTGGGAATGTAATTTAAGTAATATACATAGAGTATTGTGGTTAGAGTCTTAAGCAAACAGTCACTGAATAAGAGGAAGAAAAAGATATGTTAGTCCTTTATGTAAATATTCTGTATTTACTAGTATCTACAAAATTCTGTATATTTTTGTTATGCAGATTTTGTTTTACTCTGAATTTACAAGATTTTGAATAAGTTGGTTATTTCATTAGTAGTTTTCTTGTATCTCCTAGTTAAATTATGTCACTGACCTTGAGCAGAAGGGAATTTACAAGCATGCTTTGCCAGACCCTTCAGCTAAGCACAGAGGCAAAATCTGAGGGTAAATCCACACTACTGTAAGTAAGTCTAACAGAAGAGCTGCAGTTTTGTCCCGGCTGTCTGGCTGGCATTGGGACGAGTATGCTCTGGCCTTGCAGTACACTAGTTCAGGTAATTAAAGAAGCTGAAAAATAATCATGGTCTTTGTAACTTTGTGAGGTTTTGTTGCTGTTGTTTCCTTTAGTACTGTGAACTGGCTAACTTCGTGATAGTTCAGCCAAAAATATTAGAGTAAGAAAGAGATGAGATTGAAGCAGGTTGCGGTTGATGTAAGTTATTGTGGAACCACAGCTGCCAGTGGTCACTTCTTTTTGCAGTTTATGCAAACCTAGACCAGGATTGCTGCTGAAAGGAGCTGTTTCACCCTTTTCCTGCTTCTTTGCTACCTCACTCCTTGTGCCAGCACAAGTTTTGGTGTGGCTGTATTGTGAACTAGACCTGTTACGGAAGAATGGTGGTGATTAAGGAAGGTTTATTGTGGTGATAGTTGGCTTAGGACTGTTGAAAAGTACAATGTAAGTTGGTGGAAGTTTGATTTCATTGGTTTATGCAAGTATCTAAAAGCCTCAATCAGGTAGTGCAGGGGAACTGACTGCACTGAACTGCAGTAGACTGCTCTGTGTGTGTGTGTGTATATATGGCAGGAAACTTAGTTTTGCTAATATTTTCTACCTAGTGATCTTTCTAAACATCAATAGAAAACAAGTAAATACTCGGGCATTTTTAAAAAGAGCACCAATTAAAATAAGTTCATTTTAAAAATTGCATTTAAAAAAAATCAGTTTCTTCCTAAAGAAAATTTGAGTTGGTAATGCTTCTGTTCTGAACTTAGCAGACTTACTAAGCCCTATGAATATGAATTCTGAAGAGTGGGGATGGATTACAATTGCTTGTATCCAAAGAACACAGTTCTGTTCAGAAGTGAACATTATTTTGGTGACAATATTGGAGAACTCTAAATTTGTTGGTGCTGTTAATATTGGATTCTGCACAGGGGAGGAATAGTGTATTCAGTCAAAATTTTTATTGTATATATAATGGCTTGCAAATTTGCACGATTTAGGAAAGGATTTTAAAGTGTCTTGGAGAAAGATAACAGCATTGAAAAATAATTTGAGATGAGCTGTCATAATAAAACACTTAGAAATATGCATAATGTTACAGCAGAAATCTTACTCTTAACTGGTTAACTTGAAGCTTTTGCTGGTTGAATCAGGAACTTAGCACTGCCAAATGAATCTTGCTGAAAGCTCATAGAATTCTTTCTACCACCCTCCTTGGCTTTTGAACTTCCTGAGTACTGTTGCTGTTGGTTTATGTGGTGCTTGGAAGTCTGAGTTGCTCTAGAAAATTACTTTTTGTCTTCTGTGGTTTTACAGTGCCCTGTGGTATAGAGTGGAATTGCTGTTATAACTTAACGCAACTTTTTATTTCTGTATTTAACACAATGAAGTTGAAATACGTAGTGATTATTGAACTGTTGGTATATCATGATTACAGGATCAACAAATAAATCTGATGTCAGAATTTTCTTAATATAATCCATAAAATCCATAAAATAGTTGGTGGGGATGTGGTGGGCTTTGTAGTCGGCCTGAAAGGCCAGTGGACCCAGGCTTTCATAGGCACGTGCTGGAAGAATGGAATACAGGTCAAATGCCCTGGGTAAATACTGATTTGCTAACAGAAGAAGTTTGGCTGCAGGGTCTCTATTAGTCTTAGCTGAGGTAGAATCAATCTCCCTCTGACATCTGCAGTAAGACAGTGTCAGGAGAAGAGTATTAGAAAGGATGACAAATCTGGCTGCTTATGCTCTTAACCAGGTCATTTCTACATAGATCTTGATCAGCACCTTGAATTCAAATTGAAAATCTACTATAACAATTCAAGCACAACAGAGTCAGAGTAAACAGCTGCATTTTGGATGCATGTCAGTTTCTCAGTGGTATAGAGGTAATTATCAGTGTAATTTTTACTTAGAACATTAAAATTGTGTTAAATACTTCAAATGTTACCTTCCTTTGATGTCAGTTGTACTCAATAAAATGAAACACTAAGTCTAAAATAAAAGATTCTTTATAGCAGTGTATTTGTTTTTGTAGTGATCTTTTTCAGGTACGGATTACTTTATCGGCATGTGTCAATATAGCATGTTGTCTTTTTTTTTTTTTTTCAGTTTATGCAATGGTCTCTGCAAGATGGCATGTTCTTGAGTTGGAGCTTTTTAAGGCAAGCATATGCTGGTACTTCAACTTTACTAAGTGGACTATAATTTCTTCTCTCGCAACAACTACCTAAGCAGACAAAATTGCAAAGATCTGCCCTGTGTCGAGTATGACAGCCACGACTCGTGGCTCTCCGGTAGGAGGGAATGATAGCCAGGGCCAGGCTCCTGATGGACAGTCCCAGCCTCCCCTCCAGCAGAATCAGGTATGATATTAACAATCAAATTGTCTAAAAATAAAGCGTTTAGTACTTTAGAAATAGTGTTTCTGAATTATTTGAGTTTGTGTATTCCTAGAGATGTCTAGTTAAGTTAGGTATCTTTTTGTGTGTGTCTGGAAGTACGAAAAGATTTTGAGGGATGAAGGTAGTGCTATTGGCAAAGTAGATACAGTTAGGGAGCACTGCATTGCAAAAGATGCTCCCTTTTCAAGCAGTGGCATAGTTCTTTCAAGCATACGTATTTTGGATAAGAAGCCTTCAATCAATAATTTCAGAAGCTTCCTCAGAACCGCACTGTAGACTTAACCTGCCACAGATTGGTAAAACTACACTCTGAGAGTTCGGTTTATGCTCAGTTCTGCAAAAGCACTTTTTGGATAAAACAGCTTATGAGTGGGTATCAGCTCTTTAAGACCAGCTTCATCTAGGTCTCTGTTCATTGTACTAGACTCCCTAAACAACGTGGCACGTTTCTGTCAAGCAGGTTATCCTGATTTCAAAAAATAAGCAAAAACTTGCAAATACTATATCATAACGTGATGATTCTTTTTTGTTTGGGAAAAAAAAATCAGAAAAGATGCTTTTAAACAGTGCAGCCAAACCCATTTAAAAGAAAAACTACACTGTCATTTAATTCAGTTAGAAGATTATGTTTGTTTAATATCATAAGGTTTAATGTTGCTATTTCCTGAGAATGAATTGTTCTTTGGAACATGTGTGGTGGGCTGACCCTGGCTGCCAGGTAAGCCCCCACCCTATTGCTCACTCTCTCTGCCTCAGTGGGATGGGAGAGAGAATCGGAAAGGAAAAGTGGGAAGTTCTATAGGTTGAGATAAAGGCAGTTTAATAAGTGAAGGGATAATGGGGGAAACAAGTGATGCAAATGCAGTCACTCACCACCAGCTGATGGATGGCCAGCTAGTCCCCAGGCAACAGCTACCTTGGAAAAAAACTCCCCCTCTGTTTTATGGTCAAGCTTGGCATTGTATGGTATGGAATATCTCTTTGGTCAGCTCAGGTCAGCTGTTCTGGCTGTGTCCCCTCCCAGCCTCTTGCCCACCTCCAGCCTACTTACTGCTGGGGGGCAAAGTGAAAAACACAAGGCCTTGAATCTGTGCAAGAGCACTATTCAGCAACAGACAAAACACTAGTGTGTTATCAATACTATTTTGGTTACAAATCCAAAACCCAACACCATACAGGGTGCTGTGAAGAAAATTAACTCCATGCCAACCAGACCCTGTACAACATATGAAGAATGTTCTTGAGGTTTTGGTCCTCTCTTGTCCTCCTAAATCTTGCTGTTCTGATTTGAATCTTTATTATTGTCAGTTCGTACTATTTCTATATACAAATAAGCATGCATCTACAAAATGCATTGTGTTTTGCATGGCCCATGAAAATGGGCTTAACTAGTCATGTTCTTGGAGGTTGGTTAGTAGCCAACTTTAGTAGTGTGTTACTCATTTTTAGCAAACTTCTTCTAAAAATGTTTTTCATGTTGGTTTTCTTCTGTGGTGTTGCTGAAGTTTGTCTTTCTACCTAAAATAGTCATATTTTCTGCAGAAGATTTGTAAAAACTGGAGCATCTGTATAGTCGTTTATTTTCACCTTCTAGATAAGTGGTCTGCTGAAAGTAGAAGTTTGTTACAAAAACCTCCCACTTTCCTCAGTGGGAAAGTAGCTTAATTTTTAAACTGTTGAGATAAAAAGCATACAGCACATTTTATGCTCTATTTTTTGTTAATTTGAAATCAAATGGGTTTATTATATTTTATGATGACAGGTACTTACTTCAAGTGATTCTTTGAAACACAATGTGAAGCAAAAATGCCAAAATAAGTGGCACGTAAGTGCAGTCAGTATTTAAAGTATTTTCCATACCAATTTTAGACTTCTTCACCTGATTCATCCAATGAGAACTCCCCAGCTACCCCGCCTGATGAGCAGGGCCAAGGAGATGCTCCACCCCAGCTTGAAGATGAGGAGCCTGCATTTCCACACACAGACCTGGCAAAGTTGGATGACATGATTAACAGGTATTTTCACACTTTTTTCAGAGGGTGTAGATTATTTGTGCAAATATCTTGATAGTGGAATCACGATTCTTGCATCTTTGTTTCACTGGATTTCTTGAAATACTTTTTTTATTGAATTAGAATTGCAAAGAGAGAGGCTCAAATCAGAGTTTGTGTGGTGGTTTTGTTTTTTTTTTTTTTAATGAAGTGCTTATCAGGGCCTTTAAAAATGTGTATTCTTACCCTATATTAAAAGCATTACAAAGGGCAAGGATTCTTGATTTTTAAGCAGCACAATTGAAATACAGGGGGGTTTGTTTTGTTTTTGAATATAGGCCTCGATGGGTTGTTCCTGTATTGCCGAAAGGGGAATTAGAAGTTCTTCTAGAAGCTGCTATCGACCTAAGTAAAAAAGGTAAGCTGAAAAGACAGTTAATGATTATTGGGCCAGTGTGTAAAGTCTTTTCTTGTTCATTTGAATCCCTGGTGGAGGCTTAAAAGTTTTTGTTTCTTTTACAACCTTGGTCCTGAAGATTGTGTCAGAGTGGTATGCAGAACTTTTGTAGATCAGTAATTTTAGAAAGCCATCAATGTAGTTAGAAATTAGGTGCCTTAGCATGTGTAGGGAAGTTGAATAAGCTCACAGCAATAGAAATCTTGTCATTCCTGTCCTACCTGTTTTCTGTATTCACTTTGATATCAGACCTAGTGGGTTTGGTCTTTATAACAGATACTAAAACTCAAAAGAATTCTATTTTTTAAAAAACAGGCTATTAACCTAGCTTTCCAAATGTCTTGCCGTAATTTTTTCTTCAAATTTGCCATGCACGTACTTTTGAGAATATTAGAGAAAAGTTAGAATTTTAAACAGCGTGACTTAGACTAATAATTCTACCATTTTGCTTGCTGTCTGACTTGCCTAAAAGAAGGAGGGTTCCATGTCAGGACTGTGTATGTGTTTGATAAATTGTACTAGTCAGATTGACAAGTTCATTGTGTGTTCTGGAAAGTTCCGTTCTCCTGGAAAGTTGCTTTGGTCTCCTATTCAGGTCAGTATTTGTTGCCCCAGTATTTGAGTTATACCAGAAGTCAGATCAAAATATTTTTCTGGGGTATCTACGCTTACCAGCTAGTTGTGTTTCAAATATAGTGACATACAAAGTGCCTGTTCTTTACTTTTGCATAGCTGGACCAAGATGACTTCACTTCCACGTCAATAAAGGTTATTCTTAGGCAGTTTTAAGAATAAAAACCTGATTGTGGTCATGATATTCTGGGTTATCTGTATTGTTTTCTTAAGTCTTTTTTGCTCTGGAGCACTCTCTGGAGAAACAAAAGTTACGATGCACCTTTGTGATCCAAAACAAGATAATGACATGTTGTTGCCAACACTGATTTCAGCCGTAGTTGCACTTGGAATTGGCTTCTTTGCATGTAGCTAGGTCTGGCAGGAATCCTAAGGTGAGTGTAGAATTTTCAAGTGATCGCATCTCTTCAGGGACAAAAGAAATGCCAACTTACGGAAAGAAAATGCAGCCATCTTTTTGTCTGGGCTGTTGGAACAGCGCAGTAAAAAAATTCTCTGCTTGTGATTTGTGAGAGAGAGGAGATGTATGTACTGCCAGCTGTGAAGTCATCTTTTTAAAAAAAAAAAAAAAAAGAAAACAAAAAACTGTCAATGCAATGAAGTAATAAGAGCAGAATGAGATTTTTGGCTACTCCTAACATCAGCGTACCTTTCCAAAGTGTCAGACTTAATTGAAAGTTCCCAAACAAAAAGTTTTCTCTTTTTCCTCTTGAAGTTGTGAAAAACAGTGGAAATCTATTCATATGCTTTATGCACTTCAGTTTTTAAGTTTTTGATGTCCAATTCTGAAAAGGGCTTCTGCATTGCTATCTAATTATTCTTCCTCTTGCCCTCTAGATGAATTCCTATGTGTGTACTTATGCAAGGATTATTGGCTAAGGAGAAAATGAGGAAAGCTGTTAGAGGTAGTTGTTCGTTAACTGTTATCTTTACAGTTACATCCTATATTTTTTTTTCCTCGCTACTTGAAGTTACATGATGGTTCTTTTTTAAATCACTGCCAGTGCTTGAGGAATATGATAGGGTGCTCACTTGGTAGAACTGACACTATTTTGGTAGCTCAAAACTTGGCGGACACTGTTTCAGAGCTGTGTATGTATAGAGAAGTAATACAAATGATTCTGTTGTGTACATTTCTTAACAGATCAAAAATGTGTTCCATGATCTCAGTAAGATCTAAAGTTGGACACCTTGCTACCTCTCTAAGGGCATTTTTCTTAATCTGAGGAGTTCTGTTTCAAAAGGGGAGAACTGAAAGGAGAAATTGAAAAATAACCAGCTGTTGAACTACATAAATTTTATATTGCAGTCTGTAACTCATTTAGATTGTGAAGCAACAAAACCTAAAAAGAGCCCAGTAAATTTTTTTATCAAGCACCATTTTCTAGTGGTTAGGATTCTAAAGTAGCTTTTATTCCTAACAGTGCTAGTGGCCATCGGCATTGGCATTCTCGAGTGACTCTGGGGTAACTGCTGTCTTTCTGACCCTGTTTATAAAATAAGAGTGATATTTGCATCCTCTTTAAATCTTTTCAGGAACTGAAATTGAAAGGGACATAACTGAACTGAAAGTACTTGTAAGAATTAAATGTCATCATTACCACCTTCAAGTGCAAGGAGCAAATTTGACAAGAGTAGTATGAATCCTGTCTAGACTGTGACTTATATTATTCCTGGCAGATGCATTTATTTATGGAAGATTATCTTTTTATGTGTAGGCATCAGTGTATTATTCTTTGTTAAGCAAACCATGAGACTGTCAAATGATAGTCTAGAGTTACTTGCTAATAGAAGAAAATCTATTTGAAAAATAGCATTTAATAGCAAGACTGATGTTTATCTTTACAACAATTCTGGAATACTTATGAAGCGTTTTGAGTAATGAGATTTGCTCCAGAAATAAATGTCATAATGCTATAAATTTAAAAGTAAAAAAAGTTGTTAGTTTTAGGTTTTTGGTTTTTTATAGGCTAGAATATTCTCCACTCTTTCTTTCAAAATCCCCTCAACAACTCTGCATTGCTCCGCCTTTGTTGTGGGTTTTATTGCTCCTAACGTTTACATTCAATTTTTAACATGCTGCCAGAACTTTCCAATGTGACAAATGCAAGCAAGACGCAAGGCAGCTTTTGAATTTGTAGCTTGTTTAAACTGAAATGAGATTCACTGCATAACTTAAACCTTCAACCTTAATCCCAAATCTTTGTTTTTGATGAATTACAAAGGCTTACAGAGTGGGAGAGAGTAGAGAGGCAGGCCCTAGAGCCTCAAAAAAAAAAAAAAAAAAAGTGTGCGTGTGCATGAGCACACGTGCATCCAAAAGCTAGGCAGCCCAATAATGGGAGTTGTTTCCAGCATCCTCTCTAAAGACCATCTCTCTCTGGATAATCCATCTGCATGTCTATGGGATCACCCTTGAGTTCCTTACTGAAGCTGTATCTTCTGCATTTTCTTGAAATGGTTATTTTTAGCCATCTGTCTAAAGCAAGGACAGCAGATTTGTGTCGTCATGCTCCAAAGTTTCTTAGCCAGGTACGTGGGCTAGAACCAATTCAGTGAAATGAGTTACAGCAGGGTCAGTGCAGTATCTTGGTGTAGAAGGACACTCATGCTCCTGATGATTAAGAGTTACTGAAAGTCTGCCAGAATCTGTGAGTACCATGTGTATCCATTGTGCCCATAGGCAAGTGTGGGTTTCCCCAGAGCTTATTAGCTCCAGGTCACTGTCAATTCTGCAGGGTCTGAGCCAGCCCTTGGCAAGCTGCTGGATGGTTTCTGTGCTGCACTTCCTGAGGCTCCAGGTTTGGTGGGGGCTTTGCTGGCACAGCACCGCAACGGTGTGTGGAGCCAGCTCAGCTCTAGAGTTGCAGCTACAAAAGTTGTGTGTCCAAAGTCCTGGAGAAGAGGAGCTGAGTGATTTTGTAAATAACTCCAGAGCTTTAAAATAGCTAAAAGAAAAGTATGGAGCACTCTTCTTTAATTTTAAACTTGACATATTGTGGCTGCAAAGGTTTATGACAGTGTTGGGGTCTAGGTGTGTTGGATCCTGACAGCAGAATTACAAGAAACTGTACTTCAGGTGAGGGTGAGAGACAGAAGGATTCATGTTTATTTTTGCAGGTTAATTGTGTCTGGGAAGCTGAGCAGGTCTCACCCTTTCTCCTCTTCACTCACTGAGTTTTACTGGTAGCAGCTAAATAAGAAAGAACATAAATGCATGTATACTGGAAGAATGGAAAATAACAATTGTACTTATTTTTGCTATTATATCTCGAAGTGTTACAAGCATGAAAAAAAGGCCAACCCGATCACATGTTTTTAAAACAATTTAAGTATTATCTAAAGGAGTGCAGTTCTTGAGGTGGCTTTACTAGAACATTCATCTGTCAGGTTTTTGTCCATTCAAGCTTACCTAAGTTTGTCTTCATCCAGCACTTTTCTTTTTAAAATAATTCTGAAACTTTAAACACCACCTTTGAAGTCCAAATCACTGCTTTCGATATTTAAAAGTTCATGTAACTACTAATGAAATTGCATATCTAATAGTTTGGTTTTTTCCTTTTCTATTTTAAAATAGGCCTTGATGTCAAAAGTGAAGCATGCCAGCGATTTTTTCGAGATGGGTTAACAATATCTTTCACAAAAATCCTTACAGATGAGGCAGTGAGTGGCTGGAAGTTTGAGATTCATGTGAGTTTTTAAAGTTTTGTTTCTAAAAAGCATAGTAATATAAACGAGGAACGAGATTGCCTTTGTGACTATGAGGAGACTGCAGAGACTGCATCTTAGTTTTGAAATTCACCTGAACAGAGAAGTGAGAAAATTCTTGTATACATGGCTTGGGGGGGGGGGGGGGGGGTCATCCTTCTGTCATTGTTTCATCTTATTGCCTCTGGTGTTTCTGGAAGGAAATAAAACATGAGAGATGATCTGGGGGCAGTGGAACTTTGTATGTTCAGTAGTGCAGCTCTTTTGTTAAGCAGGCTGTCTTTGGCCAGATGTCTAGAGACCTGCTTATTTTTACATGCATGCTAGGACATGAAAACTTACCTTTTTAGTAAAAGCTTTTAGCAACCTGCTAACTTCTGAATGTTTGTAGCAGCTGCGTGAGTATAAAAACTACCTGTTGGATAGCTAGTCAGATGCCAAATGAGGAACTGTAAAGATCTTCATAAGCAAATTAAAATCTGTGAGAGAAATGGGTGAAAGAAGGAAAAGTTAGTAGTTCAGTGGTGATTCACAAATGTCTCAACCAAAAATATGTATCTTTTTCCTAAATGTAATTTTTAGCTGAAAACAGATAGTTTAAAGTTTGTTTAAAACCTCTATTGGAGGAAGCACAAATTAAAATACAACATTGTAAAACTCTTATGCAACTCTGCATGTTAGGTACAAATGGTTCAGAGTTTATAGTTCATATTCATTGTAGAGTCACCTGCCACATTCTTGGTGGTTATTTTTTTCTTAATAGAGATGTATTATTAACAACACTCATCGACTAGTGGAACTCTGTGTGGCCAAGCTGTCCCAAGATTGGTTTCCCCTTCTTGAACTTCTTGCCATGGCCTTAAATCCTCACTGCAAATTCCATCTATACAATGGTACTCGTCCCTCAGAAACAGTTCCTGCAGGAGTCCAGCTCGCTGAAGATGAACTTTATGCCCGTCCTCCTGACCCACGATCACCAAAGGTGTGAGAGCATTTTCATACCTGTATTTTTATGTAGTGTTACCTAATTATACAGTAGCAATAGAAAAGTGTTTTTAGGGGGGTGGGGGGGATCCGCCTTCATTCTCTATATCCCTAAGATGTTCTGCTGCTTTTGACACTTAACTGATCATGTTTTAGTATACATTTCCCCTTCTAACTCTTTTCAGTCTTTGGTCCACAACCAAACTGTGTCATGTGTTTCTGTGGTAAGCTGGCACAACTCTGTTGGAATGCCATTCCCACTGTGTTAATTAGCTAGCTTGTATTTGCCAGTTGATGGATTTACCTTCTTACTCCACATGATTTTGTAGGTAACATATTTTGAGGAGGAGATAATGTGATATAGCAGAAATTTTCTCTCCCTTTTCTTACAGTTCCCAAAGATGGGAGAAATGTTTTTAATTGGACACAGGGTGCTAGTGTCAGTGTGGTTTTGGGTTTGGGGGTTTTTTGTTCGTTTTTTGTTTTGGTTTGTTTTTTGGGTGGTTTGGTGGGGCTTTTGGGGTTTGTTTTTTTTTGAACTGACTGTGCAGATTAATAATTGTTTTGGTTCTTGGGTCTGAATTTTTCAGAATTTTGCTCCAAATGGCATTGGTACAACTTCAGGAGCTAACTGAATTACATTTTTGTTGCTTTCTTCCTTTTTCTCCTTTATAGTAGAACTGCTAGCTATTGATACATAAGAACCAAAGATAAAGAACTTGGTGTCCTTGGACTTCCTTGCATTGCTAACCGTGTTTAGAAGAATGTTATTTTGCGTTCTTACTGCTTTTTTTTATGCAGCATTATCACATCCAGGACCAGAAAAAAATACTAGAATCGTCGTGCTTTCTGTAGTAACTTAGCAGCCAAAGCTGAACCTGAAGTATAGTCATTTTTATTCCCATATATTTGATAAATTTCTTTGAATAACATCTATATGGCATCTGTTCTTTGATATGGTAACAGGAAAGATCTTGTTGCCTATTTTGAAGCATTTCCTTAAAACTGAATATTTCAGCTACATAGGCAAGTTCACTGTCAAGTCTATTACCTTCTAACAGTGCATTGTGTAAGGATGTTTTTAAAGCAAGTTTTGTTACTAACTGGTACTTGAAAGTATTTCTAGATGGTAATTTGTAAATGTCAGAAAATAACTGTTTACTATATTGCAGGGTTGGCTCGTAGATCTTATCAACAAGTTTGGCACGTTAAATGGATTTCAGATCTTGCATGATCGCTTCATGAGTGGATCAGCATTGAATGTTCAGATAATTGCAGCTCTCATCAAGTAAGTTTTTAAAAAATAATAGTTTACATATTTGGAAAAGTTGGACTAAGTATAAGATATTATGTGAGCGCAAAGCTTGAAGCACTTTTCTTGAAGCACTTCCCCTCACTCCATCTCTTAACTAGTTGTGTTTACCTTCAGAATTTCATGTGATTGTAAATAGACTTGAGTTTGAATTGCTCCTTACTATCTTAATATTACACAACTACTGATTATGGCCCTTTTTCTTTCTTTTTAGGCCATTTGGACAATGTTACGAATTTCTAACATTACATACAGTGAAGAAATATTTCCTTCCAATTATAGAAATGGTTCCACAATTTTTAGAAAATTTAACAGATGATGAACTGAAAAAAGAAGCAAAGAATGAAGCCAAAAACGATGCTCTGTCAATGATAATCAAATCTTTAAAGAACTTAGCTTCAAGAGTTCCAGGACAAGAAGAAACTGTAAAAAACTTAGAAATATTTAGGTTAAAAATGATACTTAGGTAAGATGCTACTCCTAATATGATACGCCACTGCTGACTTTTTTTTTTCCCCACACTTCTTACATTTAATTTCTCTTACAGGTTGTTACAAATTTCTTCTTTCAATGGTAAAATGAATGCACTAAATGAAGTTAACAAAGTAATATCCAGTGTGTCATATTATACTCATCGGCATGGTAATCCTGAAGAGGAAGAATGGCTTACAGCTGAAAGAATGGCAGTAAGTTCTCCTCTTCACCGAAATTCATTGAATAGATTTTCTTCCTCCTTATTACTTTACTTGTAGAAGTAGCTATATATTATGGATCCTGCACAATTTTCATATCTAGTGTTACAAACAGTAGGTATCATGTGATGGTAATAAGTCACTTCGGTAGTAGTCTTTCTGTGAAAAATTGCTGTATTTGTTTCAGAGGTGCTGTTGAGAATTATTTTCAGTGCTGCTAAAAAAAAAATGCTTTAAAAATGGAACCTTGAATATATAGTTTTTATGTAGTATTTTAAAAAACCAAAACAAACAAACCTAGGTGAAAGAGGTGTGATTCATTTGAAACTTTAGTGCCACTGTACCTAAAAAAATAAGTATTCATTTAAGTAAGGATCCAGTCTGTTTTTTGTGCTTCAAGTAATTTTTTTTCATTAGAGTTCTAAGTGAGTACTCTGCTTTTCACACTTCAGAAGCTGGATTCTGTGGTACAGAAAGTTCTAGATACCACATTTTTATTTATTTAATTTTACATACTTTGAATACTGTTTCGTGCTTGAGTGCATATGTAGGGAACTATTAAAATGAGTATTTATGAAGTTAAAGTAGGGACAGTTTTAATCTTTGAAATTTAATTGTTAAGTGATTTTTGCACTGTTCTGTCCCATCTTTGTGACTGGCTACCTGTTGTGAGGCTTATAATCTACAAAAGGACTGCTGACAAAAAAAAGACGACTGCAGTTTGACTAAAAAGTCAAAAAAAGCAGTAGGAGGAAGTAGATCTCTTTTTTTACGTACTCCCTATAGTTTGGCATCTCAGACAAGACCTCTGTTTTTAAATAAAAACTTCCAAATTTAAGTATTTCACGAGACTAGCTTGAATGTTGTAAGTCTGTAATCAAGGACAGTGTTGGAAGGTAGGATGCTGTGTACGTTTGTTTTCTTTTTCAGTGCTCAGAGCACACACTGCTTTGCTTCAGTTGGAACAAAAAATACATGACACTAGTCTGCTGTCAATGACACCGCTGAAAAAATTGTATCTACTTAAATATGGCTTGAATATTTGCCTCTAATTCAGTTAGACACATTTTAAAAAAACCCTATAAGTGGCAGTACTTAATCTAACCTTTTTATATTTCAGTCCTTCCTTATGGCCTTTTTATGTGATACGCTGTAGGCATACCAGTAAAGCTAGAAGTGTCTTAAACAATTTGGTTTTGATATTTAATGATTGTGAATTGGAAGAGAAAAACTTTGTTCCTTGAATAGAAGAGTTAAGTGTTCTTCCCATTGGCTTTTTATGTTTGAAGTTGTTTGAACATTTTTATGCTTTGAATTCATGTTTTTAATATGCCTGAAAAAATATTTCCCCTTAAGATATCACAGTGACTAGCATATTGGATTATTTAAACTGCTGATTTTTTTTTTTAAAGAGGAAATTATAGATAAATACCTTCCTCTTGAGCTGTACCTTTCTCATGTCTCCCAGTTAGAATATTGTATACAAAGTCATTAATCTGTAACAGGTTGAAATTTTTCTTTTTACCTTACATATCAGTGATAGCACTTCAATAATTTGAGATGGCACTACTTTCTTTTTATATTCAGGAATGGATCCAGCAGAATAATATTTTATCAATTGTCTTGAGAGATAGTCTTCATCAACCTCAGTATGTAGAGAAGTTAGAGAAAATTCTCCGGTTTGTCATCAAAGAGAAGGCCCTCACTTTGCAGGATCTTGACAACATTTGGGCTGCACAGGTAAAGAATTCAACTGCTTGTCTGCTACTGCACAGGAGGGATCTTGTTATATGTCGTGTATTGAGAAGATGACCTGTGCTTCTTTTTCTCCATGTTAGACAGAACTAAAGAAAAAACTTGAAATCACATGGTGTTGGTTTTTGGGGTCCTGAATCTCAAAATTGTCTTATCGAATGTCTTTGGTGGAAGGGGTCAACTACACCTGTATGTAAAGTCTAAAGGAACGGGTCAGAACATGGTGCAAAGATTATCCTTTCTAAGTATTAAGGAACCCTCAATGTTGAGTGAAGTCTAGATTATGAAAGAACATGATACATGATGACTTAATATTTTTAAATGCATTAAGAATGTGTATTGCTAATCTCCGAGTTCATGACAGTTCTATAAATTTTTTCTGGGTAAAGTGCTGTTAGTAAGGCTTCTAATAATGCCTGTTCTGGAAGTTGTTTAATAGCAAATTCTTTCCTTTGTGTTGTAATGATTATTTTTGAAAAACTACAAGTTTTGCAATATTGGCTTGTTTTACTTAAATGATCGGTGAAGCTGGGCTTCCTAGCTGTGGGCTGCATGACTTTAGCACACATAATGGGCAGCTGAAGAGACAAAATCATTATTAATTGTTGAGCAGGCAGAAAATAAAAGGTCATTTTAGGATAGAAACAAGCATGAGTACATATATCCTTGTTCATAAGTAATGGGTAGTGAAACTCCAACTTAATTGTAAGCCCTTAGGCCAGTCTTTCAAATGTGAGAAGGCTAAAATGTAGTTTCCAAGATAGAGGGCTGTACTGGTTTTGGCAGGAATATAGAGTTAAATTTCTTTATAGTAGCTTATATGAGGCTGTGTAGGTAAAGCAAAAGATTTACCTGTGAAACTCTTTATCTCAACCTGTGAGTTTTTTCACTTTTACCCATCCCACTGTGGAGTGGAGAGTGAGCGAGCAGCTGTGTGGTGCCTAGTGCTTAGCTGGGGTTATATCATGACAAGGGTTAGTATGGGAATTGGGTAGTGCTATATCCCTAGTTTATGTGTGTTCACGCTCTTCTGAAACTCGAACAGTTGGGTTTCAGTGGACTTACCCATGTGTCCCTATTTTCAGGCATGCTATTTTCAGGTTATGTTTAAAACACTTGGGACTACAGGTGATGTAGTGGAGGGTTGACTTGAGATCTCTGGTGTTGCAACTAACTTCATAATCTCTAGACTTCAATTCCAGCATGATAGTAAATGCACAGGCTGAAACTGAAGAAAGTTTTTATTTTCTCGTTATCCCTAAGTCCTGTTTAAAAAAGTACATCATTTAACAGAGCAGTACGCAGATTACTTGAATTAAGGTCTGTGATCATACTGCTAGTTTTCAGCTTGTGGTCTGTAGACCTCTCCAGACTGTAAGAAGTCTGTGGGGGCAAAAAAAGACTTTGAGAAGTTAGTTTGCTGTTTACTAGGCTTGCATTAGCTATATTAGACACTCACCTTTTATAAGGAGGGGAAAAAAAAAAATCTGAAATTTGGAAAAAAGTCTTCCAAGCAATTATGTTACTCATAGTGCCTAGAAATGGGACATGTGGGTAAGCTAGTTTAAGCCAAACTTTTTACCCTTCCAGAAAAGAGTGAACAAGTGGTGCAACCCTTAAAAGACAGGGATAGCCCACCCCAACAGTTGTAAAAAACCCCTTAGGAATAAATCTCCCATGCCCTCAAATACCAAGCTTACTCTGCTCACTTCTTATGCTTTCAGTTAGGTAGTTGCTGCAGTGTACTTGCTGTAGTTTTGCCCTGTATTTTTTTTGTGTGAAAGTTGAATTCAGTAAGTCTTGGCCATGGAATTAAAATAGACTAAAAGGTAAGAATACCAAAATCTGCTAATACAGAATGATTTTCACCAACTTCACTACTCCCTGTGTTTAGTAGTTTTTAGAAGTTATTATTAAATGACTGCTTCCAAGAGCAGCTGGAGCATGAAATTCAGTAGTGAGGAGTTGATTTACTGTGTAGCTTTATATAACAGGCAGGCTATTTTAGCTCTGGCTCAGTGCAGCAACGGTGTGGTTTTGCTTTCAGGCTAAAGCCATTATGTTGCTGCTTGGGTTTAGAGGGTGAGCATGCACAAGTTTACAGTTGACAGTATAGAAGTGCCCTGAGAATCTCAGTATGCAACTAGAATAAAAATGAGTAGTTTATGGAAAGTAATATAATCATGCTGCTTTTGCAATGTTTTCATGTCGTACAAAGCCAGTGCTCACAATACAGAAGTATATTTGATTCAGGGAATAATGTTGGAAGTCTCTAAAGGCAAGCATTAAGTTGCAGCCTGTTGAGTTGCAGGGAAAGATCCAGCTGGACAAGAAATAAAATTGCAGAGATTAGTGTTGGAGTCTCATGACTTACATTCTGGAGCATTTAACTAGAACTTTACAGGCGCTTCCCTGTCTCAGCACAGCAAGCTGACAGTTCACACGCCAGGTTCCTCACCTCCTCCTACTGTATTGTACTGCTTCCCCAGCCTTTTCTGTACTTAAGGGCTTCCCCATGTCTGTTTAAAAACCTCCCAAGATTGTTACATGCCTCTGCCTTCTTGCTCCAGACCCCCCCCAGCATCTGTGCATACTTCTCTTATTTGTTACATTGTAGATGCTCTTTCTGCCTTGTATGCTCTCAGTTTTTCTTTCTATCCAGGAAATGGTCTGGTAAGAGCAAAAATTACATGATGTTTTGCAAAATCAAGTGGAATAAGTGGTTTAGTAATTCCCCCTCTCATAATCTGACTCATAACATGAAAATGAATGTTACTACTTAAATTCACTTTTTTGAAAGAAAAATTTATGGCACACTATAAAGAATTTACGGCAGAGCATGTAACAAAGCTATTAGTCTCTTTTTTGTTGTTTTTAAGTGAACTACTGATGCAAGCTTTTAGAAGGCAATGAATTTCAGAACTGCTCATGCATGCATTTTTAATACTGTACGAGATTAATTATATCAAAGTTTGTTTTCTAGGTATTTGTTTCACATTTCTTATTCTATAATTACAGGAAATTTTTCTACAGTATATAAGCTATTGATTCACATAGCCCAAAATTCTTGGGTTTGAGTGCACATTTAAAGTATGGCATGCATTTTCCAGCCTGGGCATGTAGGAAGGAAATTTTCTTCTTGCCCAGAGTTAAAATTGAGCTAGCTGTTTTTTCCTTGTTGTCTTCCTCCTTAAATGTCAAAATTGTGATATACACCAAACTCCTTATTTAAAACCGTGTCTAGTGTATAACTCAACATGTTGCCTTGTTTCTTTGTTAGACTTCGTAAGTTTATAAGCTGCTGGACTTTAAAATGTTGTCTGCCAACAAGTTGTTTGTAATAGAAGGCTTTAGTTGTCTATGAATCCACTAGTACAAAGAAAGTACTTCAGCCTGAGAAACTACGTGGAAATATTAAAAATATTTCTACAGCTTAAAACACCTCAATGAAGTTCATTGAGGAAGTGGATTTTGAGTCCTTTCTTAAAAAAAACAAAACCCAAAACTACATAAAAATACTGATTTGTAAGTTTAAATATCCTTTTAGACCTTGTCTACTGTCCCAGCATGATTTTGTTAAAAAGAAAACTATTGTGATACTGCAGTATTTATATGCTAAATAAATATTCGCATGCACACACACAGAGCACACTTAAATACTTAGACGTACAAGGGAAATCTAAATATTGTGACTTCCCAGTGAAGTAAGTATTCAGTTTGCCACACTGCTCCCACAGCATCAGCTTTTCTTGTTGGCCACCTCAAACAGTCTTGTAAAAATGACGTAGGATGTCTTACTGCTTGACTTAATGTGGATTGCTACAAATTTTGGTGGAATCTTTTTGTGTTCTTGACAGGCAGGAAAACATGAAGCCATTGTAAAAAATGTACATGATCTCCTTGCAAAATTAGCTTGGGATTTCTCTCCTGAACAGCTTGATCACCTGTTCGATTGTTTTAAGGTAACTATGCATGTTTTGACTGTATTCAGGAAATGGGCTGTGAAGCTGGATACAGATTTGTGACTCTTTAAATGTCTACTTTCTACTTATTTTAGATACGGCCAGTTGCCTTGTGTTAGAAGACTTCTTGATGTGTAGCAAGTCTGTAATATTTAATATTAGAAGTGCTAGATTTTGCTATTCTTTAATGACCATTCACTGTGAGATTTTTTTATTTACTTCCTGTCTAAAGCAAAGGCTAGTTATGCTAGTTTAATTGACAGTTTTGTTTTCTGGTTTAAATGCTTTTAGGTAGTGCATGTCTGTTGAGGCTGTAGTATTAAAGTGACATTTAGCAATCCTAGCAATATTGAATTTTTCAAATAAGTTATTTATCTTAAATACTTTTTTGCATTTGTTCCAAAATATTAAGTGTTGGTGGTTTAGTAAATAATGTTTTTCTCCTAGTATTAGAGTAGGTTTCATCAAGTTTACTAGGCATTGCTACTTTTGATCTTTAAGTAGAGGAGATCAAGGACCTCTGTTCCCCGCTCCCCGAACTTCCTCTTTATCATGTAATAATTTTTCTCTGGTTAACATTGATACGGAATTAAACAGTCTCAGGAAGATAATGTTGAATGTTTATAAACATAATAATTTGATTGAAATCACAAAACAACTTACTTCTGAAAGCTTATGTCATTCACTGGCTTTTTATGTATGCTAACATAAACATTTGTAGCTTCCAGTAGTGGTGCTATCTGGTTTGTTTTACCGTTTCATTTTAGGAGTTGATCTGCTGTACTAGAAAATGCAAGCTAGCTTTGTAGACTCTGTTTCCTGTTTTCAAATGAATGTGTTATAGTCACAGTTTTGCTTACATGCAATTTGTGCTCTGATTAATGGGGGTCCTCTAGTTTGGTGAATATGGGTCTAATGATCTGTAATCCAGATACTGAACTAAATGCTCAGAAGTTCTATGTGGAAATGGTCACAAGTTGTGTCTCACCTTGGGAGATGGATATGAAGTAATTTTATATTGGAAACTTATTCAGAAAAAGGTTAACTTAATGCAGAGGACGTTTGTTTCTGTCAGATTCAGAGGCACAAGTGATATTAAAATTTTACTCATTTAGTGATTATAAGTTATTTAAGAAGTCCTCCAAGTATAAGCATACGAGTTTTGAGAAAGCATTGCAATAAGCAGCTGAGTCCACTCTATTTTGACTGTTGGTGAACTTGTCAATAGTAATGTTAACTTTTACAGGCACATCTGTGATCTTTATTTAAAGATCTTTTTTTTTTTTTCTAAGTCTCAAGTTGATTATACTTTAGTTGTAAACACACTAGAAGAGCTGTTCAGTTGTCTGACATATATTGATCTAATGGGCTATTTTTAATTAAAGAAATTAATGTGATGTAATTAATGTTGATGTAATGTTAGTTACATCACTTCATTGTTGCATCATTTGTTAACAGTGCAGGTTATGTGTGGAATTAAAAAAAAAAGACGACTGGTTTTCATATCAAATAAAATATTTTCTTAGGCAAGTTGGACAAATGCAAGCAAGAAACAGCGTGAGAAACTACTTGAGTTAATTCGTCGTCTTGCAGAGGATGACAAGGATGGTGTGATGGCACACAAAGTGCTGAACCTTTTGTGGAATTTGGCTCATAGTGATGATGTACCTGTTGATATCATGGACCAGGCTCTTAGTGCCCATATTAAAATCTTAGATTATAGCTGTTCACAGGTGAGTAATCGGGTATTTTCTATTGTGAAATCAGTCACTGACAGTTTCCTTCCATGCCCCATGAAAAATTCAAGGGATTTGGTAATTGAACAAAAGTGTTCCTTATCATTGATTTGTGTTATTCTACCAACATCCAGGTACTTTTAAAATGTTATGGGACATATTCTAAATAACACAGTTCGTGCTTTAATTGGAGAGAGTGAAATACATCAGTTTGCCTGTCTTGTTGCAATTGGTGACATACTGTAATGACCACATCGGAGGAATTGGAAAACAACCCTGCCAAAGTAAATAGGGAGAAAGGAAAAGCAGCCCCCCTCCTGTGTCTGCTTTTTTCTGAACTTGATTATGCTAATTTGTTTGGGTGGGGTGGGGTTTGTTGGGTTTTTTTGGTAAGTCCTTATGTCTTGTATAATGTTAGAAAGGACCTAGCAAAGGACAGTGAAAACATTTACACGCTCTACTTCCCCACCCAAACTTCTGTGGAAGTCTGCCACAATAATAATTCATTGTGGTTCAAAATTAATCCATTATCTGTCTTGATAGCCACTGGCAGGTTTTGTTTCTTAGTTGTTAAGAAGCAGTTCTCATTGTTTCTTGGTATTTTATAGCAGTTTACTCTGAGTACCGGTGAGTAGAAATAAATTAAAGAAGGGAAAGAGCAAATTATTTAAACACGGATGATCCTATGTAGCTAAAGCTTTTCTTAAATACGTACTGGATGCTCGAGTGCTTGAAGGCAGAGAGTTTGTAACACATGATAGCTTCTGCCAACGTGTAGTTCTGCTCAGATACTTTTCTTATGCTTGTATGCTTCAGAACTCGGCTGATCTAGTATTTGTGTGGCTTTGCATGTTCTGTTCTATCTTGGAAACAAAGTTAGGGAATTATGATAGTTTCTGCAATATACTTGATTTTGATTATAAACACTTGTTCTTTAAGGACCGAGATACACAAAAGATCCAGTGGATAGATCGTTTTATAGAAGAGCTTCGCACAAATGACAAATGGGTCATTCCTGCACTGAAACAAATTAGAGAAATTTGCAGTTTGTTTGGTGAAGCACCACAAAACTTGAGGTAAGAATGGAATGCAAATAAAATTTTGTCTGTTAAAAGTTGAATGGGTTGGAATGAGGCAAATTTTAAAATTGTTTTTTTACAAGAGGCAGGGAAAGCATAGGTAAAATCCTAACCTGTGTTTGAAAATGTTCTTGAGTTTGTTTTAGTATGTATAAATAGCCTCTAGAAATTCATACACCTAGGTTCACCACGAGAGCATTAACTGTTTCCTCAAACATGCTTCTATTAATTTTTAGAATAGTAGACTGATTGGTGGAAAATCTGGGTTTGTTTTTTTATTATCCATGAACTTCCCTGCCTGACAATGGAATTAGTTTACAAAGTATAAATATATTTTATGTGCATATATGTATGTATGCACACACATACACACACACACAAACATACCCACCCATCCCTATTCTTTGATGATAATTTTATACAGGTCATCTAGCTTATATACTTGAAATCAAAGGTGACTTTGTCTGGGAAAAATACCCTACTGATTCTCTCTCCTGAATGGAAGAGATTATAAATGTGTTGGGTTTGTTTTATTGATGGATTTTTATTGTTGTTGTTGTTTTGGGGTGGGGTGGGTTTTTTGTTTGTTTTTAAAAGGAAGAAGAAAAGAAAAGCCATTGTCTGTTTGGACTTCTTAAAATATACGTGCTTGTTTTCATTATTTTAAATGTTTTCTCACTACAGAAATACTTGATTCTCTGCCCCTAACAGTTTTTGTATTCACATAAGAATTTCTGCAAACTCCAGAAAAATGGTCTTTGCTTATCAGTGTTGCATAATTGCTTTGTTTAAAATTTTTGTAAGCAGGTAAACTCTTCAAATCAGTGTTGTTATTACAGTCTGCTTACAAGAAGGATCAAGGCAGGGAAAGTTGAAGAACTTAAGCCTTCAGTTTACACAACGCTATATTCTTACTAATACCGTTCTAAGGACCTGTGATAATATTGCTTTCCTGACTTCTGGAGGTTTCTTTATTCATTTAGTTTGCAACATCTTCCTCAATTTTCATGACACTTTTTAATCCTTTACAGTTTCACATTAATGATTGTTTGTGGCTTTTCCAATAAGGTCACAAAGTTACCTGCTTACTAGCAGATAAGTCTGTTTTCTGTGTCTTGGAGTCCTTAACCTTTTACATGCTGTATGATCTAGGCGAATGTAGCTACCTAGTTATTCATGGTACTTGAACAAGTTGAATGCTTTTTAGCACAAGACCTTAACAAAGAGGCTTTGCTTTAAGTAATTATTGAAGCAGAGCTTGTTCAAGGCACTGATGAGGTTTCTGCTCTGAATTAATCTTGGGAGGAACCTAACTTCCTGTGATTGTGGATATTTAGGTTCCCTGTATGGTATATGTACAGTTAGATGGCTTGAATCTCTCTCCTTTTTTTTGTCAGACCATCTCTTCCATTCCTCAGATTTCATGGAAATCTGCATGGCAGTTTGTAATAATACCTCATTTTTATGCAGAATTTGAAAACACATATGGCAGAAAAGTAAACTTTGAATTAAAGGTTTTAATCAAGGGACTTCAAAAGACCTCTTCCTGTTGAGAAGCCTTTGTTAGCAAGATAACGTTGAGGGAGTTGTTTTGGTCAGGTAGTATTACTGCCTATGTGACTGGGAAACCTAGTGAGTGAAAATACCATTTTGAAGTAATCAGTGACTTTCCAGTCCTCTGAGTTTTCTGATAACTCTTAACATTGATAGAGTTTGGAAATTGTAATGCATGCATCTAATACCTGTTCCTGTCAGCATACCTTATTTGACTTAAAACTTCAATCTCTAGCATAATTCTAGAATTCAGATTGAAAATATATCAAAACAGCTGTTTGTGACAACTGCCTCAAAAACATTTCACAGAGCTTTCTGTGTGCAACATTAATCCCATAATCTATATACTGCTCTTTTGGGGTGGTTCAGTGTATTGGCACTGGCAATTAAAAGTTCAGTCCAGAGCAGCTCAGGCTGCTGATTCTTGGCAAAAATAAGTATAAATTATGTTATGCCATTGGCACTGTAGAGATTCTTTTGAGGAGGAGGATTTAATTGTTGCTAGTTATTCATGCAGTTGAGCAAAGTGACGAATTGGTTATACAATTGCTTTGGCAAAATTTAACTCCCTAACCGCAAAGAAATGCTACATGTTTTGGGAAGTTTAGCTTAACCAGAATTGCAACAGCACAAGAAAATAATTCTTATTTTAATGTCTGCTTTTAATGGTACATAGCATTTATTCATCTAGCAGAACTCTCAGCTTAAAAAGCCAAGTTACATGTGCAGTATTATGTTGGGCATGTTATATATGTGCAGATAATTTTTTTTTTTAATCCATTTAATTTAAGTTGTTTGGAATTTTGCCTTTGTCACTTTGCCAATATTCTTCTAGCAAATAAGCATGCATTCTAACTATGAAATGTCCTTTTTAGTATTTCCAAAGTACTTTAGCATCCATTTCAAAATGCTAGTTTTTCTTCTTGTACGTTGGCTTTTGATACCCATTTAGTAGAAACACAATGAAAAGATGAGTTTTGCTGTTAACTTCCATTTTTCATGCTCCTCAGTTATTTCTAAAGGAATATGTCCCAATGGCGGCAACATCATACAGCCTAACCTCATGTTTAAGGAATAATTCTGTAGTTGCATGTGGAGTTTGCTTTTATTCTACAAAGTCTTGTCAGACCAGCTTTTTTCTGTGCCTAAAGACAGTTGTGTTGCCTTTGACTCCATCCTAGCAGATGATCAAAATAAATAAATGTTGCTCACAAATACTACATAACAACTCACAACTCATAGCTCATAAGTCTATAGTTATTACAGTTACTCAACTTTTAGAAGTAGTTGCTAACCAAGATGAATTTGTGTGTCCAGATTTACTGTTTGCGCGTGTGTTTGAGAAAGGAGAAAAGTAAAAAATGTCTAGCACAGAAGATTTATTTAGTCTTCTGCCGATAAAGCTTTCTTTTTGCTATACTTTGTAAGATTTATATAAATGCATTATATTATGATTATATACACTCCAGTAGCTTGATATACTGCAAAATACCCTGTGTTGCTTCTGCTTGTTCCTTTGGTTGTTTCATTATATGTGTTTCCCAAATAGTCAATATTCTTATTTACTGTTAGCCTTTGTAAGTGCATTTCTCTATCTAGAGGTAACTTCTCAGGTAGCCACTAAAACAGAGACATCCAATCTTTTGCTGGTTTTGCTGCTGGTTTATGCTGAGCAAGGAGGGTTGGCAGAGATGGAATGAAGTGTAATTGGAAAGTTTATCAAAGTGAAAACAGAGGGTGTTCTTTCTGGGTATATGAAGTCCTGTATGTTTTCTTCCTTCATGCTTCCATCCATTTTGTTTTCTCTCTGACAAATTTCTGGGTCTTTTTTTTCTTTTTTTTTCTTTTAACACAATTTGTGTTTTAAGTGCCTCTTTCAAGCTGTTTGGGAAAGCTGCATAATATGAAATTTAATCTTCTGAAGATCTTTGTGCTTAGCAGGCCAAATTCTGTTGGTTGCAGATAATAAAATTATTGGAAGGGTGTTGATGGCTTCTGTCTTTTAAACCCAGATTGACAGTGATCTTCAATTTATCTGTTGTTGTTACATCTACAGTGAAATGTGGTTATCAGCTGCGAGATCATTATCAGCTGATGCTGGAACTGGGATTTCTTGCCTTCCCTGCTTTTCTCAAAAGGTGTGGCACTACTGTAGAGTGCTGTAGGTCATACAGTATGGAGACCCTGTTTCCTAGGAAGGATGAAAATTCCTACCTGTAATCCATTCAGCTAATTCTTAAGTTTTGAAAGAAAGGAGAACTGTTCTAAAATCACATTTATATTTCATCAGGGCAGGCTATGGGATCAGCTGAGTGGCAATACAATGAGGAATCCCCCCCTGCTTTTTCTTCTTTTTTTTCTCTCTCTTTTTCTCTTTACCATGGAAGAACAGCACAATTTTGTATTGTTTATGCAGCTGAGATCAGTGCTCTGATCTAAAGAAGTTGAGGCATTTTGAGACTGTTCTGCAGAGGTGGTTAGTCCCTAAGTTCCAGAATTTGATAGTATTCATGGCATGTGGGTTTCAGACCCAACCTCTGTATTTTCTCCGGCAATTTACTTTTGTAATCTAAATATGTCTAGTATGGTTTAAGGGCAGCATTTTTGGTCAGATCTTGATAATACACTTAAATTGTCATCTGTTTATTTATTTGGGGTACTTTTTTACTTGAACTTTTCTGTTTTTTCTTAGACTCCATGCTCTGCATACCTATGCTTTTCTATGTTTGTACTAACATTTTTTCAGATAGCTACTTTTAGAAAAAACAAACAATGCAGAGTTGTGCAGTTTTTTGAAGTATTGAAAGAATTGGCGTGATTATTGGCTAGCGTTCTTTCACTATAGTTCTAAGACCATGAGCTTGCATTTTGAAAAGTCACCTAGTTTTACTTACTGTTTTAATATTAAATTTAGAAAATAGTATTAGATGGATGTAGAAGAAACTGTGGTTATGCATATTGTAGTTATACTACAGTTGAAGGTCTCTATCTTTACTGTGCGGTTTGTGGGCAGGTATTTCTATTCCTGTCTTGCTGCAGATATGCTCCCTCCAGCATACTGAGTGGCTCAGATTGCTTTGATATTTTTCATACATACTGTGTCTGTATAATCCTCATAAATTAACTGCTTTTAATAACTGATAAGAACTGTTGATGTGTCAGAAGAAAAAAGAAAAATATTGTCAGAGACTTAATGTGCTTTCTATTGGAGACGCTTTAGGAAAATTTGGAACTTGCATTAAAGATGAGTTTCTTCAGTTGATTTCTGAACTGTTAGGTGCAAGACTCTCTGCTTATAACACTTGTATTTTAATTTCAGTCAAACTCAGCGAAGTCCCCATGTGTTTTACCGACATGACTTAATCAATCAACTTCAGCACAATCATGCCCTAGTTACACTGGTTGCAGAAAATCTCTCTGCCTATATGGAAAGCATGAGGCAGTATGCTAAAGGTAAGTTTTAAAATAAAAATTGCCTCATAGAGTGTATGAAAACTCCAGTTGAAAATGGAGTTAATAATTATTTCATTATGAGAATTTGCTTTTAAGTTTATTTGTTTAATTTTCGAACGTCTGTGGGGTTGATAGTCTTTGTGGTGTCTGATTAGGCAAGAAAAGCTTAAAATGTAGACATTTTGTTTCATAATTGAAAATTGTGTTTTACAGCAGAATATGGAGAAGTGGTAGCTCTTGGTTATCTGTGGGCTGATAAACATGATCTTGCCCTACTTAGGCTAGGGTAGTTATTTTTGTGGAAAGTCCTAATAACAATCTTGGATTTTGTCCCACTTCTAGTTTTGAATTTTTGTAGGCTCCTTTGAGAAGTTTTTTTAATCACGTCTATTTGAAGCCAGTGTTTGGAATTTGTCAGGGAGAAGGACTTTAAACCACAAGGATACCAGTTCTTTTTGCCATGCAACTTCCATTTCTGTTTAGTTGCTTTCTCACTGCATTTGTTAGCAGCAGCACTTTGGCAGCACATCATGTTAGTATTTATATATTTCAGGCTAAACTCAACCTTTCCCTGATGAGTTTATACTCTTATTGTGGATTAGCTTTCTAGCTGCTGAGGTGAGGTAGAAATAGGGAAGTGGAGGAGACTGATGGATCAAGAAACTTTGTTACGCTGGACCACATTAGTTTATATGTTGAATTAAGCCAACAGAAGTGAGAGGAGGAGATTTATGGCTTCCCCCACCCCCATCTACTTTACTGACTGGAACTAAGGACTATTCTACCCCAGCATCATAACACCCTACCAGCCTTTCAGTTACATCTCAAAAACAATGCAGTACATTACGTAGGAATTCATGTAGATTGTTCAGCGAGGACAGGATGTTTGCACATTGTAAAGTGTGTGTGTGTTCCAGCACTCGGGTAAGTTGCCTAGACACCTTTAATTTTGGAATTCATTTAATTTTGGAGTACTTGATAAAAAATATCCAAAACACGTCCTTGAAGACTTGTGTGAATAGTGGTGCTATATGAAGATGATGGCTTCAGCCAGGTACAGGTCAATGAGAATGACCTTTATGCTAAATCTGCATACTGCAGCTGTGTTTCTCTGTTCAACAATACATGAGGGGGGTTACCCTAATTTATGTTCCTTAATGATGGCATTGCACAAATTAATGTTAAAATAATACTAAATGCTTTGTTCTGTTCTCAGGCCATACTGTCTTGGGCTTAGTTTTTTCCCCGGAAGGTGGAATAGAACAAGTTATTTCATGTAACTTCCATCGGCTGTTGGAGTGCTCTTTGACTTTGCTGAAGTGACGCAAAAGTGCAATTTCATTTATAACAAACTTCGCATCTTAAGTATATGGATAGCTTAGAATCTGTGATTCTATGATTGTCTCTTTCTCTTGGACTTCGGCTGGTTATGTAACCTGGGGTTTGGCCTCAGGGTTAGGAAGGAAACGTAATCAACAATTATATTCTAATGCAATGTTGTCTTTGTCCAAAAATAGTCTACACGTAGTAGTAATATATGAACTATTATTCATTCATTTCAATTATTTTTGAACTCTGAAGCCAAAAGGTCATTTTTGACAATGTTGTTTACCTATCAAATTGTTGATGACTTTGGCAGAAAAATTAGGCCGATGTCTTGCATGATTCTTTTCTGGTGCCAAAAACCATGTCCCATTGCCCTGCCCCTCCCCAGCTATAATGACTCAGTAAAGCAGTAATGTAAACATCTTCAGCACAGTAGGAATTACAAGTGTGCAAAGTTTAAATTGAATCTAATTACAAAGCAATTAAATTGTGTTTTCTTGAGACAAAGCTGCTGCAGAACTTCTACTTGTTTGCATCAGAGTACAAAACCAGATGAACAATAGTGTGGCTTTCTTTTTTTAATTAGATGCTTTATTACATGATTAAGGGCAGCCAGAAAATGTCTCCTAATGTTCCAGATACTGTACTAAGACGGTAATACATAGTTCCTGTGCAACTTTCCTTTCAGTTTCAGTTTTATATACTAAATAGGGCAGAACATAGAATACTGTGAAGTTTGCCTTCCATGCCTTCCTGGAGGAGGAGAAAAGATGCCACGTTGGGGTGGGGGGGTGGGCAGGGAAGGGAATAAATGAAAGGAGAAGAAAGAAGAAAATGATTGTGAGGGCAGAAAGAAGTGGACAGCTGTAGAATTAAGCTTAGCTGGAGGAGGTGAATGAGACAGAAAATTCAAGGCAAACATCCAGACAACACAAGTTAAATGCCATGGGGGGGGGGGGGGGGGGGGGGGGGTGC